>NW_027362770.1:130200469-130572969 GCF_046119375.1 Phyllobates terribilis | reverse complement strand
TTGATCATTTCACACAAAACTCCAAAAAAGGGCCGGACAAAAGTATTGGCACCCTCAGCCTAATACTTGGTTGCACAACCTTTAGCCAAAATAACTGCGAACAACTGCTTCCGGTAACCATCAATGAGTTTCTTACAATGCTCTGCTGGAATTGTAGACCATTCTTCTTTGGCAAACTGCTCCAGGTCCCTGATATTTGAAGGGTGCCTTCTCCAAACTGCCATTTTGAGATCTCTCTACAGGTGTTCTATGGGATTCAGGTATGGACTCATTGCTGGCCACCTTAGAAGTCTCCAGTGCTTTCTCTCAAACCATTTTATAGTGCTTTTGGAAGTGTGTTTTGGGTCATTGTCCTGCTGGAAGACCCATGACCTCTGAGGGAGACCCAGCTTTCTCACACTGGGCCCTACATTATGCTGCAAAATTTGTTGGTAGTCTTCAGACTTCATAATGCCATGCACACGGTCAAGCAGTCCAGTGCCAGAGGCAGCAAAGCAACCCCAAAACATCAGGGAACCTCCGCCATGTTTGACTGTAGGGACTGTGTTCTTTTCTTTGAATGCCTTTTTTTTTCCTGTACACTCAATGTTGATGCTTTTTCCCAAAAAGCTCTACTTTTGTCTCATCTGACCAGAGAACATTCTTCCAAAACGTTTTAGGCTTTCTCAGGTAAGTTTTGGCAAACTCCAGACTGGCTATTTCATGTCTCGGGGTAAGAAGTGGGGTCTTCCTGGGTATCCTACCATACAGTCCCTTTTCATTCAGACGCCGACGGATAGTACGGGTTGACACTGTTGTACCCTCGGACTGCAGGGCAGCTTGAACTTGTTTGGATGTTAGTCGAGGTTCTTTATCCACCATCCGCACAATCTTGCGTTGAAATCTCTCGTCAATTTTTCTTTTCCGTCCACATCTAGGGAGGTTAGCCACAGTGCCATGGGCTTTAAACTTCTTGATGACACTGCGCACGGAAGACACAGGAACATTCAGGTCTGTGGAGATGGACTTGTAGCCTTGAGATTGCTCATGCTTCCTCACAATTTGGTTTCTCAAGTCCTCTGACAGTTCTTTGGTCTTCTTTCTTTTCTCCATGCTCAATGTGGTACACACAAGGACACAGGACAGAGGTTGAGTCAACTTTAATCCATGTTAACTGGCTGCAAGTGTGATTTAGTTATTGCCAACACCTGTTAGGTGCCCTAGGTAAGTTATAGGTACTGTTAATTACACGAATTAGAGAAGCATCACATGATTTTTCAAATGGTGCCAATACTTTTGTCCACCCCCTTTTTTAGGTTTGGTGTGGAATTATATCCAATTTGGCTTTAGGACAATTCTTTTTGTGTTTTTTTCATTGAAGACAAATTAAATGAAGAGAATAATACCAAAGAATTTGTGATTGCAATAATTTTCAGGAAGAAACTGAGTATTATCTGACAGAATTGCAGGGGTGCCAATACTTTTGGCCAGCACTGTAAATGCCGCTCTTCTCTTGAATCTGACATTGTTTTTCCTTTCGTTCCTGCTCCTCTCCGTTTCTGAGATATGGTTCTCTCTTCACAGTCTTTTTGATCCTAGTGGGAATGGTCCTCAACTCTGCTCTATTGGTGTCTTTTTGAGGTCCACACCTAGTTGGCTAACAAGACTAGATTTATATACAGGAAGAGGGGAGAGAAACAGGGAAAAAACAGAAAAACAATACCATATTAAGGAGAACAGCATTTACCCCAAGATACATGAATATTATATTACTAGATGGTGGCCCGATTCTAACGCATCGGGTATTCTAGAATATGTATGCGGCAGACCGGGCGCAATCAGCAGAGCGGTGTTTAAATTTGGCGCCAAAATCGCTGATTGGTCGCTGCCGGCAACCGCGACCAATAAGCAAAGCGGTGTTTAAATTTGGCGACTATATCGCTGATTGGTCACGGCCAGCAGTCGCGACCAATAAGCAGAGCGGGGTTTAAATTTGGCGCCAAAATCGCTGATTGGTGGCGGCCAGCGGTCGCGACCAATCAGCAGAGCGGGGTTTAAATTTGGCGCCAATACTGCTGATTGGTCGCGGCCGGCGACCGTGACCAATTAGCAGAGCGGTGTTTAAATTAGGCGCCAATACTGCTGATTGGTCTCGGCCGGCGACCAATCAGCGAGATTGGCGCAAAATTTAAACAACGCTCTGCTGATTGGTTGCGGTCGGCTGTCGGCCGCGACCAATCAGCAGATCGTTGTTTAAATTTGGCGCCAATCTCGCAGATTGGTCGCGGTCGGCTGGCAGCAACCAATCTGCGAGATTGGCGCCAAATTTAAACAACGATCTGCTGATTGGTCGCGGCCGACAGCCGACCGCAACCAATCAGCGAGATTGGCGCCAAATTTAAACAACGCTCTGCTGATTGGTCGAGGCCGCCGGCCGCGACCAATCAGCGATTTTGGGGCCAAATTTAAACCCCGCTCTGCTAATTGGTCGCGGTGGCTGGCCGCGACCAATCAGAGATATGGGCGGCAAATTTAAACGCCGCTCTGCTGATTGGTCGAGGCCGCCGCCTGCGACTAATCAGCAATTTGGGCGCCAAATTTAAACTCGCTCTCCAGTACTCAGTAACACGGTTCGCTGATTGGTCGCGCCCAGCCGGCCACGATCAATCAGCGACTGCCGCAGCACGTCCGCGAATTGGCGCCGGATTTTAAACACTCAGGCCACCGTCGGGAGATCAGCGGCGACACAGCCGAGAGATGAGCGGTGCCAGCCGCTCATCTCCTGGCTGCACGCAGCACAAGTACCCCGACCGGCGGCCTCGCTCCCCGGTCCTCCCTTCACACTTGCCGTTGGGAGATCAGCGGCACTAGCCGCTGATCTCTCGACAGTAGCCGCATGGAAGTCAGCGGCGATGCAGCCGGGAGATGACGGGCGCTAGCCGTTCATCTCCCGGCTACTCACACCGAAAGTACCCGCACATCAACGCCACTCCCCGTTCTCAGTAACACCGGTCGCTGATTGGCCGCAGCCGCCGCCCGCGACCAATCAGCGATATGGGCGGCAAATTTAAACGCCACTCTGCTGATTGGTCGCGGTTGCGACCAATCAGCGATTGTGGCGCCAAATATAAACACCGCTCTGCTGATTGGACGCGGTCGCAACCGAGACCAATCAGCAGTATTGGCGCCAAATTTAAACCCCGCTCTGGTGATTGGTCGCGGTTGCCGGCCGTGACTAATCAGCATTATTGGCGCCAAATTTAAACCCCGCTCTGCTGATTGGTCGCGGTTGCCGGCCGCGACCAATCAGCAGTATTGGCGCCAAATTTAAACACCGCTCTGCTGATTGGCCGCGACCGCCGGCCGCCACCAATCAGCGATTTTGGCGCCAAATTTAAACCCCGCTCTGCTGATTGGTCGCGGCCGGCAACCGAGACCAATCAGCAGTATTAGCGCCAAATTACAAACCCGCTCTGCTGATTGGTCGCAGTTGCCGGCCGCGACTAATCAGCATTATTGGCGCCAAATTTAAACCCCGCTCTGCTGATTGGTCACGTTCGCTGGCCACGACCAATCAGCATTATTGCCACAAAATTTAAACCACACTCTGCTGATTAGTCGCGACCGCCGGCCGTGACCAATCAGCGATATAGTCGCCAAATTTAAACACGCTCTCCAGTCCTCACTAACACGGTTTGCTGATTGGTCGCGGCCGCCGCCTGCGACCAATCACCGATATTGCCGCCAAATTTAAACACCGCTTTGCTGATTGGTCGCGGTTGCCGGCCGCGACCAATCAGCGATTTTGGCGCCAAATTTAAACACCGCTCTGCTGATTGCGCCCGGTCGGCCGCATACATATTCTAGAATACCCGATGCGTTTGAATCGGGCCACCATCTATTGTTAATAAAGTTCTTATTTGTGACAGTTCTGCAGCCAATGCATGAGTCCCAGTTCTGCAGCCAACGCATGAGTCCCAGTTCTGCAGCCAACGCATGAGTCCCAGTTCTGCAGCCAACGCATGAGTCCCAGTTCTGCAGCCAACGCATGAGTCCCAGTACTGCAGCCAACGCATGAGTCCCAGTACTGCAGCCAACGCATGAGTCTCAGGTCTGCAGCCAACGCATGAGTCCCAGTTCTACCACCAAAGCATGAGTCCCAGTTCTGAAGCTAACACATGAGTCCCAGTTCTGCAGCCAACGCATGAGTCCCAGTTCTGCAGCCAACGCATGAGTCCCAGTTCTACAGCTAACACATGAGTCCCAGTTCTGCAGCCAACGCATGAGTCCCAGTTCTGCAGCCAACGCATGAGTCCCAGTTCTGCAGCCAACGCATGAGTCCCAGTTCTGCAGCCAACGCATGAGTCCCAGTTCTGCAGCCAATGCATGAGTCCCAGTTCTGCAGCCAACGCATGAGTCCCAGTTCTGCAGCCAACGCATGAGTCCCAGTTCTGCAGCCAACGCATTAGTCCCAGTTCTACAGCCAACTAATGAGTCCCAGTTCTGCAGCCAACGCATGAGTCCCAGTTCTGCAGCCAACGCATAGCAGCCAACGCATGAGTCCCAGTTCTACAGCCAACGCATGAGTCCTAGTTCTGCAGCCAACGCATGAGTCCCAGTTCTGCAGCCAACTCATGAGTCCGAGTTCTGCAGCCAACGCATGAGTCCCAGTTCTGCAGCCAACGCATGAGTCCCAGTATTGCTGCCAATGCATAAGTCCTATTTTCCTACCTTGGCTTTAGCAACCCCGAGGATTCCTAGCAAACTTCTTAGGTGCCACGCAGCAGCAGCTGGATCTATACTATACGCTTCTTTATGGTGTGTCCTGAACACAACATCAAATGGTGAGCGGAAAATCACATTGGCTCCACATCACCCAATGAACCAGCATTTTTATTGTTCTTCAGGTGATTGGCAGCCTGTTTACAGGAATCTTTACATTCCTGGGATTCGCTCATTCACGATAATCATTCGGTGTAAATGCACCTTAAAAATTGTCCCAGGACAAAAGACTTGAACAAACTGAGTCCTGATACCATTCATTAGGACCCCTAAGGGAATCATTTTTCAAATTAGCAAAGGTCTTTACGCTGTTGCAAATATCCATCCTGCATCGTGTCCAAAAACTAATTATACGTTTGAAAATTAAAAAAAAAATACTATAGTTGTTCTAAGGAACGGAACAAATATCCAGTTGTCAGAACCAATTGATTTAGGGCTAGAGGCGACAGGGTAATCGGCCAGTGTGAATGCGCCTTAAGTTTTCCTTTGGTAGTAAAGCCTAAGGCTATATTCACACTAAGTTTTTTTAAGTGGATCTTTCTGGCTGAAAAAAACACTGAAAAAAAAAAATATTTAAAAAACAATTATTTTTTTTTGCATGTTTTTTTTTACTAGTCTTTCTTGTGTATGGGACATTTTTTATGTTTCATTTGATTCAGTTCTTGAATTTGGAGTAATTATCAAGTAGCAACATTTGAGTAAGAAAAAAGCACCATATGCACTTGGCAGTTTTGTTTCCTCAAGTTAGTAGGAGGCTTTGGGCTTATTCAGACGTCTGATTTTCGCATACGAGTGCTATTCGTGTTTTTCACTCGTACCTATGATAGTCTATGCGACCATTCACATGTCTGTGATCGCTGACTGCTCTCGTACCTATGATAGTCTATGGGATCATTCACATATCTGTGATCACTGACGGCTCTCGTACCTATGATAGTCTATGGGACCATTCACATATCTGTGATCGCTGACTGCTCTCGTACCTATGATAGTCTATGCGACCATTCACATGTCTGTGATCGCTGACTGCTTTCGTACCTATGATAGTCTATGGGATCATTCACATATCTGTGATCACTGATGTCTCTCGTACCTATGATAGTCTATGGGACCATTCACATATCTGTGATTATCACTGACGGCTCTCGTACCTATGATAGTCTATGGGACCATTCACATATCTGTGATTATCACTGACGGCTCTCGTACCTATGATAGTCTATGGGACCATTCACATATCTGTGATTATCACTGACAGCTCTTGTACCTATGATAGTCTATGGGACCATTCACATATCTGTGATTATCACTGACGGCTCTTGTACCTATGATAGTCTATGGGACCATTCACATATCTGTGATTATCACTGACGGCTCTCGTACCTGTGATAGTCTATGGGACCATTCACATATCTGTGATTATCACTGTCGGCTCTTGTACCTATGATAGTCTATGGGACCATTCACATACCTGTGATTATCACTGTCGGCTCTTGTACCTATGATAGTCTATGGGACCATTCACATATCTGTGATTATTACTGACAGCTCTCGTACCTATGATAGTCTATGGGATCATGCACATATCTGTGATTATCACTGACGGCTCTCGTACCTATGATAGTCTATGGGATCATGCACATATCTGTGATTATCACTGTCGGCTCTTGTACCTATGATAGTCTATGGGACCATTCACATATCTGTGATTATTATTGACAGCTCTCGTACCTATGATAGTCTATAGGACCATTCACATATCTGTGATTATCACTGTCGGCTTTCGTACCTGTGATAGTCTATGGGACCATTCACATATCTGTGATTATCACTGACGGCTCTTGTACCTATGATAGTCTATGGGACCATTCACATATCTGTGATTATCACTGACGGCTCTTGTACCTATGATAGTGTGACACCCCAGGGGTCTGGTTGCCACAGTAATAGAGATATTATGTCTGAGAGCAAGTGGGAGGTTTCTCTGGTCAGGAGCCCTAAGCATGCAACACCGCCCGCCCAGACCTGGGAGGGGAGGAATCTGCCCTTATAAACTGGGTCTGGGGCGGGATTAGGTTAGACAGAGCCTGCAGAACAAGCAGAGCAGTCAGAGCCTAGAGTGAAGCTGCAGACACAGGAAAAGATACATCAGGAGCTCTGTAGGAGCAGAGGCAGAAGGCCAGGGGCTGTGAGCAGAGATATAGCTCGCCCTGGCTGAAGTTACTAAAACCGGACACAGGAGTCCGAGGCTGTGGGGACTGATATATACCCAGCAGCAGAAACCAGCCGGCAGGGGATTCCAGGTCCTCTGGCCATAGAAGCCCGGAGGCTCAGTCACAAAGAAGGGACCAGCGCCGCCATCCAGGAGCGGAGGCTAACAGAAGGCCCCAAGTCACCAGCCATACGGGTGAGCACCACACGGTATACTCAGGGACGTGGGCTACTTGTAACCGCTGACAGCAAGGTAGCCAGGAAGAGTGCAGATAAACGGGGAGGCCTACAACTCCACCTGGCCAGGGGAGATCCTGCTTGCTCGCAGACTGACCAGGCCCCTTCTACTAGCCAGTACTCCCGGGAGGGTCTGCCTTGTACCATCAGTAAAGACCCTGAACTGCACCTCACGTCTCTGTGATTCCTTGCCGCACCAGCACCATTAGCACTGGGACCCTCACACCATCACTCCCATCATCTCTCACATTAGCTGCCCTGAGGCAATACTTCTCCCGTGGGGAGTTATCCCATACTCGGCTGCGCAAACAACATCAGCCTCAGCGGTCAGCAGCGCAGCGGCGGTCCCCACTGACCGCAATCCACCGGTGGCGTAGTCGGACATTTGCTATACATTAAGACTGCCACTGGTTTGACCACCCTGAGCACGGACCGGGTCACCGCCACACGGAGACTACAACCCCCAGCATTCTACAACAGGCCCGGTTCCGGGTTCCCCTGCACAACACAGGCCCAGGGGGCGCGTCAATAGTCTATGGGACCATTCACATATCTGTGATTATCACTGACGGCTCTCGTACCTATGATAGTCTAAGGGACCATTCACATATCTGTGATTATCACTGATGGCTCTCGTACCTATGATAGTCTATGGGACCATTCACATATCTGTGATTATCACTGATGGCTCTTGTACCTATGATAGTCTATGGGACCATTCACATATCTGTGATTATCACTGACGGCTCTTGTACCTATGATAGTCTATGGGACCATTCACATATCTGTGATTATCACTGACGGCTCTCGTACCTATGATAGTCTATGGGACCATTCACATATCTGTGATTGTCACTGACGGCTCTCGTACCTATGATAGTCTATGGGACCATTCACATATCTGTGATTATCACTGACGGCTCAAGTACCTATGATAGTCTATGGGATCATGCACATATCTGTGATCACTGATGGCTCTTGTACCTATGATAGACTATGGGACCATTCACATATCTGTGATTATCACTGATGGCTCTAGTACCTATGATAGTCTATGGGACCATTCACATATCTGTGATCACTGACGGCTCTCGTACCTATGATAGTCTATGGGACCATTCACATATCTGTGAATATCACTGACGGCTCTCGTACCTATGATAGTCTATGGGACCATTCACATATCTGTGATTATCACTGTCGGCTCTCGCACGTATGATAGTCTATGGGACCATTCACATACAGTACAGACCAAAAGTTTGGATACACCTTCTCATTTAAAGATTTTTCTGTATTTTCATGACTATGAAAATTGTACATTCACACTGAAGGCATCAAAACTATGAATTAACACATGTGGAATTATATACTTAACAAAAAAGTGTGAAACATCTGAAAATATGTCTTATATTCTATGTTCTTCAAAGTAGCCACCTTTTGCTTTGATGACTGCTTAGAACACTCTTGGCATTCTCTTGATGAGCTTCAAGAGGTAGTCACCGGAAATGGTTTTCACTTCACTGGTGTGCCCAGTCAGGTTTAATAAGTGGGATTTCTTGCCTTATAAATGTGGTTGGGACCATCAGTTGTGTTGTGCAGAAGTCTGGTGGATACACAGCTGATAGTCCTACTGAATAGACTGTTAGAATATTTAAGAAAAAAGTAGCTAAGTAAAGAAAAACAAGTGGCCATCATTACTTTAAGAAATGAAGGTCAGTCAGTCCGAAAAATTGGTAAAACTTTGAAAGTGTCCACAAGTGCAGTTGCAAAAACCATCAAGCGCTACTAAGAAACTGGCTCACATGAGGACCACCCCAGGAAAGGAAGACCAAGAGTCACCTCTGCTTCTGAGGGTAAGTTTATCCGAGTCACCAGCCTCAGAAATCGCAGGTTAGCAGCAGCTCAGATTAGAGACCAGGTCAATGCCACACAGGGTTCTAGCAGCAGACACATCTCTTCAACAACTGTTAAGAGGAGACTTTGTGCAGCAGGCCTTCATGGTAAAATAGCTGATAAGAAACCACTGCTAAGGACAGGCAACAAGCAGAAGAGACTTGTTTGGGCTAAAGACCACAAGGAATGGACATTAGACCAGTGGAAATCTATGCTTTGGTCAGATGAGTCCAAATTTGAGATCTTTGGTTCCAACCACCGTGTCTTTGTGCGACCCAGAAAAGGTGAACGGATGGACTTTACATGCCTGGTTCCCACCGTGAAGCATGGAGGAGGAGGTGTTATGGTCTGGGGGTGCTTTGCTGGTGACACTGTTGGGGATTTATTCAAAATTGAAGGCATACTGAACCAGCATGGCTACCACAGCATCTTGCAGCAGCATGCTGTTCCATCCGGTTTGTGTTTAGTTGGACCATTATTTATTTTTCAACAGGACAATGACCCCAAACACACCTCCAGGCTGTGTAAGGGCTGTTTGATCAAGAATTAGAGTGATGGGGTGCTACGCCAGATGACCTGGCCTCCACAGTCACCAGACCTGAAACCAATCGAGATGGTTTGGGGTGAGCTGGACCGCAGAGTGAAGGCAAAAGGGCCAACAATTGCTAAGCATCTCTGGGAACTCCTTCAAGATTGTTGGAAGACCATTTCCAGTGACTACCTCTTGAAGCTCATCAAGAGGATGCCAAGAGTGTGCAAAGCAGTCATCAAAGCAAAAGGTGGCTACTTTGAAGAACCTAGAATATAAGACATATTTTCAGTTGATTCACACTTTTTTGTTAAGTATATAATTCCACATGTGTTAATTCATAGTTTTGATGCCTTCAGTGTGAATGTACAATTTTCATAGTCATGAAAATATAGAAAAATCTGTAAAGGAGAAGGTGTGTCCAAACTTTTGGTCTGTACTGTATCTGTAATTATCACTGACGGCTCTTGTACCTATGATAGTCTATGGGACTATTCACATATCTGTGATTATCACTGTTGGCTCTCGTACCTTTGATGGTCTATGGGACCATTCACATATCTGTGATTATCACTGACGGCTCTTGTACCTATGATAGTCTATGGGACCATTCATATATCTGTGATTATCACTGACGGCTCTCGTACCTATGATAGTCTATGGGACCATTCACATATCTGTGATTATCATTGTTGGCTCTCGTACCTATGATAGTCTATGGGACTATTCACATATCTGTGATTATCACTGTTGGCTCTCGTACCTATGATAGTCTATGGGACCATTCACATATCTGTGATTATCACTGACGGCTCTCGTACCTATGATAGTCTATGGGATCATTCACATATCTGTGATCACTGACGGCTCTCGTACCTATGATAGTCTATGGGATCATGAACATATCTGTGATCACTGAAGGCTCTTGTACCTATGATAGTCTATGGGATCATGAACATATCTGTGATCACTGAAGGCTCTTGTACCTATGATAGTCTATGGGACCATTCACATATCTGGGAATATCACTGACGGCTCTTGTACTTATGATAGTCTATGGGACCATTCACATATCTGTGATTATCACTGTTGGCTCTCGTACCTTTGATAGTCTATGGGACCATTCACATATCTGTGATTATCACTGTTGGCTCTCGTACCTTTGATAGTCTATGGGACCATTCACATATCTGTGATCACTGACGGCTCTCTTACATATGATAGTCTATGGGACCATTCACATATCTGTGATTGTCACTGACGGCTCTCGTACCTATGATAGTCTATGGGATCATTCACATATCTGTGATCACTAATGAACAAATAAAGTAGCACACTGTAACACTGAGTATATAGATGTGAAATATGAAATATGAATAGCATAACTGCTGTAAAAAATAGAAATAAACGAAAAATTTTTTGAAAAATTTTTTTAGCGCATGAAATATGAAGTATGGAAAATGAATAGCATTACTGCTGTAAATAAATGAGAAATCTTAGCGCATAAATTGGCCAATTCATGTGTACCTGACAGCCGCGGTAAGGCGTTTCTCGATGTCAGGACCTACCAATGTGAATACCTCTCTAAGAGACCTCCGTCTGCTTATGTGTGGGAAAGACAGATCCTGATGCATTTAAAACCACCTGCGGCATGGGGGTGGGGGTGGAGTGCTCAGTCAACGCTAAATCTAGTAACAAAGAGAATGACGGCACTTCCACTACAAAAACTAGGTGTGAACAGGTGCTTACTAAGAGCAGCTACCTCCATATATAATGAACAAATAAAGTAGCACAATTTCAAAAATTTTTTCGTTTATTTCTATTTTTTACAGCAGTTATGCTATTCATATTTCATATTTCACATCTATATACTCAGTGTTACAGTGTGCTACTTTATTTGTTCATTATATATGGAGGTAGCTGCTCTTAGTAAGCACCTGTTCACACCTAGTTTTTGTAGTGGAAGTGCCGTCATTCTCTTTGTTGTTATATCTGTGATCACTGATGGCTCTTGTACCTATGATAGTCTATGGGACCATTCACATATCTGTGATTATCACTGACGGCTCTTGTACTTATGATAGCCTATGGGACCATTCACATATCTGTGATTATCACTGACGGCTCTCGTACGTATGATAGTCTGTGGGACTATTCACATATCTGTGATTATCACTGATGTCTCTCGTACCTGTGATAGACTATGGGACCATTCACATATCTGTGATCACTGACGGCTCTTGTACCTATGATAGTCTATGGGACTATTCACATATCTGTGATCACTGACGGCTCTCGTACCTTTGATGGTCTATGGGACCATTCACATATCTTTGATTATCACTGTTGGCTCTCGTACCTTTGATAGTCTATGGGACCATTCACATATCTGTGATCACTGACGGCTCTCTTACATATGATAGTCTATGGGACCATTCACATATCTGTGATCACTGACGGCTCTCGTACCTATGATAGTCTATGGGACCATTCACATATCTGTGATTATCACTGTTGGCTCTCGTACCTTTGATAGTTTATGGGACCATTCACATATCATCTGTGATCACTGTCGGCTCTCGTACCTATGATAGTCTATAGGACCATTCACATATCTGTGATTATCACTGACGGCTCTCGTACCTATGATAGTCTATGGGATCATTCACATATCTGTGATCACTGACGGCTCTCGTACCTATGATAGTCTATGGGACCATTCACATATCTGTGATTATCACTGACGGCTCTCGTACCTATGATAGTCTATGGGACTATTCACATATCTGAGATTATCACTGTCGGCTCACGTACCTATGATAGTCTATGGGACCATTCACATATCTGTGATTATCACTGACGGCTCTCGTACCTATGATAGTCTATGGGACCATTCACATATCTGTGATTATCACTGACTGCTCTCGTACTTATGATAGTCTATGGGACCATTTTCATATCTGTGATTATCACTGACGGCTCTTGTACCTATGATAGTCTATAGGACCATTCACCTATCTGTGATCACTGTCGGCTCTCGTACCTATGATAGTCTATGGGACCATTCACATATCTGTGATTATCACTGACGGCTCTTGTACCTATGATAGTGTAGCGCCCTGAGGGTTCGGTTGCTACAGAGGTATTGCATCTCACCCAGAGGTGTGATGTCTCACTTCCAGGTAAGGATGGAGTGTGGCTCAGGACCCCACGGAGCCCACCCCCAACAGCCATGAGTGCGGCTGTAGAGATGTCCATCAACGTGGGGGGGCTGCCCCTGAGAGTGATTGCCCCGGGACCACCCCCAACAGGGGCGGAAGGAAAAGAAAACCGAGGGGCAGGGTGTCGTTTGGATCAGTCTTGGCAGACCATACCCGGAGATGGCGAGCAGCACCAGCCCCAGTACCCGTGCCAGTGGCCTACTGCAGGCGGAGGCGGCTCCGTGCAGCCTCACGGAGCTGATGGCCCAGCTCCCCGGAGAGGACCCTGAATTCCTCCGGGCTGGACTGGAGGATTTGGACCGAAGGATGGTCCAGGCACAGCGGGAGGCCATCGCGGGGTGGAGAGAAGAGATGGGCCGGCGGGTCGCGGCCCGGCAGCAAGTAGCGCTGCAAGCACCCGACAGCGTGCCTTCCCCTGAGGACGGAGGAGGACCACCGGAGGCTGAGAGCAGCGCTGCAAAGGGAGCAGGTAAGGGGGACGCCCCTGATACCAGCCAGGACGCCACTAACCTGGACCCCGTCGCGGAGCCGATCGCCCTGGAAGTCGCTGCGCCTCCTCTGCTCCCGCCGCCTGCACCTAGGCCCAAAGCCCCAAGCGCACCCGCCTGACTATGTCCCACGCCGTGCCCCTTGATCCCGGGTGCGGCCGGAAGCGGCCTGCTCCAGGCCCGGTCGCAAGGCCTGATGCCCCCAGGCGCCTTCCAACAACGAGCGCCCCCGGTCCCAACACTACCACCCTTGGGGACCGACTTAGACAATCAACTTGCCGGTCCTGAGGGAGAGCCGGTCCCCCTGCTACACGGATGGGTTCACCCTTGCCATCGGAGGGACCTGTCCGCAGGGGCCAAAGCCCCACTTCCACCGCTCCTGCCCACTCCGCGGCCAGTCACCATCCCCCAGCTCCCGGATGAAGAGGTCCAGATGGAGTGGGACCAGACCGGGGAGGACCTGATGGGGTTCTCACAGGAGACGCAGGCGGACGCAGCTCGCAGGCGGGAATTCTACCGCCGGGAAATAGAGCAGCTGGAGAAGGAGAAGCGGGCGCGGCACCAGAGGCAGGAACAGCTACAGGCCCGGAGCGCAGAAGAAAAGACCCGGACCCGCCGAGACCCCCAGGCTGCACGCGGTCCCAAGGTCACCGGGATCGTGGTCAGGTTCCACCAGGAGAAGGGGTAGGGGTTTATTCGGGACCCGACAACCGACACAGACCTATTTGTCAACAGGAGGGATGTGGAGAGTCACCTGCCTGAGGGTAACCCGAAACGGGATCTGTTCCCGGCAGATCAGGTGTCATACACCCGACACCGAGGCCTGCGAGGGTGGTACGCCCTCAACGTTCGGAGGGTGGAGGAGCACCGCTACCTTGAATCCCGATACGCGGAGGACCCGGATGAGCCTGAAGAGGATGAGGCGCAGAGATACCGCTACTAAAGCGCGGCAATAGAAAATGTAAATAGTTACCCACCAGGGTGAAAAAGTTTCAAGACACTCCGTTTTGCGGATTACAAAAAGTTTACCCGGATCAGGATTGTTGTCAAGTTTATTTGATTACTAAAGTTACCCGAAAAGGGTCAGTGAACTATCCGGCTGAGGACTGGGAGCAGCCAACCCTTTTCTATCCGGCTGAGGACTGGGAGCAGCCAACCCTTTTCTATCCGGCTGAGGACTGAGAGCAGCCAAATTTTGTAAATCGTTGCACTTCTTAAAGTGCCCCCTATTGGTTTTATAAATACCTACCTCAACGGACACCTGAAGGTGTTTGAAAGTTTGCACTTAGTAAAATTGCACCTTGTTGGGTGACATGGACACCTGGTCGCGGCAAGGACTGTGACCTGCTAAAAAGACTTCGTCGCAAGAATGCTGCTGAGAATAGTTTGTGTTTTCTACTTGAAGAGATGTTATATATACATATATATGCCGAGAGTTATATATTTGAAAGAAAATTTTATATATATTAAAAAGTAAAGTTTAATAATGCTGAAAGTAACAGGAGAAGTTGTCTCCCATAAAGGGAAAAAGAAAATGTTGAATTGCTTTTATATGGTTGCATTTAAAATGTTTTTGCATGTCTTGAAATCAATTGTCTTTTGCTCTGTTCCAGCCCGCGGACGTGCTGTGATTTACCAGGGGGGAATGTAGCGCCCCGAGGGTTCGGTTGCTGCAGAGGTATTGCATCTCACCCAGAGGTGTGATGTCTCACTTCCAGGTAAGGATGGAGTGTGGCTCAGGACCCTAACACCCACATGCACTACACCACATTTCCGGGGGACAGGGCGACAATGCTCCCGGGTGTGAGCACAACTGTCCCTGGCTGGAGTGGGGGGAGGGAACACCTAGAAAGGGGGAACCCGGTAGTGTGTGGGTGGGGAGAGCAGATCCTGGGTGCACTGATGAGAGAGGTATAAAAGGTGGGAACCATCTTAGATCAGAGTTGAGTTCAGTCAGAGGAAGCAGAGAGAGAGAAGGAGGCTGGGAGCAGAGGCTCTGCATGGGCTCTGCTCCGCAGGCAGGCCAAGTCTTAAGGCCTGGGCCTGGAGGAGAAGGAGAGGAGAGGAACGGAGGAGGCTCCAGGAGTGGAGTGAAGGGACCCCAGGGGTGTGGACCGGCCAGCCGCCACCGCACGCCCGCCGCTACCAGAGTAGGGGGGCAGGCCAAGAAAGGGAACCAGATCCCTCATCTAGTGGAGGAGAGCAACTACCCTCAGCTAGTAACCGGAGGCCGTGGCATTGTACGTGCACTGCCCCTCACTACACCCGTTAGGAAGGCACCACATAGGACCCAGGGAAACGGAACATACGTTTGCCCGCCAAGGCCCGAGGCAGCTGGACAGAAACGTGGTCAATTGTGGGGTACGACAGGCCAGAGAAAGGACACACGAAGGGGGTCCTGAAAAGCATTCGAAAAGTACCTGGGAGTTGGCCGAGCCCCTCACCTGGTGAGCACAGCACGACGTGGGCAGCCATTACCTGCAGAAGTGGCTTGGAGTGTAAAACTGTGAGTAAAGACCCTGGACTGCATCACTGGACTCTGAGTCATTACTGCTGCTCCCGCGTACCATCACTTCCAACATCTGCACTCACTGCCCTGAGGCTATACTCCTCCCGTGGGGAGTTATACTACCCCCTGCTGCGCACACAACATCAGCCTCAGCGGTCTGCCCGCAGTGGCGGTTCTCAGTGACCGCAATCCACGGGTGGCGTAGTCGGACATTTAAACATTAAAAACCAAATAAACAGATCCGCCACTGGTTTGACCACCCTGAGCCACGGGACCGGGTCGCCGCCACAGAGACTACAACCCCCCAGCATTACACAGAGACCCGGCTCCGGGTATTTCCCCCACACACACGGCCCAGGGGGTGCGTCAATAGTCTATAGGACCATTCACATACCTGTGATTATCACTGACAGCTCTTGTACCTATGATAGTCTATGGGACCATTCACATATCTGTGATTATCAATGTCGGCTCTCGTACCTATGGTAGTCTATGGGACCATTCACATATCTGTGATTATCACTGACGGCTCTTGTACCTATTATAGTCTATGGGACCATTCACATATCTGTGATTATCACTGACGACTCTTATACCTTTGATAGTCTATGGAACCATTCACATATCTGTGATTATCACTGTTGGCTCTCGTACCTGTGATAGTCTATGGGATCATTCACATATCTGTGATTATCACTGACCGCTCCCGTACCTATGATAGTCTATGGGATCATTCACATATCTGTGATTATCAATGTCGGCTCTCGTACCTATGGTAGTCTATGGGACCATTCACATATCTGTGATTATCACTGACGGCTCTTGTACCTATTATAGTCTATGGGACCATTCACATATCTGTGATTATCACTGACGACTCTTATACCTTTGATAGTCTATGGGACCATTCACATATCTGTGATTATCACTGATGGCTCTCGTACCTATGATAATCTATGGGACCATTCACATATCTGTGATTATCACTGACCGCTCCCGTACCTATGATAGTCTATGGGATCATTCACATATCTGTGATTATCACTGACCGCTCCCGTACCTATGATAGTCTATGGGACCATTCACATATCTGTGATTATCACTGACGACTCTTATACCTTTGATAGTCTATGGGACCATTCACATATCTGTGATTATCACTGTCGGCTCTTGTACCTATGATAGTCTATGGGACCATTCACATATTTGTGATTATCACTGTTGGCTCTCGTACCTGTGATAGTCTATGGGACCATTCACATATCTGTGGTCACTGACGGCTCTTTTACCTATGATTGTCTATGGGACCATTCACATATCCGTGATTTTTCGTGGACCAAATATCGAGGAGCCATGCTTGATTTTGATCAGAGGGTTAGATCCAAATGGGTTGGTTAATGGGTCTGTGAAAAAAATTGAACCGTACTCGGATAACTTCCAAGTTTGGTCCGATGTTCATGGACAGTCACATAGGAGAAGTTGGAGAATTTTTTTATCTCTTCATGTATGAGAAAACAGATGATTCTTGGACCAAACTCTGATCAGAATCGGTCTTTTTTTTAGTACGTGGAAAAGTCTTCCACAAATGAGCACTTATTGAAGGAGTAGTAGGAGTGTTGTTTATCTGAATTTTGAAGCAGAATTTGCTCAAAAATTGATGCAAAAAACTCTGTGATTATTATACCTGAAGACTTTTGTCCTGATTTAATCGAATTGTCCCAAAATCAAATGTTAGACCTTTCTACAGGCTTTAGAAGTCTCCTCACTGTGACATACTTAACATGTCACTCTCCGCAAGGAGAAATGTTACCCCTTGGATACAGGTCTGACGCCTCTCATGTGTTTTGAGGGGCAGTACCCCGAAACACAGTGTCTGCAAATTGAGTTTGTGGTTCTGGCTTATATCCTAAGTCATGTGCTACTTCCTGTAGGTGGCACTAGAGTTCTGGTCCTCTTCCTCTCTGAAGAGACAATTTACCGTTTAGATAATAAGTTTATAATTGTAGGGGGGGCTGACTGCATGAATCCCCACGAGATCGGTGGTCCCTGAATTCCCTGTGTGAGTGGTCCAGGTAGTAATCATATATCTCCTTCTGTCCTATAAAGAATCAATGGAGGAGCAGTGCACATGTGAAATCTGGGCTCCATTCACACAGGTGACTAGGGGAACACTGTTCTCTAGATCTCTGAGGTTGGACCTGCCCATGATCAGATACATATCTTGTCTTGATTTGGGGATTTTTGGTTCACATCTGTGAATTTTTCACCATTTGCCTTTTATAGCCTATGTTTTGTACTGTTTAGTTCTGGCTATAGAATGAGTTAACTGAGAATCATTCAGTGAGCTGTTTTTAATGGTCTAAGGGGAACGTTTGTAACTTTTTTATCTGTCCTTTTTGGAGTTCTTTTCACCTGATTCATGACCACATCAAAGTTGAATGTGCTGGGAAACAAAGAGCCTGTAACAGCCAAACGGTGCAAAATTTTTAAGGAAACCCAATTGCAAAAGTGATTTTTAGCCTCAAATTAAGTAAAAAAAAAAAGAAAACATACAATGGGGTCAATTAAAATTTCCAACCTTTTATCAGGTAGAATAATACTGCATGCCATGTTATTCTTGTCATCTAAAATGCCAGAAACCTCGGATGAACTCCCGATGGATGCTGTCACTGGAGATGTGAACTGAGCCTAACATTTGTCAGTCTGCACTTTGTAACCTAGCAGCAAAAAACAACCCACAACAGACTCTACAAACTGTTATTATTGTTCTTGTATAAACTCTCTCATTGCCAATAAAGCCGTGATACACTTGGTTACTATAGCAACCACAGGAAATAATACTTCCTTTCTTTTCAGGTCATAGGAAATAATATGGCCCAGGGTCCACAGGAAAAAAAAAAAAAAGACAACTGACTCAATAGATATTGCACTGATTAGATATCAAAACATGAATGATTTTCATTTTATGACAGGTTATTGCGACAAGCTACAGATGTAGTCGGTTTATCATTTGGTGCTTTAGGGATTCATTTGATGGAAAGCACAGATGAAAAATTCAAATTATGAACTTTGCTCTGCAAGATCTTACGATTGACGAACTCTGAAATTACAAAGTAGCGAGGGTTGATTTTCTCTAGTTGTAAATGACTGCCAGGAAGATCTAACAGAGGGCAAACTTTTCGAGTCATTGCATGATTGATAGAGCAGCTTCTTGAGATCCACTTTTGTTGGCAGTGGATTAATCTCTGTACTGTCCAGCCGTTCAACAGTGAATATGACATACTCCAATGTAAGCTCATAATCTTGGCGTGCTTCTAGTACAGTTACAAGTGTGTCTTAGCTTTCTGGTACATCGCTTACTAGTAGTGCAGCAACATGAAATTTCTTTAGATCTTGTGGAAAAAAACATGCTAAAAAGACTGGAATGCCGTTAAGAGAGTTCTTCAATATTTGAAAGAGACTCAAGACATAAATTTAAGGATTTCTGCAACAGGAGATCTAAAACTCACAGGCTATGTGGAATGGAGACTGGGCCGGTGACTTAAAGAGGTTGTCCACTACTTTAGATTACCTCCCCAATGTATCCCCTCGGGGCCCCTAAGACTTCTTGTAAATACCTTATGTTGCAGATAATGCTTGTGAGCGGCGCTATCACTGGCCGCTCACAGGCATCACATGACCCCCGGCTGCAGCCGACTTTGACATCCGCTGATGTCACGACAAGTGCTGGCAGCAGCCGGGGGTCTCTGTCTTCCTGGTTCCACGGTGGATGCCAGGCTGTGGGCGGGGTTACCCCCCCCGCGTCACACCCAGCATCCACTGCGCGCTCTGCCTCTCCCTATTCATTGGGAAAGTGCGTGGTGGATGCTGGGTAACCCCACCCACAACCCAGCAACCACCACGGGGACCCCAGCGCTGAGTCACGCCTCACTTGTCGTGGTGTCAGCGCAGGGTCACGTGATGCCTGTGAGCGGCCACCGATAGCTCCGCTCACAGGCATTATCAGCAACATAAGGTATTTACAAAAAGTCTCAGGGGCCCCGGGAGGGATACATTGGGGGGGGGGGGTAATATACAGTACTGTACAACTTCTTTAAGTGATTGTAAATCAACAAGAGGAAGTTTGTTCAAGCTTGGAGAAAGTTTAATTTCTTGGTCTAACAGAAAACAGGTGTCTGTAGCCTTGTCATCTACAAAAGCAGAGTATGTGTCTGCAGCCCACGTAAGTCAAGAAGTCATTTGGTTACATCAATTGTTAGCTAATCTTGGTAAGCCATCAACTCAACCGATGGTGATTTGTGAAGACAACCAAGGATGCATTAAACTTGTATACAGTAAGAAAATCAATGCGAGAACCAAACATATTGATGTTAAACATCATGACCTGCTGTCAATTAGTATGACATCGACAGTCATGCCCTGTGGTAGAGCATCCCACAAGAAGAAGAGCTCCTCTATTGGAATGGGGCAGCTGAATCGACACCAAGAGCCGTCGGTGACCGCTCTCTGCTGGCGGCAGGTAGAACAGGCAGGTAGTTGCCTCTGTTAGCAACTACCTGCCTGTTTGTTTTTAGGCCTATAGTAAAAAAGAAATAATAGTCCTGGACAAGCCATATAAGTGATGGAGCGGTTGCACAATACCCACATAGGAATGCATGATGTGATGAGAGCCCAACTGATCATTTTTTATTAAATGTTCTTGTAGTAGAATTGGTGATGCGGCCTTTGATGCACTGCCACATTTTTTTACTTATCCATGCCTGTTTTTTAGATTGGCTAGTTGGTTGTTATAGCGAAGGACTACAGTAGGGCATGTGCCCTTGGTGCCAGATACTGGGCAAGGAATGCTAGCCAGATGTTCTGTTTTGGCCGGAGGAGAAGGCTAGTATATACAGTAGATATAGCACAAGGGGAGTGAAGTAAAAATTCTGGACAAAGCAAAACCTAGTTATGAGTCGACTAAACTTTGATGTGTCTCACAGTACAATACAAGTGATCTTTAAAAATGACCCAAGTGCTGAATGTGTAATGCTCAGTTTTGGTCTTATGTATCTCTTAGACTCTGTTCACATTCAGTTTTTTTCTTCCTTCTTAAGAAGAAACAAACTGAATAAATGATCCATTGCATTAGTTAGGAAGACGGAAGCAGAGGTTGAATATTTTGGGGTTTGTTTGTGTTCCTACCTTTAGAACTGAATTAGAAGTTATCCATACAGCTGTAAAATACGGACACCCAAAGGCCCCATAATAAAAAATGGGCTCCTCTACTTCCGTTCACATATCTAATGCACCAGATCGCTTGTTCCGTGTGTCTGGTCCTAAAATGGAAAAGGAATGTGATGTTAAAAACTTGGCACTCGTAGAAAGTTGCAAGTTAGAGTGTTTTATCTAATTTGCAACTTTCTGCGAGTGTCAAATTTTTCATAACTTCTTCCTTATAGGATAGGACCCTACTTGAGCACCAGTCATTAATTGGAATGCCTTGTGTGAAGACCCGGGGTCTTCTGTGGGCGTGACTCTACTCAGAGAGAAGGTAGCGGCAAGCTTCGGAAGCTAGCAGTCCATCGAGGTATAAGGCCAGGAGACCCGAGGGTCCCAACCTTGCCTCTCCGAGAGTTTCCATGGAGCCAGATGACCGGTGGGTCCCAATCTGGCTCCTCCGAATGTCTCCAGGGGTTGCAAGCGACAGGTGGGTCCCTTCTGGCAACCCCAAACAACATATCCATGTGGCCAGTTGACTTCTTCGTCCCAACCCTGGTCTCTCCAAAATGTATCCATTTCTCTGATGGTCGATGGAGCAGATCCGAATATTTCCAGTCAGGGCCGATACCCTTAGACTAGAATCATGTAGAATTCAAATCTGTGTCTCTTTGGATGCCATGCTATCCCTCTACTTTCTTGAAGAATGTCTCTCATTCTTCTTGTAAAGTCTTTCTGATGCTCCTTGATTCTCTGTCCCAAGTCTGACTACTACAAAAACACATGTCCCTTCTGTTTCTCTGGGCTCAGCCCCCTGAATGCCAGAACTGCTCTCTCCTTCCTTCCCCAAAGCTAAGTGTGCATTAGTGGAGGTATCTTTCTCAGGTGACCTCATCACCTGGGTCTACATGTGGGACTCCCTGTGGTGACGACTCTGCCGGATCTTCTTTCAACACTTACACAATGGGCCTAGACGATTTTTTTGAAAAATGGTTAGAGGCTCCTGAGATACTAATGAGATTAGTGGAATGCTGGACACTTTACAAGATAAATTAGTGTACATAAACTGACGAGCAAGCAGAACATTAGTAAAACACAGCCAGCAACCTCTAATAAAACACAATAATGGATTTCTCTTGGATTAACAAATCTAATCGTCTGGCTAATTAAGATTTTACGCTGTATCGTCACACCTTGTCTTGACTATATGCAGACGTGTGAACAGCGTCTAACTCTTCTTGTATTTTGGTAATGTAGTCACTTACAGGCCTGTAACAACGCCTACATGTCATTTACATGAATCTCTGTTGTTTCCTTCATGCCTCTCAATACAGACCTACATCCACTTACAACAATAATGGCGTTTTTCAAAGCTTTTTAGATACTAGATATGATCGAATCAATCC
Organism: Phyllobates terribilis; assembly: GCF_046119375.1. Classification (NCBI taxonomy): domain Eukaryota; kingdom Metazoa; phylum Chordata; class Amphibia; order Anura; family Dendrobatidae; genus Phyllobates; species Phyllobates terribilis. Next base: position 130,550,515 of record NW_027362770.1, on the reverse strand, counting down.
ACAAAGAATCGAATTTCCAGTCGAATTTCCTGAAATTGGATTGTTTAGTACAACTGCACTAGTGTTAATAAACATTGAGTTTCAATCAATAGGTAGACAGAGATCGGGAAGGGGGCAGCCGGAGTGACAGTGTAATTGATTAATAATATGGTGTATCCCTTATCTATTCTTCTGTACTAGTTCTATCTCTCTGCTCTCCATAGAGCTAAACTGATGATAAAACGCATTGGATACAGTATTAGGGTGCTTTCACTTTACGTTTAGGCACTCCTTCAGTGGCTCACATTGGGGTTTACGTCCGAACATCCCTGCAAAACGTGATTCGGACGTATGCGCTGATGGGGCCATAGACTATAATGCTGCTGACAAAGCCTTGCAACATTTTCGGGCTTGTGCGTCTACTGGAGGAGGACCCTCAGACGTAGTAGACCGCATCTGGGTATCTGCCTCCAGTAGGTGTATACGCCCGAAAATTATGCATGGCAGAGCGCACGTTCTCTCTGTCAGCACCATTATAGTCTATGGCCCCGTCGGCGCATAAGTCCAAATCTTGTTCTTGGACTTAAGCCTGGATGGGGCCAACGAACGGTTGCCTAAAAGCAGTGTAAAAGAACCCTTAGGGGACCACATGATGTTCTACACACTTTTCCTAGGCAATTGGAGTAATAGAGATTTCCTGTAAATAAATTTACTGCAAATCGAATTTTTGGGAAAAACTTGCTAAGCCTGACAAATTCCAATTTCAAACCAGATGACTGTGAAGGATCCCACAATATGGGAAACCTGTAGCGAAGAGAAGGATTGTCTAAAATGGAAACTTTCCTTCATTGATATATATAAGTAAATACTGAGATTAGAGTTGATGCAGACCGATTCCCAGGACCAGGTCCATGGACATGTTAGTAATGTGTGGACTCTGGACTGGAGCCCTGAAAATTGCTCACTATCTCCCGGCATCACTGGCTCCTCTTAAGATTAGTCAGCCTGGCAATGTCATCATTGCAGTGTGACGCACATGTGACATCACACAAGACCAGCTAATCAAGCGAGGAGTAGTAGATGCCGGAATATAGGAGGAGGTGGTTCTCAGGGTTCCCGTGCAGTGTCCAGAGATTACTTATGTGGCCAAAACTTGATCCTCCCAATCGATTTGCACCAAGCTGAGAAATGTTTTGACTATGAAGATGAATATGATGAGTTTGGAGCCCAGTTTTTATGTCAAGAATATGGTCACCACAGTCTCAGAATACTCTATGCACAGTGTGCTTAAAGAGCTTGTCCAGCCTTGGGGTGTGAGTCTACTGCCACTGAATGTAACTGCAGACTTGTGAATCCTCACAGCGCTCGCACAGTGCACACTGTCAGGATTCTCCGATGCCGGCTTCACATTCCAACTAGACGTGTCTTGTCTTCGCTCAATTCACTTGTATTGAGAGAGGCCGAGCACCTCTAGTCTGCACATGACTGCATGTATGCAAATCGCTTACTTGCGGTCACACGCTCACCTGTTCCCTGTGCCAGTAACGGGGGATCCTGACAGCACGCAGTGTGCGTGCTGTGAGAATTCAAAAGTCTGAGTGACTGCAGACTTGCCCCCCACACCTCTACCCTTAAATAGACCAGTCGACTCCAGCTGTCTCTTCATTTGTCCAGGGGGGCTTTTTTCAGACTTTCTAAGCAACTAAATATGAGAATGTGGTGACCATTTGGACTGGAGGGTTGCTTCATACGGGTACCCAGGAAGTGTTTTCCTGCATGTGGGCTGGTCTAGGCCTGCGAGGGGTTTGGTCCAGACGCATAGCTACTTAGCCTTGCAGTAGGGAAAGCATTTGAAAGTCCTGGTGTCCAAAGACCTGCAATGAAGCCTAAATAATGACTTATATGAATGACATGTGACATAACAAGTGGTCTAAGGGTCTGCTCACATGAAGTTTTTTTACATACATTTTTCAAGCTGAAATATTTCCATAATAAAATCAGTGGTTCAAAAAAACAAAGTTTTTGGGTCAATTGTTTTACTCCCCTTTTTTACTACCTCAATTGATTCAACATGCAAATTTAGAGCATTTTTGTCGAGCAGAAACACCAAAGAATTGACATGTTGCGTCTTTTTCCGCTTAGAAAAAAAGAACGTTGAAAATGACAGCTCCGTATACAGGATGGGCGTGTTTACCTACAGAAATGAATAGAACGCTTATTCAAAGATACAGTTTTTTCATGATTTTAGGATTTTGGGGTAGGATCTGCTCCAAAATCCTTGTAAAAAAAATCTACGTGAACATACAGTTGCGCTTTGTGTGCATTTTTACATTAGCTTTGAAATATTAGATCACTGGCAAAATCTATGTAAAGCGTGGATGGATGGATGGATGGATGGATGGATGGACAGATAGATAGATATTGGATGAATGGATGGACGGACAGATAGTTAGAAATTGGATGGATGGATAGATCGATAGACAGATAGATACATAGATAGATATTGGATGGATGGACGGACAGATAGATAGTTAGATATTGGATGGATGGATAGAGCGATAGATAGCTAGATAGCTAGATGATAGATAGATAATAGATAGATATTGGATGGATGGATGGATGGATAGATGGATAGATAGATAGATATTGGATGGATGGATGGACAGATAGATAGATAGATATTGGATGGATGGACGGACAGATAGATAGTTAGATATTGGATGGATGGATGGACGGACAGATAGATAGTTAGATATTGGATGGATGGATGGACGGACAGATAGATAGTTAGATATTGGATGGACGGACAGATAGATAGTTAGATATTGGATGAACGGACAGATAGATAGTTAGATATTGGATGGATGGATGGATGGATGGACGGATAGATAGTTAGATATTGGATGGACGGACAGATAGATAGTTAGATATTGGATGAACGGACAGATAGATAGTTAGTTAGATATTGGATGGACGGACAGATAGATAGATATTGGATGGATGAGTAGATAGAGGGGTAGATAGAGGGATAGATAGATATATATTTCACACTGCCATATTCCAGGCAATTAAAGAGTTAACCAACGAGAGTCCATCCCTCTACACACAAGGTAGAAACAGCCAACATCATCTCCACTCCACCGTACATAAAATGCCACAACCTATCAGCAAATAGCCCCGACAGCTACTACATCCAAGAACAAAAAACACCAAATGTGCGTTCGTGTTTCACAAATTGACTTCTCAATTATACAAATCCCATTACACGGTCTCTTTTCTCCTTAATTCAATGAATTGCGCTCATTTCTTCCTCCTGAATGCATTCCTATGTGTACAGACTGTGAAGGGTGGAAATCCTACAAGTGCCTGCTGAAGGCACGCATGGTGCGGTCATAGTACGGAGAAATAATGGCTTGGGTGAGAACATCGTGGTCAGTAGATTTATTCTGAAATATTGTGGAGTTTATCATAGGGGATCTCCTTTACCATATATAGTGAAACCCCTTAGACGTGTCCAATGAGAGAATTCTAGACGTTCTCCAATGTTCCTTTCCTACTGCTGAAGAATAGATAGCATTGTGATGTCTCCAGTCATAAGAAACCTGTTGCCTACCTGCTGCAGATGATCTTGGTACCTCTTCATCCTGTTGCTCGGGGCTTTCCCGGTCTCTGCTTCGCTCCGTCAGATTCTGCGCCCACAGCTGGGAGATGCGAGGCCAGCTTGCTGGAAAGACGTTCCTCTTCGCCTGCTCCCCCTCGCTCCTCTCTCCCTGTATCTCTCACATTCAGGTGATTGGCACAGAAAGGGATGAGCTTCTTCTGCTGTTAACCCCTCTTGTAAGACTGACGCTAAGAGGAAAAATTATAAAAGCCCGTGCTGAGAGCGTGCACTAGGGAGACACACATAAAGGTTATTTGGCTTCTTGTGAAATCAACCATAAATGTATTTTTGGCATAAATGGAACAAATTGGGTACAGGAACTGATGTGAGTGATGAAGATCTGTGTACACAGCTGCGGAATATGTTGGCGCTATAATAATAATAAATGCCGTGTCATTTCACAGCCGTTGGGAGGGAATAGGATTGCTCATCTACCTGTACTAAAAGCAATAAGAAAAAAAGAATAAGGGTCATGAAATTAAAATAATAAAGGGTTTCTCTAGTGTAAGTAAAAAGTACACATCAGGAATTATCTACTATACATAGAGCAAATATTATAAAAAGGTTTCCTCTTCTACTACTGAATAACAGTATCATATCAGGAACCACCTTGGACAAGGGGTATATGGGGTGCTATAGAACATAGAAGAGCCAAGGACTGCAGGGTTGTGTGTTCTCCCTTGTTAGCACAGAGGTGGTGGATAACCAGGTTCTTCATGATCGGTCCAGCTCCTGACTGGCTAGTGCAGTGTTTTGGGTTTGTGTCAAGAATGGTCTAAGTATGTGGCACTGTAGGAAGTAGCATACCTCCGAACTTTGAAAGAAAAGAAATAGGGGCACATACTGTGTAGCGTGTCGTGGCAATTTCTATTTTACATTAAGCCACTTCCCTAACCTCCATTGCTCCAAGTGAAACCCATTTGTGCTCCTAAACTGTTTGATACTGCTTTCATGGGCCCCCAGAGTGCCCTCCACTCATAGTATAATGCCCCCACACAATACATTCCCACACACAGAGAAAGATGCCCGCAACTAACCCACAAAGTATGATGCCCCTACAGACCACACAGTGTGATGTAATCAAAGACCCTCACACAGGATGATACCCCCCACAGTCCACCACATAGTATAATGCCTCCCAAAGTACATTCCACCCACACATAGTATGATACCTTCACAGTCCACCAAAAGTATAATGCACCACAAAGAACATCCCCTCTTACACAGTATGATGTCCCCTACAGTCCACCACATAGTACATTGTCCCCAACAGTACATTGCCCCTCACACAGTATGATATTCCCACTGTCCACCACACAGTATAATGCCCCACACGGTACATTTTCCACACACAGTCTTACCCACACTCGCAGTTTGATGCTTTCAAAGGTACCCTCACACAATATCATGTCTCCCATAGTATATTCCCACACACAGAGTGATACCCCCTAACACAGTATGATGCTCCCACAGACCCCCCTCACATAGTAAAATGCCCCCATGCTACATTCCCACACACAGTATGATGCCTCCACACTCTCCCACACACACAATATGATGCACTAATAGACACTGTGACACAGTATCATGCCGCCACAGCCCCCTACACACATTATGATGCCCCCACAGTACATTGCCACACACAATATGATGCCGCTACACAGAGTATAATACTGCCACTGACTACCTCACACTATGTGATGTCTCCACAATCCATTCCCTGACACAAAGTATGAAACTCCCACAGCCCCCTTCCCACAGTATGATACCCTAAGAGCCCCCATACACAATATCATGTTCCAATAGTCACTCTCTACACAGTATGAAGCCCCACAGTCTCTTCCACACACAAGGTATGATGCCCCAACACACAGTACAATGTTTTCACAGACTGCCTAGTCTCACCTACACACCTGTGACATTCTTGCTAGCTTCACTTTGGTTACCAAACTGGCTCTGCACGTCATGCCTTCGGGCCATGTTATATTCTTGAAGGTGTTTGCAGGACTTTTAAGTCTCTTAACTAGACAGCTCATTTTCCACCCATTATATTTAACTATATATGCGTAGGCCATTGAAGTTAGGACATACCCAAGACTTCATGGGACAGTGGAACAGCAAACCAATTTTGGGACTGTCTCACTGGATTCTGGGATATATGGGAAGTACAGTAGGCCCTTTCAGCCTTCTGTAATGAATGGGAAAGAGTTAAGGTGGGAAATGATGTAAATGTGAAAGAATTATTAAAATTTTACTTTTATTGTATTAATTAATATTGTGTGCTTATTAAAATTGGATAAAAAAACCTGACTAGTAGTAGTGTAGGGAGAGGAATCCCTGTACTGGGGTGCCCATAGTAATTGCAACCTAGTATGAGTAAGAAATTCCTGTTAGGACATCTATGCAATTAGGATCAGGGGACTGATGTTTTAGATTGGACTATGTGAATTGTAATGGCAGCAGAGTATGGTTGAGCAGACAAGTAAGGCTATAGCTTATTTACTTGTAACTGTTTGAAAACACTCACTGCCGGTCGTTCTAATATGTGTAACACACTATGGCTATGTGCCCAAGATGCAGAAATGCTCCGGATTTTTCCTGAGCGTTTCTGCATCTCCCTGGCAGAAAAAAACGCATGCGGATTGTACATGTGGATTGTACATGCGGATTGTACATGCGTTTTTCCCGCCAGGTAGAAGCGTTTGTCAAGCGTTCTTCACATGCATTTTCGCATGCGGGTTATCAAGCGCTTTCCAAGCAATTTTAGCATCACTTGGAAAAGTGCTTGACAACTTGTTCACACTATATAAATCTCTGCAACCGGCATGGATTTTATATAGTGTGACCAAGTTAGTTAAAAAAAAAAGAATTTAAAATAAAAAAATAAAGTTTATACTCACCTTCCGTTGTCCTCCCGGTGTTTTGTCTGCTCCGTCCGGTGTGTTGAGCGGCTCGCGGTGGTGTGAAGGACCTGCGGTGACGTCATTGAGCCATGTGATGGGTCACATGACTCAGTGACGTCATGGCAGGTCCTTCACAACAGCGCGAGCATTGCAAGACACCGGACGGAGCAGACAAAACACCGGGAGGACAACGGAAGGTGAGTATAAACTTTATTTTTTATTTTAAATTCTTTTTTTTACAGGTTCTATGGTACCCAGGTCTGGATGAGAGTCTCCTCTCCTCCAGACTTGGGTACCATCCGCACATAGAAACGCATAATATCCGTGTGTGCAAATGTACTGACACGGATATTAAGCGTTTCAATGCAAGTCAATGGCAGCGATTACGCTGCATGTCAGCAAAATTAATGGACATGCTGCGGATTTTTGAGCGCAGCATAAACGCTGCGTAAAAATCCGCAGCATGGGCATTGACATTGCGGCTTGTCATTGGGGACCATGGGGGGCGGATTACCAAGCGTTTCCCAAGCGTTTATGCTGCGGAAATTCCGCAGCATATACGCTTGTAAAATGCTACGTGGGCACATACCCTAAGACTATGTTCACAGGTTGTGTTTTTGCTGCACTTTTTTATGCAAATTTTAAGCTGCGTTTTACAGTACCAGCAAAAGCTATGAGATTTCAGAAATGTCACGCACGCACATTTTTTTTTTTTATTCCTGACTGATTTGGAAAACTGCTGCATTTTTGCAAACTGCAGCATGTCACTTCTTTCAGTGTTTTTGCAGCATTTTTTCACCCATAGAAACAATTAGTAAGTGCAAAAACGCAGCATAAAACGCAGGCATCATTATTAAACAATAATCTAAAGGCGCTTGTGCTCCCTATGCAAAAAATGACCCCTATGTGGCGCCCCTGAGGGTTCAGTCGCCACAGAGGTACTGCACCTCACCCAGAGGTGTGGTATTTCCTTCTCTCAGGTAAGGAGGGAGTGCAGCCCGGAACCCCAACACCTGCATCCAACACTACACTGCTCCAGGCCGGCTGGAAGGGCAAGATGCAATGTGTTTCCTGCTGAGCCCTATCCCTGGCTGGAGTGGGGGGAACCCAAAGGTAGGGGGAACCAGTAGTGGGTGTGGGTGGAGGAAGCAGTTTGAGGGAGCACTAGAGAGTGAGATATAAAAAGGGAGGCCATCTTAGCGTGGCAGTGAGAACAGAAGGTCAGTCAGTGAAGTCAGTCTGGGAGCAGAGTCTCTTTAGGAGCTCTGCTCCACAAGTAGGGCCCAGTCCTAGAGGCCCAGGTGGGGAGCAGAGGAGTAGGCTCCGTTCTAAGAAGGGATCCTAGGGGGTACGGCGAGTGCAGGAAGGCACCCGTACGCCCCGCATCTGTCAGAAGACAGAGGGATCGTAGGCCGCAAGAAGGGGACCGGCCCCTGGTCCAGCTGTGCTACTCTACATCTCGGCTGGGAAAACTGGAGGCTTCTGGCTTATGGCTTATATAGTCAGTTGCTGAAGCCTCATTCTAATCCCCATGAGGGTCAAGCAGGTCCGGGAACTCCGACGAGACAGGAGGGACTTCAGAGCACCCGAGCGGGATTGAGAGTGGGAAGCGCAGGGCAGGAGGGAGAAAGACCCAGCATGAAGACGGTCTAGTTAGGAACACAAGAAAGTGGGGTTCTGCCAGGTACTCCTGATCTGCCTGAGCAAGTGCTGAACCCATGTCTGGTGAACGCAGCGCGACGTGGGAGGCCGACAACTGTACAGTGCACCAGTGGAACTGTCATAAGTACTGTGAGTAAAGACTCGGATGACTGCACCGCACTGCCTCCATCCCTTCTTTCATCTGCGCCATCTTTCCCTCCCTGCATTACAACGCCCAGTGCACCTTACAAATCTTACACTGCCCTGGAGCTAGCACTACCTGTGGAGAGCCACACTATCCCTGCTGCCGTAACACCAGTTCCAGAGGACTGCTCCGCAGCGGCGGCTCCCTTTAGCCGCATTCCACAGGTGGCGTCACGAACACTTTAACCGGTTCAGGACCGCCCACTGTACATAAACATCGGGGCTGCCTGGGCTCTGTGCAGCGCCGACGTTTAAAAACGGTGGGTGGTCCTGCAGCGCTCAGGACCCCCAGGGTCCTGCAAGCGCTGCGGTTCCAGTGCAGAGCGATAGATCTGACAGGGGACATCATCGGGACCTGATTGGATCAGGTCCCAATGATATTAACCCTTTGCTATCTTCTATATGCCGCCATCTATAGTGATCGCGGCATATAGAAGATAGTGAGAGGAGAGGGGGTCGTCCACTTACCTCTCCGACGGCCCCCTGATATCTTCCAGGACCTGCCGTTGTTATGGCAGCTGGAGGTCACATGACCGCCTCCAGATCTGCAATATATGGTGTCCTGCTAGGCTCAGCCTGCAGCTGAGTCCAACAGGAGACACTGACTGTGAAACAGTCAGCTAAGATGTCATGCAATGTAATACATGTCTGTTACATTGCATGAGATCAGTGATTAGAAAAATAAAAATTAATGTCCCATGCAGGGACTAAGTAAAAATGTAAAAAAAAAGTAAAAAAAATATTTTCAAACTGTTAAAAAAAATCACAAAATAAATAAAAATAAATAAATAAAATATTAAACCAATAAATCCGTATATTTATGCAAAAACAAAAAAAAGTACACATATTTGGTATCGCCGCGTCCGCAACAACCCGATCTATAAAACTGTCACACTAATTAACTCCTTCTGTGCACACCGTAATAAAAACAAATAAACAACGGAGCAAAAAAATATGCTTTTTCATCATATCGCCAAACAAAAAGTGGAAAAAAATGCGATCAAAAAGCAAAATGGAAATAAAAATGGTACCGCTGAAAACGTCATCTTGTTCCGCAAAAAAAAAAGCCAGCATACAGCTCCATCAGCTGAAAAATAAAAAAGTTATAGCGCTCAGAATAAAGCGATGCAAAAAAATTATTTTTTCTATAAAATTGTTTTATTGTGTAAAAGCGCCAAAACATAAAACAATTTTACAGTAATTGTAGTATTGCTGTAAACGTACTGACCCGAAGAATAATGCTGCCTTATCACTTTTACCACACGCAGAACGGCATAAAAAAAAACCTCAAAAAACAATTCCTGAATTGTTGGTTTTTGTTAATTTTAACTCCCAAAAAACAGAATAGAAAGCGATCAAAAAATGTCACGTACCCAAAAATGGTACCAATAAAAATGTCATCTCGTCCCGCAAAAAACAAGCCATCACATGACTCTGTTGGCCGAAATATGGAAAAATTATAGCTCTCAAAATATGGCGATGCAAAAACTAGATTTTGCAAAAAAAAGCGCCTCTTAGTGTGTGACAGCTGTCAGTCATAAAAACCCGATATAAATCTGGTATCTCTGTAATCGCACCGACCCGAAGAATAAAGTAATCTCATCACTTATACCGCACGACGAACGGCGTAAAAAATAAATAAAACCAATTCTTCACCTGCTACTGATTTGTTTGTTATGTCTCCCAAAGATCGCAGTAAGGCTCTGCTCACATTTATCCTGCGCTCTGCGCTGAGCACTTACACCAGAGTTTCCGTGTAAATCTCTGAAATACGTGATTCAGACGGAACCCATGACGGAAGATTCTCTGTAATGAGGCAGATAAAGGCCACTGTGGATGCCATCTGGCCTGTGATCCCACAGTGTCAGTTTTTTTAGGCGTGCATAAAAGTGCGGTTGGCCACAGTTTTGTGCACTTCTGAAAAAAAGGACACCGCTAAACAGAGGCTAGACGGAGTCCAGAGTAACTCTGCTGCCTCATTACAGTAAATGGATCCCGCAGGGGTTTCATCTGAATTATATCACTTGGAAATTTAGATGGAAACCCCGATGTAAGTGCTCAGCCTCGAGCGGCGGATAAATGTTACGTAAAATGTTCCCAATAAAAGCTTCAACTCAGTCCTCAAAAAAAGCTAGTCCCCACTCAGGTCCGTCATCTGTTAAAAATATTCCAAGTTACTGGTAGCAGAAAGGCTCTGGAAAAGCCCTTGCCCCCAAAAGAAATTCAGAAAATTTTGTGCTCCCAAATCCAAATGCCTATTCTACAATAATTTGTTCTCCAATTGTCAAATAGCGCTCCGTCCCTCCCAGATCTCGCCGTATAGCTAAGCGGTACGGTACAACCACATATGGGGTATTACCACTTTTAGAAGAAATTGTGTGACACATTTCGGCACCATTTTTACCCATTGCCCTGTGTGAAAATGTAAAATCTGAGGGTAAAACATTTTTTTGTGGTAAAAATATAATTATGTTTTCTTCACTGCCCAATGGTATAAATTAAAAAATTAAAAATACTCACTACTTCCCTAGATGAATTCCTTGAGAGGTGTAGTTTACAAAATGGGGTCACTTGTGGGGGTTTCTGCTGTTTCGGCATGTCAGCAACTTGCATGTGACATGGTGTCTGCAACCTATCCCAGCCAACATAGCGCTCCTTTCTCTTCCGAACCCTGCCGTACACCAAAGCAGTGGTTTTCCCCCACATATGGGGTATCAGCGTACTCAGGAGAAATTGCACAACAAATTTCATGGTGCAATTTCTTCTATTATCCTTATGATAATGCAAAATTAGGGAATGAAAAACATTTTTTGTGGGAAAAATGTGAACATTTTATTTTTACGGCTCAATATTACAAACTTCTGTGAAGCACCTGGGGGTGCAAGGTGCTCACCACACATGTAGATAAGTTCCCTAAGGGGTCTAGTTTCCAAAATGGTGTCACTTGTGAGGGGTTTCACTGTTTAGGCACATCAGAGTCTCCCCAAATGCGACATGGCGTCCGCTAATTATTCAAACAAATTTTACATTCAAAAAGTCAAATGGCGCTCCTTCCCTTCCGAACCCTGCAGTGTACCCAAATAGTGGTTTTCCCCCACATATGGGGTATCTACATACTCAAGAGAAATTGCACAGTAAATTTCATGGTGCAATTTCTCCTGTTACCCTTATGATAATGCAAAATTAGGGGAGGAAAAACATTTTTTGTGGGAAAAATGTGAAAAATTTATTTTTACGGCTCAATATTATAAACTTCTGTGAAGCACCTGGGGGTGCAAGCTGCTCACCACACATCTAGATACGTTCCCTAAGGGGTCTAGTTTCCAAAATGGTGTCACTTGTGGGGTTTTTTCACTGTTTAGGCACATCAGGGTCTCCCCAAATGCAACATGGCGTCCACTAATTATTCAAGCAAATTTTACATTGAAAAAGTCAAATGGCGCTCCTTCCCTTCCAAACCCTGCCATGCGCCCAAACAGTGGTTTGCCTCCACATATGGGGTATCGGCATGTTCAGAAGAAATTGCACAACAAATTTCATGGTGCAATTTATCCTAATACCCTTATGATAATGCAAAATTAAGGGATGAAAAACGTTTTTGTGGGAAAAATGTGAAAATTTTATTTTTACAGCTCAATATTATAAACTTCTGTGAAGCACCTTGGGGTTCAAGGTGCTCACCACACATCTAGATAAGTTCCTTGAGGGGTCTAGTTTCCAAAATGGTGTCACTTGTGGGGGGTTTCCACTGTTTAAGCACATCAGGGGCTCTCCCAACGCAACATGGTGTCCGCTAATTATTCAAACAAATTTTACATTCAAAAAGTCTAATGGCGCTCCTTCCCTTCCGAACCCTGCAGTGCGTCCAAACAGTGGTTTTCCCTCACATCCTGAGGCCCGGCTGCCGAGTACCCCACAGCCCAGGGGGCGCGTCAGCTCTGGCGTCATGAACAGGATACGTGACCAACCCGTTATCGGCGGGTGAATGTGCCTAAAGAACTGTCCATTATGTGCGTGATCAAAGGCAACAGTATGGACGGACGCCAGGAACAAGCCTCTGCCTCCGGCCTGCTGCAGTGGCCAGCGGCTACCCTCACCCTGGAGGGAGAAGAAGGAAAATTGTCCCCGGAGGACGCGGAGTTAATCCAGAGTGAGATCCTGGAGCTGAGCCAGCAAGTTGAGAAGGCTCAGCAGGCAGCGGTCACCAGATGGAGGAGCGAGCTGTTGGAGAAGATGGCAGCATGGCGGAGAGCAGCACCGGAAGCCAGCAGCAGCACCCCAGCCCCGGCGGAGCCCGCTGAATCCCAGGAGGCCGCAAGCAGCACAGGAGCAGGTAGGAAGGAATCCCCTGTCCCGGGCGCTGCAAGAACCGACTTGCTCCTTGGCCGCCTTCATCAGCACTCCCCGTATTCCGCCATGCCCTCTCTGGAGCAGCTGCTCAGCCCGGAATCTCCACCTCCGGGCGCCGAACTCGAGGACCTTCCACCTGGTGCCCTCCAGGAACCTCCACTCCCAGGTGCCGAAGTCAGGGGCCCTCTACTTGACGCCATCCCGGAGCCTCCACCCCCGGCACCCGAGTGGGTGTGCAGCGCGCCGGCCTTTGATTGGTCCGCCCGGTTCGAGGACCTGCAGCCGTGCCCGTTACTCCCGACACCAGCGCCCCCGGTTGCCTACACCAGCGGAGTGGAGTTTTGCTGGGACAACCGGGGGGGGGACCTGATGGGGTTCCCGTGGGAGACCCAGGCCGAAGCCCTGCAGAGGAAAGAATTCTGCAGGTGGGAGCTCCAGCAGCTGGAGAAGGAGCAGCCCGCTCGGCGGGCGCGTTGCGAGCGTCTGGAGGCCCGGAACAAGGCCGTGAAGGCTCAAGTGCGTCAGGCGGAGTCAGCCCACCCCAGCCCCCGTGAAGAAGGACTCGTAGTGAAGTTCGATCTGAAAGCTGGGTGGGGCTTCATACGGGATCCCGACTTCGCGAGGGACATTTTCGTAAACCGGCGGGATGTGGAGCCCGAGCTGGAACAGGGCCATCCCGACCGGAATCTGTACCCCGGTGACAGGGTCACCTACACATGTCACCACGGGGAGCGCGGGTGGTACACCCTGCAAGTGTACCGCGTCGTCGAGGACACACCCCTGCAGGACACACCCTATGACCTGGAAAACAAAAACAGTAGGAGCGCCAATGGTGAAGAGCCTGAGGTTTGGGGGGGGGGATGAAGGGGGAGATGTTGTGACCACTCACCTGGTCCTGTTGTGCAAAGGAGCCCCGCACAACAAGGGAAAACGCTTCCAGGTGGGAGTCTGTAAGATGATCACAACTTAGCAGGAACTGTTGTAGGGAGCTTCTGTCTGCTTCAGCGGTCACATGACCAGGACCGTGTGACCGAAGTGGGCGTTCCACAATGACATCACGGCAGGTCCTGTAGTAGGCTAGTTGTAAACAGAGCAGCTTCCACCGCTCTCCACAAGGGAGATTAGCAATCAAGAAAGAAGGAATTCTGCGGTGTTAGTGAAGCGCTAGAACAACTAGACAGTGGATTAGGTTATAACACACAAACCTTTTATTGTTTAGTACGCTCTCTAACGCCACGACGCGTTTCGATAGCAGACGATATCTTCCTCAGGTAGAGGAAGATAGCGTCTGCTATCGAAACGCGTCGTGGCGTTAGAGAGCGTACTAAACAATAAAAGGTTTGTGTGTTATAACCTAATCCACTGTCTAGTTGTTCTAGCGCTTCACTAACACCGCAGAATTCCTTCTTTCTTGATTGACACCCTATGACCCGGCTGGGTCAGGTAAAAATCAGCAGTACCCTAGGCGTGGACCCCGCTACTAGGCCAGTAGTTGGGACTAACTGTAAATAGTCACCCGTAAGGGTGCAGTATTTGAAAGTTGAAATAATGTTTTTCTTTTTCTAATAGTGTGTGCCTACTTACCCGTCAGGGTATATAGAGACTTCAGGCTGGGGACTGTGAACAGCCAAGGACTGATTGTGTAAATAGTTCTGCACTTCTTAAAGTGCACCCTATTGGTTTTATATTGGCAACCATGACCTCAGAAGAAAAACCCGTTTGGCGTGGTGGAAGACATGGTCCAACCCCAGGATCACCTATGCCCTGCAGCCACGCCCAGGGCATACGTTGAGGGTTTGCGGACGGGTTCCTCATCCTGCTACTGTTATACCCTGTTACAGAAATGTTATGAAAAATGCTCTTATAATGTGTAACATACCTGGCGGCGTCCTTGCATAGTGGTCCATCTCCCACTGTGCAAGAGCGCGCACTTGATCTCCAGTCCAGACTGCCACTCTGGCTTCTTTCCATGTTGTCTGCTTTGCTCTTGCTGTTTAGGGCGACACCCGCCGAACTGCCTGATTCTTGTAGCTGCTGCAGACACACCCCTAATGCGTCCTCAGCCTATTGCTGTCTGTCACCTGGTATTTAACCCAGCTCCTCCCTGGAATCCATGCCTGAGCATCTTATTCTGTAAGTTGGCTTCTGGTCGCTGACATGCCAGGTCCTGTCTATGTTTCCTGCCTTACGGTATCAGTTCCCGTGTCTGAACTGTGTCCTGTCTGTGCACTCTAGCCAGCTGTCTCTCTGCCTTCCTGGAGGCTGTATTTCCAGGCCTGTCTGAACACGCTCCTAGCCTGTTTGTCTCGCCCTCTGGGGGCCGTATACCCTGACTCGCTCCTGTATTTGTTGCAGTACAGTTCCTGTCTGAACTATCTCCTAGCTTCCTACCTGTTTTGTCTTTATGTCCGTTTGTTCCCTTTTTCTGCAGTGTCTGAACCAGCGCTTGGCTTTACCTAGGCTCGTTCCTGCATTTTGTTGCAGTAACTGTTCTTGTCTGAACTGTATCCTAGCTTCTTACCTGTTTTGTCTTTATGTCCGTTTGCTCCCTTTTTCTGTAGAGTCTGAACCTGCACCTAACTTCTACTCGTTGTCATTGTACTTCCGTTTGTGAGTTGGAGTCCTTTCGCTACTTCTTTGCAAGAACCTTGTGTGTATCTGGTTCTGCTTTTCTTTTCCAGTCTGTTCCGTGTGAACAGAGCCCTATCCCTTTTGCTTTGTCTTTGTTTACCTCTTCGGCGATTTATCTCAGCCTTGTCCACCGCGTCTGCGGTTTCACTCTGCTCAGCCTTGTCCACCGCGTCTGCGGTTT
Source organism: Phyllobates terribilis (assembly GCF_046119375.1). Classification (NCBI taxonomy): domain Eukaryota; kingdom Metazoa; phylum Chordata; class Amphibia; order Anura; family Dendrobatidae; genus Phyllobates; species Phyllobates terribilis. The sequence continues at coordinate 130,534,965 of NW_027362770.1, read as the reverse complement.
CGCTCTGCTCAGCCTTGTCTACCGCGTCTGCGGTTTCGCTCTGCTCAGCCTTTTCCACCACGTCTGCGGTTTCGCTCTGCTCAGCCTTGTCCACCGCGTCTGCGGTTTCGCTCTGCTCAGCCTTGTCCACCGCGTCTGCGGTTTCGCTATGCTCAGCCTTGTCCACCACGTCTGCGGTTTTGCTCTGCTCAGCCTTGTTCACCGCGTCTGCGGTTTCGCTCTGCTCAGCCTTGTCCACCGCGTCTGCGGTTTCGCTCTGCTCAGCCTTGTCCACCGCGTCTGTGGTTTTGCTCTGCTCAACCTTGTCTACCGCACCTGCGGTTTCGCTTTACTCCGTTTGTTTACTGCATCTGCGGCTCTGAACTCGTCTCCCAGTCTGTACTGGACCCTACCAAGCCTGTGTTCTAGTTTGCCTGTTCCTGTATTCCCCGGTGTGGGCCAACAGCCGTGTCCGGAGTCTGACCTGGAGTAGACCCTGGTCCCTCTGCTCGGTTCCTCCCTGGTGCACTGGCGTCGTATGCCATATTGCGACCTTGGTCGGATCAGGCAGATAATTAGTTACGCCGATCCAGGCACTCTCCGGTTCATGGCACAGTGGAACCACTAAACACGCACACGCCAGTCAGTCCAGGCATGCGCATTACAGCATGCTCAGGCCATGGTTCCCGTTGAGCCCCATGGCCTTCACTCTCTGAGACGTTTTTCAGCGAATACGTGCATCTAGAAGAAATTTATTTATTTATTTATTTTTTTTGCTACCAGCTGAGTTCCAGGCGAATTACCCACCCGTCCAGATGGATCTATCTGCACTCGTTCCTGCGGATCCGCCACGGTACTATGGGGATCCAAGACTGAGTCGTGCATTTGTGGAGCAATGCTTGCTACACTTCAAGTTCTACCCTCTTTGTTTTCGATCGGGTTAAGGTGGGATTCATGATGTCTAACCTAGCGGGTGATGCCTTGGAATGGATCAACCCCCTATGGGAAACACAGGATCCTATCCTCCTGGACCTTCAGGCCTTCCTGGTGGCCTTTCTAATGGTCTACGATGACCCTAACCCGGAGGCTCCTGCTGAAGCTTCACTTCCCAATATCCCGGAGCAGCCCCGATGGGTAATGTGTGTGGGTAGCGCACTAGTCCTCCTGCCCGAAGAGACTACTGCCCACCCAGAATCCACACAGGATGACTACGCTCTCCGGAATACTTCTCCCAACCTCAAGAGGCAGTCCAGACGTGCTAGGCGTAGAGGCAAGCCGTCACGCCAGGGTCTGTCCTCCCAAAGACCTCCTGACCCCAACCTTGAAGTCCCTGCTGAAGCTTCACTTCCCAGTATCCTCACCCAGATGTGTGGTATTTCCTTCTCTCAGGTAAGGAGGGAGTGCTGCCCGGAACCCCAACACCCACATTCAACACTACACTACTCCAGGCCGGCTGGAAGGGCAACATGCATGTGCGCAGCTGCTGAGCCCTGTCCCTGGCTGGAGTGGGGGGAACCCAACGGTAGGGGGAACCAGAAGTGGGTGTGAGTGGAGGAAGCAGTTTGAGGGAGCACTAGAGAGTGAGATATAAAAAGGGAGGCCATCTTAGGGTGGCAGTGAGAACAGAAGGTCAGTCAGTGAAGTCAGTCAGGGATCAGAGTCTCTTTAGGAGTTCTGCTCCACAAGTAGGGCCCAGTCCTAGAGGCCCAGGTGGGGAGCAGAGGAGTAGGCTCCGTTCTAAGAAGGGATCCTAGGGGTACGGCGAGTGCAGGAAGGCACCCGTATGCCCCGCATCTGTCAGAAGACAGAGGGATCGTAGGTCGCAAGAAGGGGACCGGCCCCTGGTCCAGCTGTGCTACTCTACGTCTCGGCTGGGAAAACCGGAGGCTTCTGGCTTCTATAGCCAGTTGCTGAAGCCTCATTCTAATCCCCGTGAGGGTCAAGCAGGTCCGGGAACTCCGACGAGACAGGAGGGACTTCAGAGCACCCGAGCGGGATTGAGAGTGGGAAGCGCAGGGCAGGAGGGAGAAAGACCCAGCGTGAAGACGGTCTAGTTAGGAACACAAGAATGTTGGGTTCTGCCAGGTACTCCTGATCTGCCTGAGGAAGTGCTGAACCCCTGCCTGGTGAACGCAGCGCGACGTGGGAGGCCGACAACTGTACAATGCCCCAGTGGAACTGTCATAAGAACTGAGAGTAAATGCTCGGATGATTGCACCGCACTGCCTCCATCCCTTCTTTCATCTGCGCCATCTTTCCCTCCCTGCACTACAACGCCCAGCGCACCTTACAAATCCTACACTGCCCTGGAGCTAGCTCTACCTGTGGAGAGCCACACCATCCCTGCTGCCGTAACATCAGCTCCAGAGGACTGCACAGCAGCGGCGGCTCCCTTTAGCTGCATTCCACAGGTGGCGTCACGAACACTTTAAATCCCTTATAAAAATCCCCCTTTTTACTGACCGCCCTTGGTCACGGACCGGGCCAGCCACCGTGATATCCCCATACCGGCATCCTGAGGCCCGGCTGCCGAGTACCCCACGGCCCAGGGGGTGCGTCAGCTCCATTGTCCCTTTTATGTTACATGGCCTCTACACCATCCCTCTTATATACTGTAATATGACCGGCACATGTCCCCCCCATATGTACTATGAGTGCCACATTGTCCTTTTTATGAACTGCGACTGACATAGCTTTCCCCGTTTTGAACTATGACCACCATACCATCCTCCTTGAGTTACTACAACTGCCACACCACTCCCTTTATGAACTATAATCACCAAACCATCCCCCTTTTTAATCATACCCACCACGCTGTCACTCTTATGAACTATGACCTCCCCACTGTCCACACTTCACACTCTGCTTATCTCCACATTGTTCTCCCCAAGCTTCTCCATCTTTATACTGTACCTCTTCATTTCACTGCCCCCCATGCTGCTCTCTGTCCATCATGTGCCCCTTTCTCATAACCTCTCCATGCTGCCTTCTCTCCCTACTGTGCCCCCTCCATACTGTGCATCATCTTTGCACTGTCTTCCCTCCACATTGCACCCTCCCTATACAATACCCTCACAATATCCCTCACCCTCACAATGCCCTCCCATAGTGTGCCCTCACATTTCCACAATCTCTATATTGAACTGCCCCATTCTCCCTGCACCTCTCTTCCTTGAATCTTTGGCTCTACCGAGCACTTACCTTCACCCAGCTCCCATGTCTTTGCCAATGCTGCGGCAATGTTAGCTTGATGAGATAACCTCATCATGCTGTTGCAGGGTCATCTGCATGATCATGCATGTTATGTAAGGAAAATGTTTAGTTCTCCTCTGAACCTGGAAGTGCCGATGCATTCACATCTTCATTTGCGTCTTGAAGACACAAATCACAAATACAAATGAATCCAAACAATTCTCCACTGCTCTCCCATTCACACCCCATTCACACCCCCACCACAAAGATGCTGGTTTCGTATTTTGGTTTGGTGAAGGGGAGGGTAAAATAAAATAAACATTTTTTCTACTGGAGCCGCCCCCCGCAGTTTAGTGTCCTAGGAACTGGACCTCTGGTGCCTAGAGGTAAATATGGCCTTTGAGTGTGACAGATGTTGTTATGCACACGCCCGGGCTAAGCGGCGTGTGCGTGTGATTGGTAGTGATTCCACTGGACCGTGCCGGAGAGTGAATGCCTGGAGGGGCGTGACTAAGTATTCACCCGATCCGACCAGGGTCGCACGACGGCATACGACGCCAGTGCACCAAGGAGGAACCGAGCAGAGGGACCAGGTGCTACTCCAGGACAGACCCCGGACACGGCTGTTGACCCACACAGGGAAATACAGGAACAGGCTGGTAGGCTGGCACACAGACTGGAGGGTATAGGCAGGCACGACTGGTATGCAGGCAGGCGGGTATGCAGGCAGGGGGGTAAAGGCAAGCACAGCTAGAGTGCAGACAGGGAGGCACTAGCAGGTAGGAACACAGGCGGGATAGGACCCAGTACACACCGGGACTCAGGAACAATACAGGCAGAGGGTTACAGGCAAGCACAGCTAGAGTGCAGACAAGGCTGAGCAGGGAGGACAGGGCTCTGTTCACACGGAACAGACAGGAAGGGAAAGACAGAGCCAGATACTCACACAGTACTTGCAGAGACAACAAGCAGGAGTTAGGTACGAGTTCAGACTCTGCAGAAAAAGGAAGGGAACGGACATAGAGGCAAAACAGGTAAAGGACAGGAGAGAGTTCAGACTGGAACTGAGTGTACGGAGGAGACCGACACTGCAGAGGGATACAGGAGCGGGTCTGGGAATACGGCCCCCAGAGAGGCGGAACGAACAGGCAAGGAGCGTGTTCAGACAGGACAGACCAGACACAGGAGCGGGTCTAGGAAATCGGCCACTAGAAGGCGAGAGGAACAGGCTAGGAGCGTGTTCAGACAGGACAGACAAGAGAACACAGAAAGGAGTCAGTTCAGACACGGGAGCTGATACCGCAAAGCAGGAGACATACAGGACTCAGTTCAGACACGGGAGCTGATACCGCAAAGCAGGAGACATACAGGACTCAGTTCAGACACGGGAACTGATAAAAAAAGCAGGAGACAAGAGACGGGACCTGGCACCTTCAGAGTGCAAGCACACACTGAAGGAAACACTATGCTCAGGCAGGGATAGAAGGGAGCTGCTGAGCTATATACCAAGTGACAGACAGCAATAGGCTGAGGACGCACAAGGGGTGTGACCCACAGCAGGTACAAAAGGCAGGAAGTGATCGGGCGCCGCCCTTAAGCAGCAGAAACAGACACAAACAGACAGCATGGAGGGAAGCCAGAGAGACATTCTGGACAGGAGATCAAGTGCGCCCTCTTGCACAGTGGGAGATGGACCACCATGCAAGGACGCCGCCAGGTATGTTACAGTACCTCCCCCCTTACGCCCCCTCTTCTTCAGGCCTGCCAGAATCTTCCGCAGGGAATTCGAGGGCCAGTCGTTCACTGGGTTGGAGGGGGACAGAGACTTAAGGGTAATCTCTGCTTCGAGGTACATCTTGTCAAGCTCACAGGAAGAAATAGACGGGTTATCACGTACATAATGAGGAAAAGTCACTGTCTCTTTGTTATCTGGTGGTATCCCGGAGGATTCAGGAAACAACTGGAGGTCCTCCGCCGGGTCAGAAGAGTGCAGAGGCTCAGAGAAAACAACTGCTTCAGAGTACACTAGGTCGGACTCACTGGAGGAAGCAGGCGAGGTATCGGGTACCGAGTATAGGAAAGTCTCTGTCCATTCACCACCAGGTGGCACCCCGAAGGGTTCTGGAGACAGCTGGCGGTCCTCCGCCTGGTCAGAGGGGTGTAGAGACTCACGGGTAACCTCTGCTTCAGAGTACACTAGGTCGGACTCACTGGAGGAAGCAGGCGAGGTATCGGGTACCGAGTATAGGAAAGTCTCTGTCCATTCACCACCAGGTGGCACCCCGAAGGGTTCTGGAGACAGCTGGCGGTCCTCCGCCTGGTCAGAGGGGTGTAGAGACTCACGGGTAACCTCTGCTTCAGAGTACACTAGGTCGGACTCACTGGACGAAGCAAGCGAGGTATCAGATCCAGGATATAGGAAAGTCTCTGTCCATTCACCACCAGGTGGCACCCCGAAGGATTCTGAACACAACTGGAGGTCCTCCGCCTGGTCGGAGGGGTGTAGAGACTCAGGAGTAACCTCTGCTTCGGAGTACACTAAGTTGGACTCACTGGACGAAGCGAGCGAGGTATCAGGTACAGAGTATAGGAGAGTCTCTGTCCTTTCGCTACCAGGTAGCACCCCGAAGGGTTCAGGAGACAACTGGAGATCCTCCGCCTGGTCGGAGGGGTGTAGAGACTCGGAGGTAACTACCACTTTGGGGTACCCATTGTCAGGCTCACAGGACGAAGCGGACAAAGTATTGAGTACCGGGTGTAGAGAAGTCTCTCTCCATTTGTCATCGAGTGGTATCCCGGAGGGTTCAGGAGGCAACAGGGGATCCTCCGCCAGGTAGTAGAGGTGCACAGACTCTGAGGTAACCACAGCTTTGGAGCATCCTTGGACATGCACACCGGTTAAAGAGAAAGAAGCATCTGATGCCGGGTGCAGGAAGTTCTCCTGTGTGGAGTCTGGATGGGCAGAAGTCTCTTCGGCCAGGAGAACTGGTGCACTACCCACGCACATTACCCATTGGGGTTTCTCCGGGATACAGGGAGATGAAGCTTCAGTAGGGACTCCAAGGCTGGGGTCAGGAGGTCTCAGGGAGGACAGACCCTGGCGTGACGGCTTGCCTCTAAGTCTAGCACGTCTGGACTGCCTCTTGAGGTTGAGAGAAGTATTCCGGAAAGCGTAGTCACCCTGTGAGGATTCTGGGTGGGCAGTAGTCTCATTGGGCTGGAGGACTATTGCGCTACCCACACACATTACCCGTCGGGGCTGCTCCGGGATATTGGGAAGTGAAGCTTCAGCAGGGGCTTCAGAGTTAGGGTCCTCGAAGACCATACGAAAGGCCACCAGGAAGGCCTGCAGGTCAAGGATGACAGGATCCCATGCTTCCCATAGGGGGGTGACCCATTTCAAGGCATCACCCGCTAGGTAGTCAATCATAAAGGCCACTTTAGCCCAATCGGAAGGAAAATAGAGAGGGTAGGCCTTAAAGTGTAGCATGCATTGCTCCACAAATGCACGACACTGTCTTGGATCCCCATAGTAACGTGGCGGATCCGCAGGAACGAGGGCTGATAGATCCATCTGGACGGGTGCGTAATTCGCCTGGAACTCAGCTAAAGGGGGAAAAAAAATTTATTTATTTTATTTTAATGCATGTATTCGCTGGAAAAACTTCTCAAAGAGCGAAGGCCGTGGGGCTCAACGGGAACCATGGCCTGAGCATGCTGTTATGCACACGCCCGGGCTAAGCGGCGTGTGCGTGTGATTGGTAGTGATTCCACTGGACCGTGCCGGAGAGTGAATGCCTGGAGGGGCGTGACTAAGTATTCACCCGATCCGACCAGGGTCGCACGACGGCATACGACGCCAGTGCACCAAGGAGGAACCGAGCAGAGGGACCAGGTGCTACTCCAGGACAGACCCCGGACACGGCTGTTGACCCACACAGGGAAATACAGGAACAGGCTGGTAGGCTGGCACACAGACTGGAGGGTATAGGCAGGCACGACTGGTATGCAGGCAGGCGGGTATGCAGGCAGGGGGGTAAAGGCAAGCACAGCTAGAGTGCAGACAGGGAGGCACTAGCAGGTAGGAACACAGGCGGGATAGGACCCAGTACACACCGGGACTCAGGAACAATACAGGCAGAGGGTTACAGGCAAGCACAGCTAGAGTGCAGACAAGGCTGAGCAGGGAGGACAGGGCTCTGTTCACACGGAACAGACAGGAAGGGAAAGACAGAGCCAGATACTCACACAGTACTTGCAGAGACAACAAGCAGGAGTTAGGTACGAGTTCAGACTCTGCAGAAAAAGGAAGGGAACGGACATAGAGGCAAAACAGGTAAAGGACAGGAGAGAGTTCAGACTGGAACTGAGTGTACGGAGGAGACCGACACTGCAGAGGGATACAGGAGCGGGTCTGGGAATACGGCCCCCAGAGAGGCGGAACGAACAGGCAAGGAGCGTGTTCAGACAGGACAGACCAGACACAGGAGCGGGTCTAGGAAATCGGCCACTAGAAGGCGAGAGGAACAGGCTAGGAGCGTGTTCAGACAGGACAGACAAGAGAACACAGAAAGGAGTCAGTTCAGACACGGGAGCTGATACCGCAAAGCAGGAGACATACAGGACTCAGTTCAGACACGGGAGCTGATACCGCAAAGCAGGAGACATACAGGACTCAGTTCAGACACGGGAACTGATAAAAAAAGCAGGAGACAAGAGACGGGACCTGGCACCTTCAGAGTGCAAGCACACACTGAAGGAAACACTATGCTCAGGCAGGGATAGAAGGGAGCTGCTGAGCTATATACCAAGTGACAGACAGCAATAGGCTGAGGACGCACAAGGGGTGTGACCCACAGCAGGTACAAAAGGCAGGAAGTGATCGGGCGCCGCCCTTAAGCAGCAGAAACAGACACAAACAGACAGCATGGAGGGAAGCCAGAGAGACATTCTGGACAGGAGATCAAGTGCGCCCTCTTGCACAGTGGGAGATGGACCACCATGCAAGGACGCCGCCAGGTATGTTACAGATGTGCAAAGATGGTGTCAAGCCATCTGGCTCTGGAAAGTATTCTTATGTGAGTTCATGTGTGGTCCTTAGACACTGTGACACCTGAAAGAAGCAAAAATGCATCTAGCTGGTTGGAGGTGTCTGAACATGTGACTCTGATGGGAAGGTCGTACATTTGGGGAAGCAACAGAACATTACCAGTGTGACCAATAGCATAAAACCATGCGGGGTCTGGCTTGAGTAGCTGATGGGTGCCATGCAACCCTAAATAGATCTCAACATGTAGGTGAGTGGCTGGCACACATTCTGCAATGGTTTGTCACCAGAGGAGAGGTTGCCTCTGTGAGTGTCCTGACATGTAAAACTGGCAGCATGTGAGAGTTAAAACTGTCACTAAGAGTGACTGTGAGAAGTGTTGGGCGAACCCAAACAGTAAAGTTCGGCGTCCGTACCAAACATCTACTGTTCGGTCCTGGACCCTGAACACGGACTTCCTCTGGAACTCCTTGTTACTGTTCGGGCTCGGGTTCAGGTGTTTCCCACAATGTCACTTGCATGACAGCACAGGAAACACAGGCTCTGATCGGCGTGGGAAAATACTCACTGCGCATGCGGTGACCTGTTTTGCTAGGAATACACTGAGTCACATACAGTGTGGCCACTCTGTTCATGGAAACTTTTGTGGGACCTTCGTTATTTGGACTACGTCAGAAAGGTAAGGATGAGGTTGGTTTATTATTTTATTTTTATTACAGGGGACATTGGCTTCAGCTGGAATGGGCGTAACGGTAAGAATGGTTTAATTTAGAATATTAAAGGAATCCTGTCTTTATTTCAAATAAAATATTTTATTCTGGGTGTGGGTGTTATTGTTTTACATTTTACTTACACTATGGGGGTTAGTAATGGGGGCGTCTTATAGATGCCTCTCCATTACTAACCTGGGCTTGATGTCAGCTGGCATTATAAGCTTACTTCAACCCCAGCCTATTACCTTCTGCCACCGCTACTGGGCAGTGGCAAGAGCGAGGCTAAGTGAAAGAAATGGCGCATTCTATGGATGCGCCATTCCTGGGGTGGCTGAGGGCTCCTGTTTCTAGACTCGGAGGGGGCCAATAGTCATGGTCCCTTCCTAGGCTATTAATATCAGCCCCCAACAGTCTGCATAGCCTTTGCTAGCTGTTAAAATAGGGGGACCCCACGTCATTTTTTTTGGGGGGGTAACCCATTTTAATAGCCAGTAAAGGCTAAGTATGCAGCTGGGAGTAGATATTAGTAACTAGTGTTGAGCCACCCCCGTAGTGTTCGAGTTCGGTTCGGTTCGTCGAACACCCGTGTGTTCGCCGAACTGTTCGTCGAACTGTTCGTCGAACACCTTCGAACACCGTTAAAACCAATGGCAGGCAAACAAAAACACATAGAAACACATAGAAAACACCTTCAAAGGTGTCCAAAAGCTGACAAACTGCTCAGAAGACACAACTAACACATGGAAAAGTGACAAGTACATATAGTCATGCGAAAAGAAAAGAGGTGGAGGAGTAAAAGGAGGGGGAGACACAGATATAGGCATGTCATGCCCTTCTAAAATCCAAAAAGTGAGAAGCCGAGACGGCCAGTCCGCTCCTGCCCGTGCCACCTCCGTGTCGCCGGGTTTGTGCCAGAGCCGCGGTGAACCCTGACGGCCAGCCCCCCTCTCCCAATACTGGTGCCTGTCCGCTGGTGGGTCGAGAGAGCCCCCCTGTGGTGGAGGCAGCTCTAAGCTTTTTAATTTAAATTGTCCCTCTAATTTGAATGAATACACTTTAAATCCATTTACAAGGATCTATTGGAGGGCAAGTCTCATGCCAGCAGCCGCGTAATTCCAGCTCCAGTAGCGTCCACTAAAGCTGCTGCAGTTAAAAAGCTTTTATAAGGATCGAGCTCGGCTGTCCACCGCAAGGCATCCTAGTGCCAGTCCCAGCCCCTATGCCTTGGGGTGCCTCCTGATGCTCTTCACTAAGTATCCCGTGGTCCCGAAGCATTTCCTTTGAAAAAATTAAGTGTCCAAACTACAGGTGGTGTAGCTTGCTTAACAGCCGGGATAATCCGCTGACTAGCAGACACTGCTACTAGGCACAAAGTATTTCCTGGGCTAGATGCAGTTAAAAATTTGTAAGTAGATACTCTCGTTGGATGCTGAGAAAGCATTCCATAGAGTCTCCTGGCACGCCATATATGATTCTCTTAAAAAGCTTGGGGTAGGGGTCTAGGGGACCCTTTTATAGCCAAAATCACGGCCCTGTATCACAATACGTCACCTAGGCTGAAGATAAATGGAACTGTAGCACCGAGGGCTCGGTTGCTACAGACGTATTGCACCTCACCCAGAGGTGTGATATCTCACTCTCAGATAAGGATGGAGTGTGGATCAGGACCCGACACCTGCATGCATTACACCACATTGCCGTGGGGCAGGGCGACCAATATGCCCCTGAGATGGGCACGACAGTCCCTGTCCCTGGCTGGAGTGGGGGGAGGGAACACTGAGGAAGGGGAACCCTGCAGTGCAGGAGCAGGGAGGAAGCAGTTCCTGGGTGCATTGAGAAGGGAGTATAAAAGGTGGGCACCATCTTAGTTCAGTGCAGAGAAGTCTGAGCAGAAGTGGCAGGGAGCAGGGGCTCTGCATGAGCTCTGCTCCGGAGGCGGGCCTAGTAACAGAGGCCCAGGCCTGCAAGAGGGAGAAGGAAGGAAGAGGAGCGGAGAAGGCTCCAGGAACGAGGAATGAAGGGATCCCAGGGGTGCGGACGGGCGAGTCGCCACCGCACGCCCGAATCCACCTGCGTGGAGGGGTCAGGCCAAAGGGGGAGACCGGTCCCCGAACTAGTGGAGGCAGGAAACGACCCTCAGCTAGAAACCGGAGGCTCTGACATTTTATGTGGCGCAGCCCCTTGCTCCACCCGCTAGGAAGGCACCACATAGGGTCAGGGAAACTGGCGCCAAGTTTACCAAGAGGAGGCCCGAGGCAGCCGGACAGAAGTGTTGGTAAGAAAGGCCAGACAAAGGACACACAAAGGGGGTCCTGTGAAGCGCTCCAAAGTTATCTGGGAGTTGTCTGAGCCCCTCACCTGGTGAGCACAGTACGACGTGGGCAGCCGTTACCTGCAGATGTGGTCTGGATAATAAGAACTGTGAGTAAAGGCCCTGAACTGCATCACTGACTCCGTGTCGTTACTGCTGCTGCCCTGCACCATCACCCCCATCCTCCGCATACACTGCCCTGAGGCTATACTCCTCCCGTGGGGAGTTATGCTACGCTCTGCTGCACCCACAACACCAGCCTTAGCGGTCTGCCCTGTAGCGGCGGTTCACTCTGACCGCAATCCACGGGTGGCGTAGTCGGACATTTAAACATCAAAACCACATAAATAGTTCCGCCACTGGTTTGACCGCCCTGAGCCACGGAACCGGATCGCCGCCACGAAGACTACAACCACCAGCATCCACCAAAAAGGGTCCGGCTCCGGGTGTCCCAAGGCCCAGGGGGTGCGTCAGAACATTTTCATCACCTTTCACAATCACCAATGGGACAAGGCAGGGATGTCCTCTGTCCCCTCTCTTATACATCCTAGTGACGGAGCACCTGCTCTCATCAATTCGCCATAACCCCAATATTAGGTGGATTGAGGTGGGAGGCACCGAGTACAAGTGCTCTCTATTTGCTGATGATGTCCTAGTATATATCACTCAATCACATATATCCATCCCTGCTGTTATGGCTGAAATAGATCACTTTGTTACATGGTAAAATTTTAAAATCAATGCAGCGAAGTCTGAGGCCCTCGATGTCTCCCTCCCTAAATCCATATAGGATTCCATCCAGTCCAACTTTCCCTTTGCCTGGCCCTCACAGGGTATCAAATACTTAGGAATTCCTATTCATAGAGACCTCTCCCATCTATGTTATCTTAATTTTGGGCCCTTTATTGAACAATTCCATACAGACCACGGTTGGCAAGTTAGAACTGTAAGATTCACTACGTGAACCACTGGTGTTTTGTGGAAAAGCACATGTACACCGCGTTCCAAATTATTATGCAAAAAGTGTTTAGGAGTTACAAGGGAAGAATTTGTTTGTTTGTCAGTTAAACTCATTGATGGTGATGTGTGTCAGGGCTCTTTATATCACTGTAAGCAATTGCAGACACCTGTGCTAATTAGTTTGGCAGGTGTGTCCAATGAAAGGCAAGACTACTTAAGAAGGCTCTCTCACATTATTAAGCAGCCTACATTTTCTGCCAAAATGGGAAAGAAAAAGGATGTGTCGGCTGCTGAGAAGCAACAAATTGTGGAGTGTTTAGGTCAAGGCATGACTACAATCAACATTGTGCGATGATCAGGATGAAGTGTCTTGGCAATCAAGAAGTATGTAGCTGATTCACAGTACACACGTGTGCGTGCTGATAAGGGCAAATTGAGGACTCTTTCCTACAGGCAATTACGTCAGGTTGAAAGAGCAGCGGCAAAAAAGCCTTGTCATAGCAGCAGACAAGTTTTTGAAGCTGCTTGTGCCTCCAACGTCCCCCGAACAACAAGATGCAGGGTCCTTCAGAGGTTTGCAGCTGTGCATACGCCATCCTGTCGACCTCCTCTATCCACTTCACACAAGCAGAAACGGCTCCAGTGGGCCAAACATTACATGAAGACTGATTTCAAAACTGTTTTGTTCACGGATGAGTGCCGTGCAGCGCTCGATGGTCCAGATGAATGGAGTGGAGGATGGCTGGTTGATGGACACCCCACGCAAACACGGCTACAGCGCCAACAAGGAGGAGGTGGAGTAATGTTTTGGGCTGGAATCATGGGGAGAGAGATTGTCGGCCCCTTTAGGATCCCTGAAGGCGCTAAAGATGAACTCCATAATGTATGTGGATTTTCTCAAACAGCACTTCCTGCCATGGTTCAAGAAGAAGAACCGTGTATTTCACAGCAAGATCATTTTTCTGCATGATAATGCACCATCTCATGCTGCACATAAAACATCTGCATCTCTGGCTGATATGGGCATAAAAGGGGACAAACTTATGGTGTGACCCCCATGCTCCCCTGACCTCTACCCCATTCAGAACCTTTGGAGCATCATTAAAAGGAGTGTCTATGATGGCGGGAGGCAGTTCACATCTAAGCAACAGCTCTGGGAGGGTATTCTGTCCTCATGCAAAACAATTGAAGCAGAAACCATCCAAAACCTGACAAATTCAATGGACGAGAGAGTTCAGAAGCTCCTTTCGAACAAGGGGTCCTATGTGAAAATGTAACATCACCTAGAATAAAGTTTTGAGTTGAAAACTGTTTGATTTCAGTTTCTAACAACCTGCTAATGCTTATAATTTCAAAAATGACCATTTTTTTGGTCTTTATTAAAATGAAAAGGTTGATCGAAAAGTTTGGGGGATCTAAGAGTGTGGCAACCCAGTAGTCATGATTACTTCGAATTCTGACAATATGAGGGTCATGCTGCAGGTAGTGCAGCAAGAAGGCACTTATGTGTCTTGCGCATCTCGGAGCCCCAAAATTATTTTCTGGGCTAGATGCAGCTAAAAATTATTTTTAATTTTAAATCTGGTGAAGCTTATTATAGATGGCCTAATAGGATCAGTGCTGCACACTGCTACAAAGCCCAAATTATTTTCCAGTCAAGATACAGATAAACATGATTAGTAATTTGAAAGCTTAAAACGGTTGGTAGGGTGATTTTAACCAATCATCAAGCTTTTACTCTCCCCAGGATGACACAGGGGTAGAAAAGTCGTTTCGGATCCATGATTTGTTCATCTTTATGAACGTGAGTCTGTCTACATTATCAGTGGAGAGCCGCGTGCGCTTATCTGTCAGCACACCACCAGCAGCGCTGAACACACGTTCAGACAGAACGCTGGCTGCGGGGCATGACAAGATCTCCAAGGCGTAAGTGGCTAGCTCCGGCCATTTATCCAGATTGGAAGCCCAAAAAGAGCAAGGGTCCAGTGACACAGTCGTGGCTTCAATGTTTACTTGGAGATACTCCTGTACCATCGTCTCTAGGCGTTGACTATGTGTCAGACTTCTTGTCTCCTGTGGCCTTGCAAAGGATGGGCTAAAAAAGTGGTGAAATGATTCCGCAAAATTGATGTTACCAGCAGATACTGTGGTTCTGTTACGGTTTGAGTGCTGAACACTTGACGGTCCCACGGTTGGCAAGTTGGAACTGTGAGATTCACTACGTGCACCACTGGTATTTTGTGGAAAAGCACATGTAAGATTCTGCAACAGTCTCTGCTGATACTCCTGCATGCGTGCATCCCTTTCTATGGCATGAATAATTTCTGCAAATTTACTTTTGTACCGGGGATCTAACAGTGTGGCAACCCAGTAGTCAGGATTATTTCTAATTCTCACAATTCGAGGGTCATGTTGCAGGTAGTGCAGCAAGAAGGCACTCATGTGTGTTGCGCATCCAGGAGCACCAAGTCCCTGTTGTGTTGGTGGCGAGGTAACAATCATGCTTCCTTCCTCTGTCCTCTCCCCCCAACCTCGCACAACAGAAATGTGATCAAGGTCTCCCTCATCTGATGAGTCCATCAGTTCGTCCTCCACTTCTTCCTGGGCTCCTGCACCTTCCTCACTAGTTTGGCTGCTACCATGCGCCCTGGTAAAATCATCTCCCCCACCCTCACATGCCTGCCGCCCTGGTGCTGCCGACCGTCTGGACCTTGCAGATGTTAGCCCTTCCGCATACAACTCCTCCTCCTCTACTTCCTCCACCTCCTCTTGTGCCACCACCTGACTCCGAATTCTGTTTAACATGTGCTCCAGCATGTAAATCACCGGAATAGTCATGCTGATAATGGCATCGTCAGCACTAAACATCTTCGTCGCCATTTCAAAACTGTGCAGAAGGGTGCATAGGTCCCTGATCTGAGACCACTCCTCCAGCGTGATTTGCCCCACCTCTGAATCTCGTTGGCCCAGGCTATACGTCAGAACGTATTGCACCAGGGCTTGTCGGTGCTGCCACAGTCGCTGCAACATGTGCAGAGTTGAATTCCACCGGGTAGGCACATCGCATTTTAGCCGGTGAAGTGGCAGGCCCAACGACTTCTGTAGAGATGTAAGTCGCTGAGCTGCGGGATGCGAACGGCGGAAGTGAGCACACAGCGACCGTGCCCTCTGCAGAAGGCCATCTAGTCTGGGATAGTGGGCTAAAAATTGCTGGACAACCAGGTTCAACACGTGAGCCATACAAGGCACGTGTGTGACATTGCCCCGGCGAAGGGCCGCACCCAGGTTTGCAGCATTGTCGCACACGGCCTTCCCTGGTTTCAGGTCCAGTGGAGACAACCATTCATGAAATTGGTTCTCCAGAGCTGACCACAACTCCTCAGCTGTGTGACTCACATTTCCCAGACATTTCAATGTAAAAACCGCCTGATGACGTTGAGCCCTACTGCCAGCATAGTAAGGAGGTGTGCAGGATCCCTTCTGCGCAGTTAGAAAGCTTGTGGCATGACCAGACAGGCTTTGGGTGCAGATGGAAGACCGAGAGGAGGTTGAGGAGGCAGAAGCAGTGGAGGAAAAATGACATAAAGAGGATTGACGCACAACTCGTGGGGACGGCAAGACTTGGACAGCAGCCCCTTGTCCTGCTGTCACCATAGTTACCCAGTGCCCAGTCAGCGACATGTAACGCCCCTGTCCATGCCTACTCGTCCAAGTGTCTGTGGTGAAATGCACCCTGTCACACACAGAGTTTCTCAAAGAAGCGGTGATGTTGTGTGCGACATGCTGGTGGAGCGCAGGCACACCTTTCTTTGAGAAGTAGTGCCGACTGGGCATCTGGTACTGGGGCACTGCGACGGACATAAGGTCTCGAAAATCCTCTGTGTCCACCAGGCGGAAAGGCAGCATTTCTGTAGCCAAGAGCTTGCAGATGGTGAAATTCAACCTCTTAGCTTTCTCATGGCTAGGAGGAAATGGTCTTTTACTTGTCCACATCTGAGGGACCGAGGGCTGGCTATTGTGCTTAGACGGGGTTGATAAGGGTGTCCCCGGCAAACTGCCGGTCTGTGAGGAAGATGCAGGCGGACATGTTAGGTTGCCTTGATCCAAAGGTGGTGCTATCGATGTCGGACAGCGCTCAAGACCAGCTGGTGTTACCACCTCCAAAGAAAATGATGACCTGCCAATCACGCTGGCTGTTGCGGGTAAAGAGGTGGCAGGTCTGCGCCCCAAAACAGGTGTGACTGCTGTCCCCCCAGTCACAGAGGATGAAGAGGCCGCGGATGCACAAGATATGGCAGACGGTGGTTGGCCCGGCCGGCTAGACCGCATTGTAGCACACTGAGCTTCCCACTGCAACTTATGCTTCATGTCCATGTGCCGGTTCATGCATGAAGTACTCAAACTATGTATTTTTTGGCCTCTACTTAGCTTTTGCTGACAAATGTTACAGATAACACGAGTTGGGTCATCTTTATCGATCTGAAAAAATGCCCAGGCTATGCAAGGCTTAGCACCCATGCGACCTGAAGAGCCACCACGACTTGTGGTGAGAGGCAGAGTTGTGTTTGAGGATGCAGTTGTTGACGTGCTTCCAGTACTACGTCTCTGTCCAGGAAGGCGCAACCTGACCTCGTCGTCACTAGCATCTTCCTCCACCTCCTCTGCTGACCTCATCTCTTGGCTGACTGTGGGTTGACAGTAAGTGGGATCTCCGACCTCATCATCATCACCCTGTGCGTTATCACACCCGTCGTCCTCAGAGCCAACCTGTTCCTGCCCTGACAAAAAACTAAAGTTGTCGCTCCAATCAGGTATTTGAGTCTTATCATCGTCTTCCTCATTGTCTCCACCAACAGGAGTTACAGTTTGGGAATGAGGGTCTACATTATGGTCAGAACCTTCTGCGTCTGGTCCTGGATCCGACTCATAAAGATTCTGGGCATCAGTGCAGATCATTTCCTCGTCTGGATTCACAGAAGCGCTGGAGTCGACCTCTGATTCCCAGGCTATAGTATGAGTAAACAGCTCTGCAGACTCAACCATCTGTTCTACCTCATACTCAGACGGGCAGCTGGAGATTTGGGAGCTGTGAGGAAGCAAGTGCGATTTGGGTGACACCTTTGAGGACTGGAGTATTTGTGATGTTGAAGTTGATGTGGAGGAGAGCCCACTTAAAGGAGCACTTGATATCCGTTGAAGCACCTGCTGTTTTTGTGCCTCATCTGGAATTTGTAGCGATTGGCGTGGCCGTAAGAAAGGGATCTTATCACATTGTCCGCTAAAAGAAGTAGACATTTTAGTTTGGCTGGAAGATGGTCTTTCTTCTGCACCTACCCCACGGACACAACCTTTTTTCCCCTTCCCAACACGCCTATTCCCCTTTCCACCAGCAGCAGGCCTTTTTCCACTCATTTTGGTGGTTAACTAATTCACAACTCTGGAGTTGTTTGCACAAAAAAACAATGGATGGTAACCGAGCAGAGCTGAGTGGCCAAACTGTGGTATTAGGCCAAAACTATTGGCTGGGTTAGATGCAGAAAAAAATTATTTTTAATTTGCAACCTGATGGAGGTCAGTATAGATGGACTAATAGACCAAGTCCCACACACCGCTAGAAGCCCAAATATTTTTTCAGAGCTAGATGCAGAAAATTTTTTTATTCAATTTGCAACTTGATGGAGGTCAGTATAGATGGACTAATAGACCAAGTCCCACACACTGCTAGAAGCCCAAATATTTTTTCAGAGCTAGATGCAGAAAAAAATTATTTTTAATTTGCAACCTGATGGAGGTCAGTATAGATGGACTAATAGAACAAGTCCCACACGCTGCTAGAAGCCCAAATATTTTTTCAGAGATAAATGAAGAAAAAAATTATTTTTAATTTGCAACCTGATGGAGGTCAGTATAGATGGACTAATAGACCAAGTCCCACACACTGCTAGAAGCCCAAATATTTTTTCAGAGCTAGATGCAGAAAAAAAATATTTTTAATTTGCAACCTGATGGAGGTCAGTATAGATGGACTAATAGACCAAGTCCCACACACCGCTAGAAGCCCAAATATTTTTTCAGAGCTAGATGCAGAAAAAAATTATATTCAATTTGCAACCTGCTGGAGGTCAGTATAGAAGGACTAATAGAATGATGCTATGCCCAAAAGATTTTACTTCACTAGGTGCAGTAAAAAAATTGGTATTCTATACACAGGTGGTATATCTTGCAACACAGATAGGCTACTCCACTGACTAACACACTCTGCAATAGGCCAAAAAGGATTAGCTTTGCTAGATTCAGCCAAATGCTGTGAAAAAAACTTGCACAGCACTGGCACAGACCTGCCTGGCAAAAACTGATAGGAACTGATGTAACCTAGTCCTGAAAAGGACTCCAATTACAATTAGTCTTTACTCCCACAATCTATCTATTTAAGAGCACAGACCTGCCTGATAAAAGTCGTAGGAAATGCTGTAACCTAGTCCTTAAAAGGACTGCAATCACAACTATTCCCTACTCCCAAGCTATCTGTATATTTGTGCGAAAATTGGCTTGAAATTAACAAGGTATAGCGCACACAGCAACAGCGGTGCCGTCTAACACGCAGCTGCAGCAGTGAGAAAATGGTGGCGACGGGGAAAATGGCTTGGTCTTATAGGGCAAGGACATGTGACATACACTGCCAATCACACATGCCCTTGCTTGTGTGAAAAAAAGCACTTCGCTCCGTGTGTGCGCTGCTGATAGGCTGACAGATTGCACCTCCCCACTGCAAATGCGGGAAAGAGAAAAAAAATGGAGATCTTCATTGTTCCTGCAGAGATCCATCCCCTGCCCCTCCCCCCACCCCGCTGTACACTCAAACTGCGTATTAACATTAATTTTCATCATTACTGAGAAAAAATCCAGTTATGATTTTGGTGCACGAACAGTTATCGAACATAACCTCGAACAGCCGAATTTTTCTCAAATTGTTCGTGTTCGCCGACCGGCTCGAACACCGCCCAAAACAGCTCGAATTTGAGATTGGCGAACAGTTCGAGTAGAACAACGCTCATCTCTATTAGTAACCTGGGAAGCTCTGTAGCGTCGGCGTCCCTGCCTCCTGCTAGGCAGGGACGCCGTTCCCCTCACCTCTCCGCTCCGTGCCCGGTGGCTTCCTCCCGCTCTGCTGGCAGCGTGCGCTCCCCCTCTCTTAAAGGGGCCGCGCGCGTCGTCCTAAGGAGTCCCCGGCCAATGGCAGGAGGACCTCACCATATATAAGGCACCTCCTCCAAAATGGAGGTCCCATTAACAGATACCTGCCAGTTACCTGCCAGATCTCTGCTTGATACCTACCTGATTCCTGTCTATCTGCTTGCATTCCTGCGGTCCGACAGTCTTCCTTCCAACACCTGTCAGTCTGTCTATGGATCTGCCTGCCCGCTCACCTGGGAGCGCTCCCCTGCTACCTGCCTGCTAGCCTACCTGGAGGCTCTGCCATCACTTGCCGTGACCACCTGCCTGTCCAGAGACTCTTACCTGCTCACCTGGGAGCGCTCACCTGCTACCTGCCTGCTAGCCTATCTAGAGACTCTTTCCCTGCTGTCACTTGCCGTGACCACCTGCCTGTCAAGAGACTGTCCCCGTCACTTGCCGTGACCTCCTGCCCTTCTACCCAGAGACTGTCCCTGTCACTTGCCGTGACTACATGACATGAACAATAAGATACACACCAAAAGCATGGATTATATATATCATATATTTATATCTATCTGTATGTCTATCTATCAATATAGCTATCCAGATCTATATCTATCCATATATCTATTATCTATCTATCTATCTATCTATCTGTCTATCTATCTATCTATCCATATATCTATCATCTATCTATCTATCTATCTATCTATCTATCTATCCATATATCTATCCATATCTACATCTATCCATATATCTATTATCTATATATCTATCCATATATTTATTATCTATCTTCCCATATATCTATTAATCTATTTATCTATCATATATCTATTTATCCATATATCTAACTATATCTATCTATAAATCTATCCATATATCTATTATCTATAAATATAGCTATATATCCATATAGCTAACTATTATCTATCTATCTATAAATCTGTTTATCTATCTATACATGTATGGATCTATTATCTATTTATGTATCTATCTCTCTATCCATATATCTATTATCTATCCATATATCTATCTATATATCTATTATCTATCTATCCATACATCTATTATCTATCAATATATCGATATACCCATATATCTAACTATTATCTATCTATCGATTTATTAGCTATCTATATACAGTATAAATATATCAATATATCTATATATCCATATATCTATTATCTCTCTTAGATAGATAATTAGATAGGTCAACAGATAATAAATAGATAGATAAATAGATAATACATCGATACATCTAATATATATAATCGTATTATCCCGTATGTCTGTCTGTCTGTCTGTCCAGGAAATCCCGCGTCGCTGATTGGTCCGGCCGTGGCCAATCAGCGACGCGGGATTTCAGAAAAAGTTGGCGGCCGTTAGCGGCTCATTTGCCGGACGGAGGTCAACGGCGATACAGCAGGGAGATGACCGGCGCTAGCCACTCATCTCCCAGCTGCTGGCAGCACAAGTACCCCGACGGGCGGCGCCGCTGACCTCCATGCGGCTACCGTCGGGAGATCAGCGGCTTGGCCTGCTGATCTCCCGACGGCAAGTGTGAAGGGAGGACCGGGGAGCGGCGCCGCTGGTCGGGATACTTCTGCTGCGAGTAGCCTCTCATCTCCCAGCTGCTCGCAGCGGAAGTACCCGCAGAGGCAGCAGCGCTCCCCGGTCCTCACTAATAAGATTCGCTGATTGGTTGCGGTCGCGGCCAATCAGCGATTTTGGCGCAAAATTTAAACACCGCTCTGCTGATTGCTTGTGCTTGCCGGCTGCGACCAATCAGCAGTATTGGCGCCAAATTTAAACACCGCTCTGCTGATTGTTCGCGGCCGCGACCAATCAGCAGTATTGGCGCCAAATTTAAACCTCGCTCTGCTGATTGGTCGCGACCGCGACCGATCAGCGATTTTGGCGCCAAATTTAAACACCACTCGGCTGATTGGTCGCGGCCGGCAACCGCGACCAATCAGCAATTTTCGTGCCAAATTTAAACACCGCTCTGCTGATTGGTCGCGATTTTGGCGCCAAATTTAAACCTCGCTCTGCTGATTGGTGGCGACCGCCGGACGCGACCAATCACCATTATGTGCGCCAAATTTAAACCCTGCTCTGCTGATTGGTCTCGGTTGCCGGCCGCGACCAATCAGCAGTATTGGCTCCAAATTTAAACCCCGCTCTGCTGATTGGTCTCGGTTGCCGGCCGCGACCAATCAACCGTATTGGCACCAAATTTAAACCCCGCTCTGGTGATTGGTCGCGAACGCCGGCCGCGACCAATCAGCGATATTGGCGCCAAATTTAAACCCCGCTCTGCTGATTGGTCGTGGTTGCCGGCCGCGACCAATCAGCAATATTGGCGCCAAATTTAAACACCGCTCTGCTGATTGGTCGCGACCGGCGGCCGTGATCAATCAGGACCAATCAGCAATATTGGCGCCAAATTTAAACCCCGCTCTGCTGATTAGTCGCGACCGCCGGCCGTGACCAATGAACGAAATTGGCGTCAAATTTAAACACCGCTTTGCTGATTGGTCACGGTCGCGACTAATCAGCGATTTTGGCGCCAAATTTAAACACGCTCTCCAGTCCTCACTAACATGGTACGCTGATTGGTCGCAGCCGCCACCCGCGAACAATCACCGATATTGCCGACAAATTTAAACACCGCTTTCCTGATTGGTCGCGGTTGCCAGCCGCGACCAATCAGCGCTTTTGGCGCCAAATTTAAACACCGCTCTGCTAATTGCGCCCGGTCGGCCGCATTCATATTCTAGAATACCCGATGCGTTAGAATCGGGCCACCATCTAGTAGATAGATATATGGATAGCTAGATATATAGATAATAGATAGATATACAGATAGATATAAATATGTGATATATATAATCCGTGCCTTGCGTGTGTACCTTATTGTTCATGTCATTTATTAATAAATGAGTAATTTTTGGGGAAAAAAATGGCGTAGGGTCCCCTGTAATTTTATTAACCAGCAGAGGGAAAGCGGATTGCTGAGGCAGATGTTTTTAGCCTGGAAAGGGGGTAATACCCATGGAGCTTCCCAGGCTACTAATATCAACCCCCAGCTGTATACATAGTCTTTACTGGCTATTAAAATGAGGACCCCCCCCAAACAAATGAAAAAATAAACAGAGCGATCACATACAATGTTCACGGAATCTTTTTGGGACCTTCGTTATTTGGACTGCGCTGGAAAGGTAAGGATGAGGTTGGTTTATTATTTTATTTTCATTGCAGGTGATCGTGGGCTTCGGGGATTAGGTGTAAGGTGAGTATATGGTGTTTTTTTATGTTTTATTTTTTGCAGGTGCAGAGAACATCGGGGACAAGGTGTAGGTGAGTATGTGTTTTATTTTTATTTTAATATTTTTTTATTAATTTTAACATTTTTTTTTTTACATTCAGCACAGCACAGGCGCCGGCGGATGGAAGACTACTGCTCCCATCTAGCCCGCTGTTTCCTATGGCAGGAGGTGCCAGCTGATAATGGTAGTAGTACCATCAAGCGGCACTTTAGACCCGCGGTAAGCCTTTTACTGCTGGGTCACTGTCACTTCTGTGGCATCATGCTGACACCTATTAGCATGATGTCACAGCACTCTGATTGGGGTAATGCAATGGGAGCCTGTGTTTCCTGCGCTGTCACGCACTGTCACTGTCGTGACAGTGCGGGAAACACCCGAACCCGAGCACGAACAGTAACACGGACTTCCAGAGGAAGTCCATGCTTGGGGTCCGGGACCGAACAGTAGATGTTTGGTACGGACGCCGAACTTTGCTGTTCGGGTTAGCCCAACACTATTCTTAGGCTTCCAATCTTCTCCTTTTTTCCTCCAAATGTAAAAATGGTCATTATGCCCAAAAAGTTCAATTTTATTTTCATCAGACCACTTGACATGTCTCCAAAATTAAGGTCTTTGTTCCTGTGTGCATTTGCAAACATTAACCCCTTTCCGACATTTGTGGTAATAGTACGTCCCTGTGCCCTGGGCCTATTGGACCAGGGCCGTACTATTACGCGCAATGCCACCAGCGGTGCGGGGCGATCGCCGCCGGGTGTCAGCTGATAGTTACAGCTGACACCCGATGCTATGTGCCAGGAGTGGTTCCGCACCAAAGTCGATCGCAGCATTGCGGGGGCAAGGGGAGGTAAGCGCCGATACTTACCGGGTGCTGGATGTTGTCATGGCGACCTGATGTCGTCATGACAACATCCGGGTCACCAGGAGGCAGGAAGTTACTTTGGTCATGCGCAGCGCATGACCAAAGTAACTTCTCCCTCTGCAGCTGTGACAGCCTGTATAGTACAGTGATGCTGCTGCATTCCTGTGCTATACAGGCAATCTAAATGTAAAAAGTGAAGTCCCATAGTGGGACAAAGTGTAAAAGTCCAAAAAGTGTAAGAAAGTGAAAAAAAAATTGTAAAAATATTTTTAAAAAAAGTAAAAAAATAATCCCCAAAAAATAAAAATATAATGCACCCATCAATAAATATTATAAATATTATTCTACAAAAAAACAGTAAAAGTGCACATATTTGGTAACGCCACGTCCAGAATGACCTGAACTATAAAGCTATCCTGCTAGTTAACCCATTTAGTGAACAGGTAAAAAAATAAATAAAAAACGAAGCAAAAAAAGGTGCTTTATCATCATACCGCCAAACAAAAAATGGAATAAAACGCAATAAAAAAAACAAATGTAAATAAAAATGGTACCGCTGAAAACATCATCTTGTCCTGCAAAAACAAGCCACCATATAGCTCCATCAGCCGAAAAATACAAAAGTTATAGCTCTCAGAATAAAGCGATGCAAAAAAAATATTTTTTCTATAAAATAGTTTTTATTGTGTTAAAGTGCCAAAACATAAAAACACTATATAAATGGGGTATCGCTGTAAACGTACTGACCCGAAGAATAACGCTGCCTTATCAATTTTGTCACACGCGGAACGACATAAAAAAAAAATTCCTGAATTGTTGGTTTTTGTTTATTCTGCCTCCCAAAAATTGAAATAGAAAGTGATCAAAAACTGTCACGTGCCTGAAAATGGCACCAATAAAAACGTGAACTTGTCCCCCAAAAAATAAGCCATCACATGACTCTATCTGCCGAAATATGGAAAATGATAGCTCTCAAAATATGGCGATGCAAAAACTAGTCTTTGAAAATAAAAGGGTTTTTTAGTGCGTGACAGCTGCCAATCATAAAAACCCTATATGAATCTGGTAATCGAGCCGACCCGAAGAATACAGTCGTCTAATCACTTATACCGAGGAACGGGGTAAAAATTAAACTATAGTGTTAAGGTTGTGCTAGGGTTAGGGTTAGGGTTATGCTAGGGTTAGGATTGTGCTAGGGTTAGGGTTGTGCTAGGGTTAGGATTGTGCTAGGGTAAGGGTTATGCTAGGGTTAGGGTTGTGCTAGGGTTAGGGTTAAATTTGTGCTAGGGTTAGGGTTGTGCAAGGGTTAGGGTTAGGGTTGTGCTAGGGTTAGGGTTATGCTAGGGTTAGGGTTGTGCTAGGGCTAGGGTTAGGGTTGTGCTAGGGTTAGGATTTTTTCAAAAGTAAAAAAAAAATGATGACGATATGGCGACTAGTGTTGAGCGCAAGTGCTCGCTACTTGAGTTTGCATCGGGTGCTTCGGTATGCACCGAGTATTGTGGGTACTCGAGTGACATGCTCAAGTCTCCGCCCCATATGCTTTGCGGCCAAAAAAACCTTGCGGGGATTGCCTGCCATGCACGAGCGATCCCAGCATGGTTTTTTTGGATGTTTAACAGCCGTGAAACATGTGGGGCGGGGACTCGAACATGTCACTCGAGCACCCATGATACATGGTGCATATCCGAGTACCCGATGCAAACTCAAGTAGCGAGCACTTGCGCTCAAGACTAATGACAACTTATTCAATATGATGATCTAATGTTATCAATTTCTGTGTCATACCTCTGGGTTCAAAATGTTCACTATACCCCTTGATAAAATCCTTGAGGGGTGTAGTTTCCAAAATGGGGTCACTTGTGGGGGGTTTCCACTATTTAGGCACATCAGGGGCTCTCCAAACGCAACATGGCGTCCTCTCTCAATTACAGCCAATTTTGCGTTCAAAAAGTCACGCAGTGCTCCTTCCCTACTGAACCCTGCCGTGCGCCCAAACACTGTATTTTCCCCACATATGGGGTATTGGCGTACTCTAGAGAAATTGCACAAAAGTTTTTGGGGTCCATTTTCTCCTCTTACTCTTGTGAAAATAAAAAATTTGGGGCTAAAACATAATTTCTGCGGAAAAAGTTAGATTTTTTTATTTTCACGGCTCCATGTTATAAACTTCTGTGAAGCACCTGGTTGTTCAGGGTGCTCACCACATATCTAGATAAGTTCCATGAGGGGTCTAGTTTCCAAAATAGTGTCCCTTGTGGGGGTTTCCATTGTTTAGGCACATCAGGGGCTCCCCAAACGCAACATGACGTCCGCTAATTATTCAAGCAAATTTTACATTCAAAAAATCAAATGGCGCTCCTTCCCTTCTGAACCCTGCCGTGCGCCCAAACAGTGGTTTGCCCACACATATGGGGTATCGGCTTACTCAGGAGAAATAGCACAACTAATGGTATGGTGCAATTTCTCCTGTTACCCTTATGAACATGCAAGATTGGGGGCTGAAAAAAATTTTTGTGGGAAAAATGTGAAAATTTTATTTTTACGGCTCAATGATATAAACTTCCTTTAAGCACCTGGGGGTTCAAGGTGCTCACCACACATCTAGATAAGTTCATTGAGGGGTCTAGTTTCCAAAATGGTGTCACTTGTGGGGGGTTTCCACTGTATAGGCACATTAGGGGCTCTCCAAATACAACATGGTGTCCGCTAGTTATGCAAGCAAATTTTACATTCAAAAAGTCAAATGGCGCTCTTTCCCTTCCGAACCCTGCTGTGCGCCCAAACAGCGGTTTGCCCCCACATATGGGGTATTGGTGTGCTCAGGAGATTGTACAACAAATTTCAGGGTCCATTTTTTCCTGTTACCCTTGTAAAAATAAAAAAAATGGAGTCTAAAATAACATTTTTGTGAAAAAAGTTAAATGTTCATTTTTTTCTTCCACATTCCAAAAATTCCTGTGAAGCACCTGAAGGGTTAATAAACTTATTGAATGTGGTTTTGAGCCCCTTGAGGGGTGCAGTTTTTAGAATGGTGTCACTTTTGGGTATTTTCTGTCATAAAGGCCCCTCAAAGTCACTTCAAATGTGATGTGGTCCCTAAAAATATGGTTTTGTAAATTTTTGTAAAAATGAGAAATCGCTGGTCAACTTTTAACCCTTATAACGTACTAACTAGTGTTGAGCAAGCACTAAAATGCTCAGGTGCTCAAAGCTCAGGCCGAGCTCACCGTAATACTCAGGTGCTCGACCCGAGCAACGAGCCCAATGTTAGTCTATGGGAGACCCGAGCATTTTTGCGGCGGCACCCCTGGCAGTATGTAGAAAGCCTAAAAAGTGCCCAAAATGATAGTGACAGTGCTCAAATGACATGGGGACAGCATGTGGATCGCCCCAGGAAGCATTTCTGATCCCCAGGTCACTGCTGTCAACAACGTGGTCAGAGGCATTAAGCCACTTTTACGTGCTCACAATAAAACGTTCAAAAAAGAAATTGAAACGGTTTTCCTGTGAAATATGTTAAGGAACTTCCTTTCCAGGGTAAAGACTTGTGTACAAGGTAAAATAAATAACCAAAAACAAAAATACTCCTCCACACCTTGGGCTATGTTCACAAGTAGCATTTTTTATGCGTTTTTGCAATTTTGTATTGCTTTCAACCGTGACAAATGCATTCACCGGGAAATGTCATTTTAACATTTTACAACCTTATCTGGCCATGTGCTGTGTGACACATGCATACAGTGCTGAAAAGACATGGGAGCAGCATGGGGAAGACCCCTGGAAACATCTCTGACACCCAGGTCACTGCCTAAAAGTGTGCCCATCAGAAGTAATTCTTGCCGCATCAGACTTGCAAGTCCTTGTCCCAGGGCAGTGTTCAATTGTACCTCCCCCATTCCTTGCAATGCAAGCGCAAGTATGCAGCCTGCAACCCACCCACCCCCAGGCTGCAAAACCATACTGCTTGCTTGCTTGCACTTGAAATTGGGCCTTTTAGGCATGTGGATGCGGAATCTGGCCACCGCGTCATGGCTGCGTTGGCGGCCTGGTATCCATACTCAGTCCCCAGCCGCCCGGCGGCCGGGTGTCCACGCTTGGTCCGCAGCCACCTGGGGGCGGCTGGGTGTCCATAAACGGTCCCCAGCCGCCCCTATTTGAAGGACAGCCTAACCACAAACACGTGGACAAGTCAATGTGGCCTGGGATGGTCCATCTCACTGACGCCTTCACACTGGGTTAATACTGTGGAAGCCGGGACACAGTTGGACACTGGGATGCAACACGTCCTCCAGACATAGAGGATTGCGGGTCCTGGGTCAATCAGGCTTCAACACAAAGTTCAGAAGGTAGACAGCAGCAGTGGTCGGCCTCCTACACAACGAGTAAATTATTCATGATCATGAGGCCATCCATCTCCTTATCTTTCTGTTCCTTGGAATGCAAGCGCATGTATGTAGTAGCGGCTAAGCCTGAGGTGGTCAGCGTTTTGGCGCATATCCTACCTCCTCCGAGGATTGCTGGATGTTTTCCTGCTACTATCCCAGTTCTATGACTCCCATTAAAGCAAAGCTTCAGGTGATGAATGATGGATGAGGTGGTGGCAAAGGAGAAAGAGCAAGAGGAACAGGGACCATTCACATCAATATCAGGCCAGTCAACCACACATGTCTTGTAGGATATGTTTCTGTACCAAAAGGAGCGGTTTGGCTACACAGTTATAGGGCATACAGTGAGTGCAATGCCTATCAAAAATTTCGAGGCACTCCAATGCCCCTTGCAAGTGACATGGAAGTCAGAGAGCCTTAACTAAACCATTTTTTCCATTTATAGCAACTGGGTCTCCTGTACACTGTTGGCCTAAGCAGTGAATGGAAGGATTTCCAAAAATTATGAGGAACTGCAATGCCCCTTGAAACAAGACGTGGATTACAGCGTACTAAAAACCTTCTACTCATTATTGGGGAGTGGGTCTCCTTTAGTGTTCGCCTATGCATTGAAAATCAAAAGCTGACTAAAATTAGGAGGAAATGCAATGCCCGTTGGAAGAGTCGTGGAGGTTAGAGGTAATTGAAAACAACATTTCAATGCCCCTTGGAAGAGCTGTGGAGTTCAGAGTGGTTTAGCAAGACGATTTTAATGCCCCTTGGAAGAGACGTGGAGGTCACAGTAGCTTAACAAGACGGTTTTAATGCCCCTTGGAAGAGATGTGGAGGTCACAGTAGCTTAACAAGACGGTTTTAATGCCCCTCGGAAGAGACGTGGAGGTCACAGTGGAATAAAAAGACAATATCAATGCCCCTTGGAAGAGTGGTGGAGGTCACAGTAGCTTAACAAGACTGTGTTAATGCCCCTTGGAAGAGTGGTGGAGGTCGCAGTAGCTTAACAAGACTGTTTTAATGCCCCTTGGAAGAGTGGTGGAGGTCGCAGTAGCTTAACAAGACGGTTTTAATGCCCCTTGGAAGAGTGGTGGAGGTTGCAGTAGCTTAACAAGACGGTTTTAATGCCCCTTGGAAGAGACGTGGAGGTCACAGTGGAATAAAAAGACAATATCAATGCCCCTTGAAGAATGGTGGAGTTCGCAGTAGCACAACAAGACGGTTTTAATGCCCCTTGGAAGAGTGGTGGAGGTCGCAATAGCTTAACAAGACTGTTTTAATGCCCCTTGGAAGAGTGGTGGAGGTCGCAGTAGCTTAACAAGACCGTTTTAATGCCCCTTGGAAGAGACATGGAGGTCACAGTGGAATAAAAAGACAATATCAATGCCCCTTGGAAGAGTGGTGGAGGTCGCAGTAGCTTAACAAGACGGTTTTAATGCCCCTTGGAAGAGACGTGGAGGTCACAGTGGAATAAAAAGACAATATCAATGCCCCTTGGAAGAGTGGTGGAGGTCGCAGTAGCTTAACAAGACGGTTTTAATGCCTCTTGGAAGAGTGGTGGAGGTCGCAGTAGCTTAACAAGAAGGTTTTAATGCCCCTTGGAAGAGTGGTGGAGGTCGCAGTAGCTTAACAAGACCGTTTTAATGCCCCTTGGAAGAGATGTGGAGGTCACAGTGGAATAAAAAGACAATATCAATGCCCCTTGGAAGAGTGGTGGAGGTCGCAGTAGCTTAACAAGACTATTTTAATGCCCCTTACAAGAGCAATGCAGTGCAGCATATTCAAAACATTATTCCCATTATTGGGGAGTGGGTCTCCCATAGTCTTTGCCTATGCCTTCCAAGCAAAAGCTGCCAAAAATTAGGATGGAGGAACTTGCAATGCTGGCAACACAGACCACGGTCACCCTGTGGTATAGTGGTGGTGGAGGCTGAGGATAAGGAGAAGAGCAAAATACAGCCGAAATGAGGAAGCGTATACCCATGTGTGGGTGTGAAGCGGTGCATGTGAATACACCTCCCGAAATAACACAGTGGATTTGACTTTGTTATTCTGCTGTCATTTGGTGGTGATGAGAAGTCTGGCCCAATCCAGCCCTTGTTCATTTTGATAAGGGTCAGATTGTCAGCATTGTCAGTTCACAGGCGAGTGCGCTTATCAGTTATAATTCCCCCAGCGGCAATAAAAACACGCTCCAATAACACGCTAGCGGCAGGGCAGGCCAGGACCTCCAAGGCATACAGAGCGAGTTCATTCCAAGTGTCCAGCTTGGATACCCAATA
This sequence comes from Phyllobates terribilis, assembly GCF_046119375.1. NCBI lineage: Eukaryota > Metazoa > Chordata > Amphibia > Anura > Dendrobatidae > Phyllobates > Phyllobates terribilis. Next base: position 130,504,738 of record NW_027362770.1, on the reverse strand, counting down.
ATTAAAAGGCACAGAGGAATCACGGAGGATGCTGGTACGGTCGGCAAGGTACTCCCTCACCATCTTTTGAAACTTTCCACTCCATATGAGAGTACCCTGCGCCTCAGGGCCTGTAAGCTGGGTGGGTGTCAGAAAACTGTCCCAGAATGTTGACAGTGTTCTCCTGCCTCTGCTGGATTGGAGTTGCGTCTCTCTCACCTGTACGCCTTGGTTGGTCAACGAACTGTGACCTCTGCCGCTAGCGTGTTCAGATGAGAATTTTTTTAACAGTTCTGCAGCAAGGGCCTTCTGGTACTGCCACATTTTTGTAGACCTCTCCACCTCAGGGATAAGAGAGTGAAAGTTGTAGCGGGGGTCTAAAAGTGTCATCAACCAGTAATGACTGTCACCCAACATTTTGACAACGCGAGGGTCACTGTTAAGGCAGCGTAACTTAAAGTCAGCCATGCGTGCCAGACTGGTAAGGGGCAAGACTTCTGTGTCCTCACCAAGATGACGACTCCTCCTCCTCCCCCCTGTCCTCAGGCCACCCACGCTGAACCGACGGTATGACAGTTGTACAGGTACTACCGTCTACAGCGCATGATACCATCTCCTGTTCTTCCTCATCCTCCTTCTCTCCCTCATTGTCCCCCAATGCACGTTGGGATGAGATGAGGCTGGGCTGCGTGTAATCGCCCGTTATGGCTTCTTGATCCATCTCATCATACTCTGGCTGCAATGCCTCCTCTTTAATTCTCTGCAGAGAGCGTTGTAAAAGACAGATAAGTGGGATGCTGATGCTAATGATGGCGTGATCGTCACTCACTATCTTGGTGGACTCCTCAAAATTTGTCAGGATGGTACATATATCAGACATCCAGGTCCACTCCTGAGGTCTTATGTGTGGAGTCTGACCTGAATATCGACGGCCTTGTTGCAGCTGGTACTCCACAACTGCTCTCTTCTGCTCACAAATCCTTTGCAACATGTGGATGGTAGAGTTCCAACGTGTGGGGACATCACACACCAGTCGATGTGCCGGAAGCTGCAAACGCTGCTGCAACACAGCAAGGGCGGCGGAAGCTGTAGTCGGCGTCTGAATATGAGCTGACAGGCGGCGTACTTTGATGAGCAGATCTGGCAACTCGGGGTATGATTTAAGAAACCGCTGAACCATGAGGTTAAGCACATGAGCCCGGCATGGTACGTGTGTGATCTCGCCTCAGAGCCGCCACCAGGTTACGGCCATTGTCACACACGACCATGCCTGGATGTAGGTTCAGCGGTCTCAGCCACAGATCTGCCTGCTCTTTCACAGCTGTCCACAACTCACAAGCAGTGTAAGGTTTATCACTTAAGCTTATGAGTTTCAGCACAGTCTGTTGCCGCTTGGCTGAGGCAGTACTGCAGTGCTTCCAGGTTGTAACTGATGTGATATCTGAGATGGAGGCTGAACATGAGGAGGAGGAGGAGGATGATGCGCAGGAGCTATACACTGTGGGGGCAACTCTGACATAGGGCCCGCAATCCTCGGTGTGGGCAGGATGTGTTCCGTCCCATGGTCTGACTAGGTCCCGGCTTCCACTATGTTTACCCAGTGTGCCGTCAGGGAGATGTACCGTCCCTGGCCACAAGCACTTGTCCACGTGTTCGTTGTCAGGTGGACTCTCCCAGTAACTGCGTTGTTGAGGACACGACAGATGTTTTGGGACACGTGCTTGTGTAGTGCGGGGATGGCACACCGGGCAAAATAGTGTCGGCTGGGGACCCAGTACCAAGGGACGGTCACCGCCATAAGGTTGCGGAAGGATTCCGTCTCCACCAGCCTAAAAGGCAGCATTTCCAACGCAAGCAGTCGTGAAATGTGCGAATTTAGGACTGTGGCCTGTTGGGCGTTGTCTGCGAATTTGCGCTTTCGTTCAAAGGTCTGGGACATGGACAATTGAACGCTGCAGTGGGACGTGGATGTGGATGTTGATACTGTTTCTTGAGAAACTGCCATAACAAGTGAAGACTGAGAGGAGGGGGCATCTTTTCATGCAGTGTGGACAGGGGACTGCCTTGCACACACAACAGGGGGTTCTCTTACACGCACAACAGCGAAAGAAGCAGTGGTGACACCCGCTGACACTGGTCGTGGACCCTGGGGTTCGTCCCACAAAGTCGTGTGCTTTGCTGACATGTGCCTGATCATGCTGGTGGTGGTCAGGCTGGTAGTTTTGTCACCCCTGCTGATGCTGGCATGGCAGGTGGTACAAATGGCCTTTTTGGGGTTATCAGCAGAGTCTTTAAAAAAATTCCAGACTCTGGAAGACCTACCGGTTGTACTGGCAACGTCCCTCGTGTTGGTGTTACAGGGAACTGTTGCCCGCCTTCTGTGTGCGGCCACCACACTGCTTCTCCCTGCCTGTTGGGGTACTCTGCCTCCCTCCCCCTGTGTGCTGCTGTCCTCGCTCTGTGTGTCCTCCTGCCACTTTGGGTCAGTTACTAGATCATCCACCACCTCCTCCTCTTCCACTTGCGCACCACAATACTCCTCCTCACTTTGTGGCAATTGTGTCTCGTCATCGTCCACCTCTTGTGACAAATTGCCAGCGTCGACTTCCTGTGGCCGTGGCTGTTCAAATATTTGGGCATCGCTACATGGGATCTCCTCTTCCACCACTTCAAGCGGAGCAGGCGAGGGGCACAAATGTCGAAATGGACCAGTGAACAGCTCTTCAGAGTGTCCAAGTGTGGGATCAGTTGCTGTCTGACGACACTCGGCACGGTGGGAGGAAGGAGCATCAGGGCGAGGAGGAGTATGCGGTCGAGACTCACGGAAGACAGACCGGAGGTGGTGGTGCCCAGGTAACTGGAAGTATTATCTGCTATCCAATTAATAACCTGTTCACACTGATCAGTTTGCAATACTGGTGTTGTAGTGTGCTTCCCTAGTAATTCGGTCAAGAAGTGGGAGCGAGGAGATGTAGCTGTTGGTTGTTGCACATTTTCACCTTGGCCACGGCCCCGTCCTCTACACGCACCATCACCAGAACGTCCAGTTCCACGTCCCTTGCCACGCGCCTTGCCCATTGTAAATGAAGTAAAATAGCTTACACTCACACTATCAATGGAAAAAGGGTAATAAAAAGGAGATTAGAACCTTGGAACTGCAAAACCAAACTTTTAGTTATCTGGCCTACACCAGAATCTTTTAAACAGATATATTTGTGTCTGAACAGTCAGCGAGACACTATTACTGTTTTTTTTTATGTAAAAAAGGCCAAAAGCTGGATAATACAGAGATTTGAACTGTGGAACTGCAAAACCAAGCTACTAGTTATCTGGCCTACACCAGAATATTTTAAACAGATATATTTGTGTCTGAACAGTCAGGGAGACACTATTAGGCTGTGTGCCCACGATGCGTTTTTAATGCGTTTCCGCAGTGTTTTTGCAGCTGCGGAAACGCATTAAAAACGCATGGTAGAAGGGCAGCAATGTTCCCCAATGATAATCTGTATGTGCTGTGCACATGCTGTGGAAATTTCCGCTGCGGATTATCATTGCGGAAAAAAACTCAGCACTACCAATTATTTTGCGGAAGTGCTGCGTTTTTGCCACCATTGACTTGCATTAGAACCCGCCAATTCCGCAAGACTGCATCTGTACTTTCATAATTGGCGCGTTCTAATGTGCGGATGGTACCCGGGTGTGGAGGAGAGGAGAGTCTCTTCCACACCCAGGTACCATTAAAAAATCTGTAAAACAAAAATAAAATAAAAAATAAATGTATACTTACCTTCCGGCGGCCCGCGCTGCGCTCCTCCTTGCTTCCCGGCACTTCGCGGTGGATTGAAGGACCTGCGCTGACGTCAGAGTCATGTGACGGGTCACGCGACGCTGACGTCGGCAGGTCCTTCAATCCACCGCTGCCGGAAAGGGAGAACGGAGTGAGCAGGACACCGGGGTCCATCGGAGGGTAAGTATACATTTATTTTTTTATTTTTAACCACTCTCTCGGGTCACATTATATAAATCCATGCTGTTTACATGAATTTATATAGTGTGACCTAGTTGTCAAGCACTTTCCAAGTGATGCTAATCGCTTGGAAAGCGCTTGTCAGTCCGCATGCCGAAATGACAGTGAATAACGCTTCACATCCGCATGTCCCTGGCAGGAAAACTCATGTACAATCCGCATGCGTTTTTTCTGCCAGGGAGATGCAGAAACGCTCAGGAAAAAATCCTGAGCATTTCTGCATCGTGGGCACATAGCCTTACTGTTTTTTTTTAATGTGAAAAAGGCCAAAAGCTCGATAATACATAGATTTGAACCGTGGAACTGCAAAACCAAACTTCTAGTTATCTGGCCTACACCAGAATATTTTAAACAGATATATTGGTGTCTGAACTGTCACAGACACACTCAATTTTTTTTTTTTTTTGGGGGGGGGGGGGGGATACCAAAAGGTTAATAAGACGCGTATTTGTACAGTCTAACTAAGGAAAAAAAATACAGGATTTAGATGAAAAAAAAAGGATTTTTCCTGGCCCCTGAGACCGGGGGATAAGTCTAGCAATTTGACCAGCAGGAGCACACAGGACTGTAATGCTGTGTTTGTTGGTATAACCACTGCGTCTCCTATACAGCCTGCCTGCCTGGTATCTGGGATGGATATTAGTCCTGAGAAGGACTGTTTGTTTGATTTGGCAGCCTTTAGAGACCCTACACTACCTATTTCTCACTATATATCTCTCCCTAACTCAGCAGCACTCTCCCTACACTGTCTGATCCTGGGCGACTGTGTCCAAGATGGCAGCGCCCAGTTTTAAATACTCGAGGTGATGCTGTGCGGCCAGCCAATCACTGTAATGACCACAAACAACATGGCTGCGGCATTACAGTGATTGGCTGGCAATCCCTGCATGTTAATTGGCTCTGTAAAGTGCGCCAAACGTGTAGGGCGGAGACCCGAGCTCCCGCCCGAGTAACCCGGAAATGCTCGGTGCTCGCCGAACATCCCGAGTAGCGAGATGCTCGGACGAGTACCGAGCAGTTTCGACCATGCTTGCTCAACACTAGTACTAACTAAAAAAAAATGTTGGTTACACAATTGTGCTGATGTAAAGTAAACATATGGGAAATGTTATTTATTAACTATTTTGTGTGACATATCTCTCTGATTTAAGGGCATGAAAATTCAAAGTTTTAAAATTGAAAAATTTTCAAAATTTTCCCAAATTTCCGATTTTTCCACAAATAAACACAAGTCATATTGAAGAAATTTTAACACTATCATGATGTACAATATGTCATGAAAAAACAATCTCAGAATCAGGGTGATCCGTTGAAGCATTCCAGAGTAATTACCTCATAAAGTAACAGTGGTCAGAATTCTAAAATTGGCCCGGTCATTAACGTGCAAACCACCCTCGGGGGTAAAGGGGTTAATCTGGCTTTTTTATGTTTCTTTTGGAGTAATGGCTTCTTCCTGGCAGAGTGACCTTTCAGCCCATGTTGATACAGTGCTTGTTTCACTGTGGTTATTGACACAATCATTCCAGCTTCCGCCATCATCTTCACAAGGTCTTTTGCTTTAGTCCTTGGGTTGATATGCACATGTCGGACCAAAGCAAGCTCATCTCTGGGACACACAACCCGTCTCCTTCCTGAGCGATATGATGGCTGGACATTCCCATCTTGTTTGTACTTGCGTATAATTGTTTGTACAGATGAACAAGGCACCTTCAGGTATCTTGAAATTGTACCCAAGGATGAGCCAGAGTTGTGCAAGTCCACAATTCTCTTCCTGATATCTTGGCTGATTTCTTTAGACTATCCCATGATGCTACACAAAGAAGCATTGTGTTTCTGGTGTGCATTAAAAAACATCCACAGGTGTGTCTGTAATTAACTCAGATGTTGCCAAAAAAAGAAGCTTCCATACACATGACATCATCATATGGGCAGTCCAGAATTGTTTAAAGGCAAAGTAATCTTAGTGTATGTAAACTTTTGACATTGCAGTAAGTAATAAAAATGCCGTAAGACATTCTCTCTCTCTCTCTCATTATTCTAGCATTTAGCAAATTTTAAAAATTATGGTAATTCTAATTAACCTAAAACGGGAAAGTTTTATTCTGATTTCATGTCAGATATTGAGAAAAACACACATATGTGTCTTTTTATATAGTGTATGTAAACTTCTGGTTTCAACTGTATGTATTTATATATTTTGTATATATTTATACAGTTACTAGCAGATCGGTCTGGGGCATTTGCCCTCTGCCACTCAGCTGAGCCCACCCCAGTCTATATCTATACTGTATGACTACTGAAAGATGATGGAAGTAATTGTCTTTTTTTGGAAAAATGAAATCCCTTAGGCTGTGTGCCCACGATGCGTTTTTTAAGCGTTTCCGCAGCACTACCAATTATTTTGCGGAAGTGCTGCATTTTCGCCGCCATTGACTTGCATTAGAATGTGCCAATTCCGCAAGACTGCATCTGTACTTGCATAATTGCCGCATTCTAATGTGCGGATGGTACCCGGGTGTGGAGGAGAGGAGAGTCTCATCCACACCCAGGTACCATTAAAAAAGCTGTAAAAAAGAATAAAATAAAAAATAAATGTATACTTACCTCCTGGCGGCCCGCGGTGCGCTCCTCCTTGCTTCCCGACACTTTGCGATGGAAAGAAGGACCTGCGCTGACATCAGAGTCATGTGATGGGTCACACGACGCTGACGTCGGCAGGTCCTTCACTCTACTGCTGCCGGCAGCCGGGACGGTGAAGCAAGACAGCGCCGGCCATCTGAGGGTAAGTATATATTTATTTTTTCATTTTTTGACATTCTCTCGGGTCACACTATATAAATCCATGATGGTTGCATGTATTTATATAGTGTGACCAAGTTGTCAAGCACTTTCCAAGTGATGCTAAAATCACTTGGAAAGCGCTTGACAACCCGCATGCGGAAGTGCAAGTGAAGAACGCTTCACATCCGCATGTCCCTGGCAGGAAAACGCATGTACAATCCGCATGTACAATCCGCATGTACAATCCGCATGCGTTTTTTTCTGCCAGGGAGATGCAGAAACGCTCAGGAAAAAATCCTGAGCATTTCTGCATCGCGGGCACATAGCCTTAGGCTATATTCACAAATTTGTGGGAAATGTCCATGTACTGCCAGATTTTTTTATTGGATGGCATACAGATCCAAAGTTTCATAGATTCATTCACATATCCGTGAAAATCACCGATCTGAGATCAGTGAGACTCAGAGCATGTCATAGTCTGATTCAATTTTGACGATCAGAAGAAGGAAAATTCAATAGGTCTTTGTGCTGTCTGAGAGAAAATCGGGCAGCACACCAACAATTTGTACGGATATGTGAATATAGCCTTTTTATGTATAGCACCGTTCCTTAGTATACAGTGGGTACGGAAAGTATTCAGACCCCTTCAAATTTTTCACTCTTTGTTTCATTGCAGCCATTTGGTAAATTCTAAAAAGTTCATTTTTTTTCTCATTAAAGTACACTCTGCACCCCATCTTGACTGAAAAAAAACGGAAATGTAGAATTTTTTGCAAATTTATTAAAAAAGAAAAACTGAAACATCACATGGTCATAAGTATTCAGACCTTTTACTCAGACACTCATATTTAAGTCACATGCTGTCCATTTCCTTGTGATCCTCCTTGAGATGGTTCTACTCCTTCATTGGAGTCCAGCTGTGTTTAATTAAACTGATAAGACTTGATTCGGAAAGGCACACACATGTCTATATAAGACCTCACAGCTCACAGCGCATGTCAGAACAAATGAAAATCATGAGCTCAAAAGGAACTGCCCAAGAGCTCAGAGACAGAATTGTGGCAAGGCACAGATCTGGTCAAGGTTACAAAAGAATTTCTGCATTACTCAAGGTTCCTAAGAGCACAGTGGCCTCCATAATCCTTAAATGGAAGAAGTTTGGGACCACCAGAAGTCTTCCTAGACTTGGCCGTCCAGCTAAACTGAGCAATCGTGGGAGAAGAGCCTTGGAGAGAGAGGTAAAGAATAACCCCAAGATCACTGTGGCTGAGCTCCAGAGATGCAGTAGGGAGACGGGAGAAAGTTCCACAAAGTCAACTATCACTGCAGCCCTCCACCAGTCGGGCCTTTATGGCAGAGTGGCCCGATGGAAGCCTCTCCTCAGTGCAAGACATATGAAAGCCCATATAGAGTTTGCTCAAAAACACATGAAGGACTCCTAGACTATGAGAAATAAGATTCTCTGATCTGATGAGACAAAGATAGAACTTTTTGGTGATAATTCTAAACGGTATGTGTGGAGAAAACCAGGCACTGCTCATCACCTGCCCAATACAATCCCAACAGTGAAACATGGTGGTGGCAGCATCATGCTATGGGGGTGTTTTTCAGCTGCAGGCACAGGAGGACTGGTTGCAATTGAAGGAAACATGAATGCTGCCAAATACAGAGAGATCCTGGATGAAAACCTCTTCCAGAGTGCTCTGGACCTCAGACTTGGCCGAAGGTTCACCTTCCAACAAGACAATGACTCTAAGCACACAGCTAAAATATCAAAGGAGTGGCTTCATGACAACTCTGTGACCATTCTTGACTGGACCAGCCAGAGCCCTGACCTAAACCCAATTGAGCATCTCTGGAGAGACCTGAAAATGGCTGTCCACCAACGTTCACCATCCAACCTGACGGAACTGGAGACGATCTGCAAGGAAGAATGGCAGAGGATCCCCAAATCCAGGTGTGAAAAACTTGTTGCATCATTCCCAAGAAGACTCATGGCTGTACTAGCTCAAAAGGGTGCTTCTACTCAATACTGAGCAAAGGGTCTGAATACTTATGACCATGTGATATTTCAGTTTTTCTTTTTTAATAAATTTGCAATTTTTTTCAGTCAAGATGGGGTGTAGAGTGTACTTTAATGAGAAAAAAAATGAACTTTTTAGAATTTACCAAATGGCTGCAATGAAACAAAGAGTGAAAAATTTAAAGGGGTCTGAATACTTTCTGTACCCACTGTATAGTATACTTATTTATTATGTATAGCACCATCCCTTAGTATATAGTACGTCCTTGTTATATATAGCACTGTACAATGTTACTTAGTTTTCTCTTTTATTATGTACTGTATATCACCATCCTTTACTACATACCATCCTCTCTAGAAATGTATGGTGCCATCCCTTATTACATAGTGTCCTTTCTCGTTATGTACAGCTCTGTACCATTATTACATGGTGTCATCTCTTGTTATATATAGCACTGTCCCTTATTACAGTGTCCTCTCGTTATGTACAGTGCTGTACGATTATTACATAGTATCATCTCTTGTCATGTACAGCATTGTCCCTTATTACATAGCGTATTCTTGTTGTTTTTGTTAATCACAGCAGCCTTTCTATATTACATAGTTGCAAAATGACTGCTGATGGGGCAGCATCTGATCAGAAGACCAGTCCATCAGCTGCCGCCATCAGAAAAGAAGTTTTCCCATGCTCCATCAGCAGTCATTTCAGTTTATATCTAACTAGAGGGTGGTATGTAATAAAGAGAGGGCACTATGAATAACTAAAATAACAAGCGAATACGCAATGTAAAGGATGGTGCTATACATAACAAGAAAGGGCACTATGTAAAAAGGGATGAAGCTGTACATAACTAGAGAGGATCATACATAACAAGGCATGGTGTTATGTATAACAAGACAGGATACTATGTAATAAGGGATGGTGCTATATATAGTAAGAGAAGAATATATATATATATATATATAAAATCTGTAGCTTTATCGCCATAAAAGGAGAGGGATCCAGACACACTTCTTGAACAGGGTCCCCAAGTTGTCAATGTCTGCCCCTGCTGCACATGTTCTGCTGTCTAGCAGTGGTGGTCTGTCTCCAAAACAATAAGCTGTAAACAAGAGAAAAGTGTTCATATCTCAAAAACAGCTGGAAATGTTAATGAGGAGTAATTTACAAAATGACATATTTACGAGCACTATCTGACAATACCCATTTATCAAGATGGGAATAGCCCTTTAAAGACTGAGCCTCCCGAGAGTATATTCATAGAATCATAGAATGGTAGAGTTGGAAGGGACCTCCTGGGTCATCTGGTCCAACCCCCTGCTCAAAGCAGGATTCACTAGATCATCTCAGACAGATGTCTGTCCAGCCTCTGTTTGAAGACTTCCAGTGAAGGAGAACTCAAGACCTCTCGTGGCCGCCTGTTCCACTCATTGATCACCCTAACTGTCAAAAAGTTTTTTCTAATATATAATCTGTGTCTCCTCCCATTTAGTTTCATCCCATTGCTTCTAGTCTAGATGATCCTTCTACAATGTGACAGCCCTTGAGATATTTGTAGACAGCTATTAAGTCTCCTCTCAGTCTTCTTTTTTGCAAGCTAAACATTCCCAAATCCTGTAACCGTTCCTCATAGGACATGGTTTGCAGACCGGTCACCATTCTGTGGTGCCCAAAACTGGACGCAGTATTCCAGATGAGGTCTGACCAAAGAGGAGTAAAGTCCGATAATGACTTCACGTGATCTAGACTGTATGCTTCTGTTAATACATCCCAGAATTGTATTTGCCTTTTTTGCTGCTGCATCACACTGTTGACTCATGTTCAGTCTATGATCTATTAGTATACCTACGTCTTTTTCATATGTACTGTTGCTTAGCTCTATTCCTCCCATTCTGTATATGCTTTTTTCATTTTTATTGCCCAGATGTAGTACTTTGCATTTTTCCCTGTTAAAAACCATTCTGTTGGTTGCTGCCCACTGCTCCAGTTTATTTAGGTCTTTTTGAATCCTCTCTCTCTCTTCTCTAGTATTAGAGTATTATAAGGAAGCAGGGCATTTATATCTTAACTGAAAAATTTAATGTACTGTATGTACAATGAAGATTCCTCCATATCACTTACTACTAAAGGCTAAATTATATCCATTTATTCTGGCCATTTATGACTGACACGCTATAGGTGCCATTGATGAATATGCTCTACATACAGAAACCTGCAGCGCAACATCCCGCAATACTACCTCCGCCATTATAAGATACTGTGACTCGGAGAATAAGAAATGTTTAATTAGGCTGAATTAATGATTTAGGAAAGGTCTCCAAATCTCAGCTCTTGGTACCACTTTAATTACCTTTCTGGTTATAAAAGTTCTAATAATGATTTACCACGGTTATAATTGTAGTTAAGATTTCTGATATCTCTATATCTGATTAATTTAAACTAGTTCATAGCTTCCTTTTTCATCCACTTCCTACCACTTGGAAATTTGCATAAAAAATCTAATTAAAGAAGTTGTGAAGAAGAGTCTCTAACACATTCCTAATGGAACAGCTGCTGCCAGATGGATCTGTGCTGCAGGGCACCATCTGCTGGTACATAGGCAGTACTGCATACAGTGCAATGTCAGTGCCTGCTGTGGATGCACACAGTCAGACGCCCAACTAAAACTGAAAAAATAGCTAATTTGAGAAAAATTGATCAATATGATATCATTTCTATTTTCTTTATGGGCAATTAGTAGAAGTTCCAACCCACATAGACCAATATCCTTTCACTATTGTCATTTTTTTTGTTGGTTTTGTAATATAACTGGCAGTAGTCAAAGGCATTTGAGATTTTATTGTTTTGAGTTCTATATAGTTATTCGCGTTGACATCAAATAAGCTGATACAGGAAGCCAGTGCCAGACTGGGTGGGCAAAAGCCCACCAGTAACATTGATTCTTGGGGCTCACTGTTCAGCTACATGTAAAAATAACCTCACCCTAGTAACCAAATGTACTTTTGCTTCTATGTAATATTAACTTGGCTAGCTTGTATAATGATTGATTAGATTATTCCTTTTTCTGCAAATTCACGTGTAAAAGCACTGCTCATTAGCAATCCTTCACATGGGCGGCCCACCGGAGGATTCTCCTGTTCTGCTGTAGGCCAGTCCGAGCCTGCAGGGAGTCCCAGAAATCAGCTGTAAGCTGTGGAGGGATCTCAGAGTAGGGTATGTTCACACAGAGGGTTTCAATAGTTTTTGGAGAGAATCAGCTTTGGAGTGTGGAAGAAAACCCACCCAAACACAGGGAGGACATACAGACAAAAATCCCAGCTCTGCAAAGCAACATTGCTAACCACTGAGCCACCCTATCATTTAAAAGGCATAATAAATCCAAATCTGTGCTCATTTCAGATTTGCACTATAATTTTTCCAAATTCCTGGCATATATTACATTGTTTGTTGGACAATGATGGGAGGTTACCCCCTTTCACTTTGTTTCACCCTACTTTTTTTTAGAAAATTTGTATAAGCAGCAAAAAAAATGTACAAAAAAAAATCTTAATTATTGGAAAAATATGCCATAAGCATAAATTGCAACAGCTTGTTGGTGTAGAACATAGATTCCAAACTCTGGCCCGTTGGCCAAATCTGGCCAGCAGTGTGGATTTATTTGGCCAGCGACACCAGAACCACCACCCCATGTGAGACCATTATACTGTATGGAGGACTATGTGGTTCCCCTTATTCTGTATGGAGGACTATGTGGAGCCATTATTCTGTATGGAGGACTATGTGGAGCCCATTATACTGTATGGAGGACTATGTGGAGCCTTTATTCTGTATAGAGGACTATGTGGGGGCCATTATACTGTATGGAGGACTATGTGGGGCCATTATTCTATATGGAGGACTATGTGGTTCCCCTTATTCTGTATGGAGGACTATGTGGAGCCATTATTCTGTATGGAGGACTATGTGGAGCCATTATTCTGTATGGAGGACTATGTGGGGCCCATTATACTGTATGGAGGACTATGTGGGGCCATTATTCTATATGGAGGACTATGTGGTTCCCCTTATTCTGTATGGAGGACTATGTGGAGCCATTATTCTGTATCGAGGACTATGTGGAGCCCATTATTCTGTATGGAGGACTATGTGGGGCCCATTATTCTGTATGCAGTACTATGTGGGGCCCATTATTCTGTATGGAGGACTATGTGGGGCCATTATTCTGTATGGAGGACTATGTGCGGTCATTATTCTGTATGGAGGACTATGTGGTGCCCATTATTCTGTATGGAGGGCTATGTGGTGCCCATTATTCTGTATGTAGGACTATGAGGGGTCCATTATTCTGTATGGAGGACTATACAGAACCACATGGTTCCCCTTATTCTGTATGGAGGACTATGTGGGGCCCATTATTCTGTATGGAGGACTATGTGCTTCCCCTTATTCTGTATGGAGGACTATGTGCTTCCCCTTATTCTGAATGGAGGACTATGTGGGGCCATTATTCTGTATGGAGGACTATGTGGGGTCTATTATTCTGTATGGAGGACTATGTGGGGCCCATTATTCTGTATGGAGGACTATGTGGTTCCCCTTATTCTGTATGGAGGACTGTGTGGGGCCATTATTCTGTATGGAGGACTTTGTGGGGTCCATTATTCTGTATGGAGGACTACGTGGGACGTTTATACTGTATGGAGGACTATGTGGGACCATTATTCTGTATGGAGGACTATGTGGGGCCCATTATTCTACATGGAGGACTATGTGGGTGTGGCTCCCCATGGCCGGTTGCCACAGCAGTGTTGCCTCCTTCACCGGAGGTGATATTACGCTTGGAAGCAGGAGGAGTTCCCCACATCAGGTAAACCCCACATGCACACACAAGTTCTGATCCCTGACCTGAAGGGGGAGCTCTACACCCTATTTTGGGGAGCTGCCTTTTCTGGCTGAGGGGAGGAGTTAGTCAGTGAGTGTGAGAGGGAAGGGAGAGGGGGAGAAAGCATCACAGGGAGAAGAAGAAAGTTCTGAGGAGCAGAGCACATGAAGAGCTCACCCCAGGCAGCGGAGTAGAGGACACCAGAGTCCTGGGTTGTACAGGGATTGCAACGTCCTGGCAACCGAATCTGGGGGACAGGAGACTGCAAGTTTTTTGGCCACAAGCAGAAGCCCGGCAGCACCGCAGTATAACTTGAACCTGGAGCCACACCCAAGACAGCAGTACCCATTATAGGTTCGCACCGCCTGCTAGTACGGAGCTTAGGGCAGGAGTGAAGAAAAGGGACCGTAGGATAGCTCACAGACAGCGGGGCCCGAAAAGGAGAAGTGTAGCAGGCAGTCATCCAAACCCACCTGACGGGGTGGACTCCGATTGTTTCCAGGCTGACCGGACCCTCCTGGACCTAGTGACCAGTGCCCCGGACTAAACAGCTTTTTCTGCAGTAAAGGTAACAGGACTGCATTCCTCGTGTCTGTTTTCTTCTGTGCCTCCCCGCAGCTGTGCTACCACCGCGACTATCATCACTGCTGCCACCCTGCTCTCTGCACCCTGCTTCCCATGCCGCCATCCTTCAAATCAGCTTTCTCAGTCCCTGGGGGCCCGCTTTGCCTGTGGGAAGTGTTTCATCCCAGCTGCTATACCATCTATCCCCTAGGGTCATTCCTGACCAGGCACCACAGGTGGCGTCACATAAAGACTATGAATCCCCTCTAAATACTCCCTTCATCTGCTTGGCCAGGGCCACGGAGTTGGGCCACTGCCACCGTGACCTTCCTAAACGACTGCCGGCCCGGCTACCGAGTACCGTAGGCCCTTACGGCCGCTATATGGGGCCCATTATTCTGTATGGAGGACTATGTGGGGCCCATTATACTATATGGAGGACTATGTAGGGTCCATTATTTTGTATGGAGGACTATGTGGAGCCCATTATTCTGTATGGAGGACTATGTGGGGCCCATTATTCTGTATGGAGGACTATGTGGGGTCCATTATTTTGTATGGAGGACTATGTGGGGCCCATTCTTCTGTATGGAGGACTATGTTGGGCCACTATTCTGTATGGAGAACTATGTGGGGTCCATTATTCTGTATGGAGGACTATGTGCGGCCCATTATTCCGTATGGAGGACTATGTGGGGCCACTATAACGTATGGAGAACTGTGTGGCCCATTATTCAGTATAGAAGACTATGTGGGGCCCATTATTCTGTATGGAGGACTATGTGGGGCCCATTATACTATATGGAGGACTATGTAGGGTCCATTATTTTGTATGGAGGACTATGTGGAGCCCATTATTCTGTATGGAGGACTATGTGGGGCCCATTATTCTGTATGGAGGACTATGTGGGGTCCATTATTTTGTATGGAGGACTATGTGGGGCCCATTCTTCTGTATGGAGGACTATGTTGGGCCACTATTCTGTATGGAGAACTATGTGGGGTCCATTATTCTGTATGGAGGACTATGTGCGGCCCATTATTCCGTATGGAGGACTATGTGGGGCCACTATAACGTATGGAGAACTGTGTGGCCCATTATTCAGTATAGAAGACTATGTGGGGCCCATTATTCTGCATGGAGGACGATGAGGGGCCATTATTCGGTATGGAGGACTATGTGGTGCCCATTATTCGGTATGGAGGACTATGTGGGGCCCATTATTCTGTATGGAGGGCTATGTGGGGCCCATTATTCTGTATGGAGGACTTTTGTGGGGCCCATCATACTGTATGGAAGACTATGTGGGGCCCATTATTCTGTATAGAGGACTTTGTGGGGCCCATTTTTCTGTATGGAGGACTATGTGGGGTCATTATACTCTACGGAGGACTATATGGGGCCATTATTCTTTATGGAGGACTATGTAGGGCCCATTATTCTGTATGTAGGACTATGTGGGGCCCATTATTCTGTATGGAGGACTATGTGGGGCCCATTATTCTGTATGGAGGACTATGTGGGGCCCATTATTCGGTATGGAGGACTATGTGGGGCCCATTATTCTGTATGGAGGACTATGTGGGGCCCATTATTCTGTATGGAGGACTATGTGGGGTCCATTATTTTGTATGGAGGACTATGTGGGGCCCATTCTTCTGTATGGAGGACTATGTTGGGCCACTATTCTGTATGGAGAACTATGTGGGGTCCATTATTCTGTATGGAGGACTATGTGCGGCCCATTATTCCGTATGGAGGACTATGTGGGGCCACTATAACGTATGGAGAACTGTGTGGCCCATTATTCAGTATAGAAGACTATGTGGGGCCCATTATTCTGCATGGAGGACGATGAGGGGCCATTATTCGGTATGGAGGACTATGTGGTGCCCATTATTCGGTATGGAGGACTATGTGGGGCCCATTATTCTGTATGGAGGGCTATGTGGGGCCCATTATTCTGTATGGAGGACTTTTATGGGGCCCATCATACTGTATGGAAGACTATGTGGGGCCCATTATTCTGTATAGAGGACTATGTGGGGCCCATTTTTCTGTATGGAGGACTATGTGGGGTCATTATACTCTACGGAGGACTATATGGGGCCATTATTCTTTATGGAGGACTATGTAGGGCCCATTATTCTGTATGGAGGACTATGTGGGGCCCATTATTCTGTATGGAGGACTATGTGGGGCCCATTATTCGGTATGGAGGACTATGTGGGGCTCATTATTCTGCATGGAGGACTATGTGGGGCCCATTATTCTGTATGGAGGGCTATGTGGGGCCCATTATTCTGTATGGAGGACTTTGTGGGGCTCATTATTCCGTATGGAGGACTGTGTCGGGCCCATTATACTGTATACTCGGCCCATGATTTTGCCCAAGTTTTTCATTTTGGCCCTCTGTGTTTGAGTTTGGTGTAGAGGGATGAAAACCCCTCTTCCCCGTTTTATTGAGAGTTGGAGATAAGCTTTACTTCATCAAGATTACATTGGCTTCCTAACGCCCTCATACCCATGAGCCTAATGTAGGCTGGACCCGCCGATATTGACAGGTTCAGCCGACAGTCTAATGTGCATGGGGACCCCTGACAATTTATTATCGGGAAAAATACTGATTGCGCATGTCTGATTTCAGACTGCCGATCATATTGTCTGCTGGAGAAAAGCCGCCTCCATGCCGCAGCTTTCTCATAAAGAACACAGGCGCACTTGGCCGAATGAGTGTTCCTGTTTATAGAAGAGATGGCAGAGATGGAAGTCTAATGTGACAAATTATTGTCAGGGTAAATACAAATCGGGCATGTCTGGTTTTGGACTACTGACCGTATTGTCTCCCTGAGAAAAGCCTCCACTAGACATGTCTGGCAGCCGCATTTTAGTGTGCTTTCACATAGCGTTCTATGTCCCCGTCGGGGCATATGTCCTAAAATCCCACTCAAAGTGGGGTCCAGACGTATACTCTGACAGGGCCATAGACTGTAATGGTGATGGCAGAGTGAACGCAGACTGAGCGCGCACTCTGCCATGCACTTTTTTCTGAAGCAGCCTACGTCTGAATGTCCGCCTCCTGTGGGTGTACACTCCCGAAAAAAGTGCACGGCAGAGTCTATGGCCCTGTCAGAGCATACGTCCGGACCCCGTTTTGAGGGGAATTTTAGGACTTATGCCCCGACGGGGACATAGAACGCTATGTTAAATCACCCATAGAGAACACAGGAGCACTCTGCCAAATGAGTCTGTGGCATCCCAGGGGTCCGGTTGCCACAGTGGCATTGCCTCCCTCACAAGGGGTGATGCCATGTCTGGAAGCAAGGAGGGGTCCCCTAATCAGGTTTACCAGCGTACAACACTTTCCTGGCTCCAGACCAGGAAGGGGAGCTCCTCCCCTTAGCAACTGGAATCTGGAGGCAGGGTTAGTAAGAGTGAGTTGAAAGGAGTTGAAGACAGGACAGCGACGAGGAAGGACCTGAGGAAGGGAGCGGTGGAAAAGCTCGCCTCAGGAGAGAGGTGCAAAGGAACCGGACACCGGAGTCCGTGGCTGTGGGGCACTGAAGGCCCAGCAGCAAGATCTGGAGGGCTGGAGACTGCAGGTCTCCTGGCCCCACCAGACGCCTGGTGGCACAGCAGCACCATAGGGCCCAGCAC
The DNA here is from genome assembly GCF_046119375.1 of Phyllobates terribilis. Lineage (NCBI taxonomy): Eukaryota > Metazoa > Chordata > Amphibia > Anura > Dendrobatidae > Phyllobates > Phyllobates terribilis. The sequence goes on along the minus strand of NW_027362770.1, from coordinate 130,486,823 downwards.
CGCCACGTGGGAGCGACACTTACAGAAGGCCCGAGCTGCCTGCCATACGGGTGAGGAAAAAGACGTTTTACTCAGGGACGAGGGCCACAGCATAGCTACAAGCAGCAGGGCCAAAGAGAATAGCACAGAAGGAAGGCCTACAACTCCACCTGGTGAGGTGGATCCCCAACTTGCTTCCAGGCAGTCCGGACCTCCACTACCAGCTAGTACCCGTGCCCCAGTCTGCTCTGACAAACCGCAAGTAAAGCAAGAGGAAACCGCCATTAATGTGTTGTCTGTTCATTAACTGCGCCCTCAGCCCTGCACAACACTGTCCCTGCCGACAACACCAACTCTCCAAATCCTCTACACTGCCCTGGAGCCTAGCTCTGCCTGTGGAGAGCTGAACCAACTTTGCTGTGTCACCATCAGCGCCAGTGGATCTGCACTGCAATGGTGGCCCCATATAGCCACATACCACAGGTGGAGTCACGAACATTATCTCTCAAAAGTTTATTCCCCTTTCACTTTCCTTTTAATTGACCGCCCTGGGTCATGGACCGGGTCACTGCCACCGTGACGTCCCCCAGCATCGACCGACCCGGCTACAGAGTACCCCACGGCCCAGGGGGCACGTCAACTTGGAGTCACGAACAGGATTCACGAAGCCCGGTATAACCGGGTACTGTGTGTCATAGACTTTACTGAACTGTATCATCACGTCTTTTGCCGTCAGCCGACGGGAAGCAGGAGGCCCCCATCCGGAACCGCCTGGTAAGCGATCCCTCTCGCCGGCAGAGCAGCATACTGGTACGTCAGCAGAAACCCAGGACCTTGCTGAGGTTCACTAGGGGGGAGGACGATGCCCAACATGGGAGGGGATTCAGCCACGGGCGTGGCCGCCGCCACTGTAATGCCGTTATCAATGCCATATATACCAGGGGCGGGTGGTTGCCCCAGTACTCAGGGTAGTCGCACACCCTGAGCGACTTTAAGAAGAGACTGCTTAGTTTGTTCCAGGTGTACCCCCTGTCTGAGGAGCAGAAAGTCAGCATCCTTATAGGTCAGCTAATCGGTGCAGCCCAGAGGGAGGTGAAGTCCTGGCCGGGCAGGGACAAAACCACTGCTAGGGAAATACTGTCCAGGTTAAAGGATACCTTTGACACCCGCACAGCAGCAGAGATTAAAATGAAGTTCTACGGGTGCAAACAAAGGGTGCAGGACAGTGTACGGGACTATGCTCTAAACCTGCAGGAGGCGCTGCTGGCCATTAAACAGGTAGACCCCGACAGTGTGCAAGATGAGGACAGATTGCTAACCTAACAGTTTATTGAGGGGCTCCTGTCTAATGCCCACCGGATCCAGCTGCGCATTATGGCTTTGCAAAACCCTGATCTGGACTTTGTGCTATTTAAAGACCTGGCCATCCGGGTGTTGCGAGAACCAACCCCAAGTGGCACTGCACCCTTCCGGCGCCCAGCTATCACATACCACCAGGAGGTGGCGTCCTTTTCCCCGGCACCTGTGGAGGCTGACGCGCAAACCCTAGATAATGGCCCATCTGTAGACCTACGCCTTCAGGTCCAGGAGCTGACCAAAAGTGTGGCTACACTAACCAAAACCGTGCAGGCCATGCCTGCAAAGGAAAGGATCCAGCTGGCTTCCAGTCCAGATGACGTCCCGTGGCGACGGCAGAGAAGGATTCAACCGACCAGAGGGAAAAACAGCGATCGCAACGACCAGAACGGACAACCCATCTGCCGCCGCTGTCAAAAGGCGGGGCACCTTACAAGATTCTGCAATTTAAATGAGCAACCCCTGGGGCAGAGGGTCAACCCCCAGGAGTAAGATAACCAGTCCCTCAAAGCTGGCGAGACAAGTACGTGGGAGGACGACTGGTCCTACCTTTCGTGCTTGATGGCATACCAATGAACGCATTGCTGGACACTGGTTCCCAGGTGACAACAATGCCATATATCCTTTATAAACGATACTGGACTGATTCACACATTACCCACAGCCCAGATGAACATCTTAACATCTATGCCAGCAATGGTCAGCCCTTGCCTCAGGTGGGGTATAATGAGGTGACCATAAAAGTTGGCCGAGTAGAATTGCCATAACAAGGCTTGATTATTGTAGATATTGATCGCCGAGAAAGCCATCCTATGATAACCTTAGGCACCAATGTGATAGAGAATTGTCTTGGGGAAATTATTGTTTCGTTGCAACAGGTCGCAGAGACTGCCAGTTCCAGTCAGCAGCGAGTTCTGCAGAAGGAGATTAAAGCCCTGATGCAGAGACAACAGGTAGAGCTGTCTGGAGGGGAAATTGGCAATGTCAGGATGAGTGATCCATTCCCCATTGCAATGCCCCTTAGGAGTGAAATGTTAATATGGTGTCGGGCAGCAATAGGTCTCAGGGGTCAAGATTATCATGCCCTGGTAGAACCGGTGTACTCTGATGGTAGGCCCACCATCTTGACAGCCAGGGGTGTAGTCAATGTCCGCAAGGGGAGAGTACCGATACGCATCCTGAATTGTGGGGAAAAAGAAGTCCATTTACCCGGGTATGCCACCCTTGCTAAGCTGTTCACTGTCAGTAACAACGCAATAAAGGCAGTGGAACCCTTGCCTCCGTCCGAACAGGCGTAAGACAATGGCTCCAAGGGGCAGATGGAGGATTGGTGTCAGAAGCTACAAGTAGGCACTGACTCCACCCCTTTGCACCAAAAGCATGGAGTGTACCGGGTGGCCCAAGAATATGAGCGAGTCTTTAGCAAACACCCACTAGATTTTGGGCAGGTAAAAGGGGTCCAACATCATATCCCCACAGGAGATCATCCGCCCATTAAATAGAGGTACCGGCCTGTACCCCCAGCTCACTACCAATGTACCAAAGGAATGTTACTGGAGATGAAGGAGGCTGGGGTGATCAGAGATAGTTGTAGCCCCTGGGCAGCTCCATTAGTCCTCGTTAGAAAGAAAGATGGTACAATGAGGATGTGTGTTGTTTATAGGCAGATTAAAAGCATTACACATAAGGACGCCTACCCATTACCCAGAATTGAGGAATCATTAGCTGCACTGCGATCCACTAATTATTTCTCCACTTTGGATCTCACCAGTGGGTATTGGCAGGTTCCCGTGGCAGAGGCGGACAGAGAGAAGACTGCGTTTATGACACCAATGGGTCTCAGCGAGTTCAACTTCATGCCATTCGGGCTCTGCAACACCCTGGGACCATTCCAGCTATTAATGGAGTGTTGCCTAGGACACAAAAACTTTGAAACTGTCCTGCTGTACCTAGACGACGTAATCATCTACTCAAAGACATACGAAGACCACCTGGAGCACGTGAGGTGTTCGAAGCCCTATCCGGTTTTGGCCTGAAAGTAAAGCCGTAGGTGCTGTACCTAGGCCATGCGCCAAAGGTGTAGCACCAGACCCTGAAAAAGTCACCGTGATCAAGGACTGGCCAAGACCCTCCACTATCAAGGAAGTGCGGCAGTTCCTCGGGCTGGTAGGCTACTACAGGAGATTCCTCAAGGGTTTCACCAAGATAGCGACACCCATGCGGGACCTCTTAGTGGGCCAGTCCAAGAGGGCCAAGAACCCAAATCCTCCATTCAAATGGGGTAAACCAGAAGATGAATCCTTCACTCGACTGAAAGTGGCTCTTACTGGAGACGAAGTCCTGGCCTACCCCGACTATGGCCAACCCTTTATACTCCATACGGATGCCAGCAACCTGGCATTAGGAGCGGCGCTGTCCCAGGTACAGCAGGGCAGGGAGAGTGATTTCCTACTCCAGCAGGAAGCTCCGGCCCACGGAAAGGAATCCCGAGGACTATAGTTCCTTTAAGTTGGAGTTTTTAGCCATAGTCTGAGCTGTAACAGAGCACTTCAAATACTACCTCACCTCCTCCAGATTTACAGTCTTCATGGATAACAACCTGCTGACGCACCTGGAGACTGCGAAGCTTGGTGCCCTAGAACAACGATGGATGGGTCGACTGTCCAACTACGAGTTTACCATCAAGTATCGGGCAGGGCATAAAAACGCTAATGCTGATGCGCTGTCCAGGATGCCCAACTTGCCAGAAGGGGGAGAAGACCCGGAAGAGCTGGAGGAGATAGAGTTACCCACTTTCCATCGTCACGGGGTGACCCAGTGCTCCCACTGTGTGAGGGACAAGCGCTCCGCCAACAGAGAGGCCACGTTTAACCCATTGCCCCACCAAGGATGGGCAGAGACGCAGGATAGCGACCCGGCTATCCACCTATTTAAGGAGTTGCTGGCACAAGCTGACTCGCACCCTGGTCCAGATGCTCCACAGGAGACCCAACAGTTGTGAAAGGAGGAGGGCAAGCTGTTCATCTACGAGGGAAAGCTGTGTCGAAGAAGCATCAACTCCCGGACACACAAACTGGTCTGGCAGGTAGTAGTCCCAAAGCGGGATGCGCCAATGGTCTTAGAGGCGTACCACGATAGAGCAGGACACTCCGGGTGGAAGAAGTTGGAAGTCCTGCTACGTGAGCGATTCTACTGGGTTGGCATGTGGAATGCAATCGAGAGATGGTGTCGAGAATGTGGTCCATGCAACCTGAGACGGAAAGACTGTGATAGCCAGAGCTCTCCCCTGCAGCCCATAATCACCAAACAACCACTTGAACTGGTAGCCTTGGACCACGTGAAGCTAGCCCCACGCCGGTCAGGCTATGTCTACGCTCTCACCATAGTAGACCACTACTCCCGATTCCTGGTAGTAGTGCCAGTGAAAGATCAGACGGCTAAGACGGCAGCCAAAGCATTTCAACAAAACTTTTGTCGCCCGCACGGTTACCCTGAACGATTGCTGACCGACCAAGGTCCAGCCTTTGAAGCAGAAGTGTTTCAAGAATTCTGTAACTTGTACGGCTGCATTAAAATAAGGACGACATAGTATCATCCCCAGACCAACGGGTTGTGTGAGAAAAAGAACCAGGTGGTAATAGACCTGTTGAAGACGTTGCCCCTTGAAGAACGCAGCCTGTGGCCAGAGAACTTACCAGATTTGGTAGACCTATGTAACCACATCCCGGTGAACTCCACCAACTGCACACCCGCCTACCTGATGAGGGCAAGACCTGATAAGTTACCCATTGACTTAGACATGGGAGTTTTAACACCTGAGATGACATCACCAGATGCAGATTGGGATACAGAGTGGCAGCAACAATACCGCAAGGTGCAAGAATGTGTGGAGAGAAGTTTGTCCCAGGCGAGACAGAGGCAGGAGAAAACTTACAATCAGCACACACCTGCAGTTCCCTTGTCACCTGGAGAACAGGTACTCAAAAGGAAGAGACAAGTTCACAAATTAGATGATCAGTGGGAGGTTGAGCCATACACCGTCTTACCTTCAAATTTCGACAACACCAAGGTGTGCCTCATCAGTAAAGATTGAGGAGAGACTTCAGCGGCAGTAACAAGAGACCACCTGAAGATATGCCCTGATCAATTGAAACACCAAAGGGAAGATCAAAACAGCCCCCAGCACACAGAAAAGTTGGATAAGAGACGGTTCAAACCATCCTTGGAGAATTTCCCTGGTCTTGGACGCAGGTGAACCAAGCAATCTGGTACCTGTCTTGACCTTTCCCCAAGTAGCCTTACCAGAAGCCGGATAGACTCCAGAACATCTTGAAGACCAGACGGCCCCAGAAACAGAAGCTTCATCATAAGTGGAACAAGTGAATCTACCCCCTGCTAGCGGTGAATCTGTCAGTCCCATGGTGAGTTTAGGAGTTCGCAGAAGGCAATCTGGTATACCAGTACTGCGTAGGTCCACAAGAAGTGTAGTGAATAGTGCACCCACCACACCAGCGGTAGACACTAGAAATCCAGGTAGGTCATTGGCAACAACTGTACTTCGTAGATCAACCCGTAGTACCAGAGGTCAGCTCCCAGCCCGTTATAAGGACTAAAGTGTAATAAAATAAAAGTGTATAGTATATAGTTGCAACCGTTAAGATATAGTTATTAAATTTATGGACAAATGGGCCACCGGACTAGGTGTGATCAGGACAATTGTAATGCACACGCCCGGGCTGAGCGGCGTGTGCGTGTGATTCCACTGGACCGTGCCGGAGAGTGAATGCCTGGAGGGGCGTAACTAGGTATTCACCTGATCCGACCAGGGTCGCACGACAGCATACGACGCCAGTGCACCAAGGAGGAACCGAGCAGAGGGACCAGGTGCTACTCCAGGACAGACCCCGGACACGGCTTTTGACCCACACAGGGGAATACAGGAACAGACAGGTTAGGCTGGCACACAGACTGGTGGGTATAGGCAGGCACAACTGGTATGCAGGCAGGCGGGTATGCAGGCAGGGGGGTACAGGCAAGCACGGCTAGAGTGCAGACAGGAAGGCACTAGCAGGTAGGAACACAGGCGGGATAGGACCCAGTACACACTGGGACTCAGGAACAGAACCACAGATGTGGCGGACAAACACAGCAGAGTAAGGCCACCCAGAGTGGTGAGCGAGAGCAGGGCAAGACGAGACCGCCTAGAGCGGTGAGCGAGAGTAGAGCAGGACGAGGCCGCCTGGAGCGGTGAGCAAGAGTAGAGCAGGACGAGGCCGCCTGGAGCGGTAAGCAAGAGTAGAGCAGGATGAGGCCGCCTGGAGCGGTGAGCAAGAGTAGAGCAGGACGAGGCCGCCTGGAGCGGTGAGCAAGAGTAGAGCAGGACGAGGCCGCCTGGAGCGGTGAGCAAGAGTAGAGCAGGACGAGGCCGCCTGGATCGGCGAGCAAAGGGTCAGAGCAGAGCGAGACTGCCGGAGCAGTGAGCAAAGGGTCAGAGCGGAGCGAGACTGCCGGAGCAGTGAGCAAAGGGTCAGAGCGGAGCGAGACTGCCGGAGCTGTGAGCAAAGGCAGAGCAGGCTAGAACCGCCGGAGCGGTGAGCAAGGCAGAGCAGGCTAGAACTGCCGGAGCGGTGAGCAAGGCAGAGCAGGGGGGACAGGGCTCTGTACACACGGAACAGGCAGGAAGGGAAAGGCAGAACCAGATACCCACAGGGTACTTGCAGTGAAGTAGCGAGTGGACCACAAACTCACAAACGGAAGTACAGAGACAACGAGCAGGAGTTAGGTACGAGTTCAGACTCTGCAGAAAAAGGAAAGGTACGGACATAGAGAAACTCAGGAAACAGGCTAGAAGAGTATACAGACAAGAACAGACACAGTAGCAAGATACAGGAGCGGGTCTAGGTATGCAGCCCCTAGAAGGCGGGAGGAACAGGCTAGGAGCGTGTTCAGACAGGACAGACAAGATACGGGAGCGGGTCTAGGTATGCGGCCCCTAGAAGGCAGAACGAACAGGCAAGGAGCGTGTTCAGACAGGACTGGAAATACAGCCTACAAGAAAGGCAAGCAAGCAAACACAGAAAGGGACCTGGCACATTCAGAGTGAAAGAGCACACTGAATGAAACACAATGCTCAGGCATGGGTTAATTGGAGCAGCTGGTTTAAATACCAGGTAACAGACAGCAATAGGCTGAGGACGCACAAGGGGTGTGCCTACAGCAGGTACAAAAAGCAGGAAGTGATCGGGCGCCGCCCTTAAGCAGAAACAGAAGCAAACAGACAGCATGGAGGGAAGCCAGAGAGACATTCTGGATTGGAGATCAAGTACGCGCTCTTGCACAGTGGGAGATGGACCACTATGCAAGGACGCCGCCAGGTATGTTACAACAATGTTGAATAAAGTTGATTGTTGGCCTTGAAAATAAACCGCAGGCGTGGCCGAAGACCAGGCCCACCGACAGAGTGCCCTGAAGCCACGCCCAGGGACGATACACAAAGTGGGTTGAGGCAGTTCCCACCAACCAAACTTCAGTTATCCAGAAAAAGACAATTCCCGGATAGCGGCGTCAAGACTAAGTGCCGCAGTGACTGCTACCAATTCTTGTTGGATTTTTGTGACTTTTGCTTTTTCAGACTTTGTAAATTGTTGGTAATGAGAATTGTTATTGCTGTTAATTGTTAATTCTTAAGGTGTCCTCAGTCCGGGAGTACTGAATTTAACTAGGGGGGAATGTGGCATCCCAGGGGTCCGGTTGTCACAGTGGCATTGCCTCCCTCACAAGGGGTGATGCTATGCCTGGAAGCAAGGAGGGGTCCCCTAATCAGGTTTACCAGCATACAACACTTTCCTGGCTTCAGACCAGGAAGGGGTGCTCCTCCCCTTATCAACTGGAATCTGGAGGCGGGGTTAGTAAGAGTGAATTGAGAGGAGTTGAAGACAGGACAGCGACAAGGAAGGACCTGAGGAAGGGAGCGGTGGAAAAGCTCGCCTCAGGAGAGAAGTGCAAAGGAACCGGACACCACAGTCCATGGCTGTGGGGCACTGAAGACCCAGCAGCAAGATCTGGAGGGCAGGAGACTGCAGGTCTCCTGGCCCCACCAGACGCCCGGCGGCACAGCAGCACCATAGGGCCCAGCACCGTCACGTGGGAGCGACACAGAAGGCCCGAGCTGCCTGCCATACGGGTGAGGAAAAAGACGTTTTAATCAGGGACAAGGGCCACAGCATAGCTACAAGCAGTAGGGCCAAAGAGAATAGCACAGAAGGAAGGCCTACAACTCCACCTGGCGAGGAGGATCCCCAACTTGCTTCCAGGCCGCCCAGACCTCCACTACCAGCTAGTACCCGTGCCCCAGTCTGCTCTGACAAACCGCAAGTAAAGCAAGAGGAAACCGCCATTAATGTGTTGTCTGTTCGTTACCTGCGCACTCAGCCATGCACGACACTGTCCCTACCGACAACTCCTACTCTCCAAATCCTCTACACTGCCCTGGAGCCTAGCTCTGCCTGTGGAGAGCTGAACCAACTCTGCTGCGTCACCATCAGCTCCAGTGGATCTGCACCGCAGCGGCGGCCCCATATAGCTGCATACCACAGGTGGCGTCACGAACATTATCTCTAAAAACGTTATTCCCCTTTCACTTTCCCATTAATTGACCGCCCTGGGTCACGGACCGGGTCACTGCCACCTTGACGTCCCCCAGCATCGACCGACCCGGCTACCGAGTACCCCATGGCCCAGGGGGCGCGTCAAGTCCTCCTGTGTATGGGAGAGATGACTGTCGGGCTGAACAATTGGCCAAACCATCGTTTGACTGACAGCCATCTAATGTATATGGTGTGCTTAAGACCTTTTTATAAACACTCTGGCTATGGCAGTGCCCCCTTCCGTTGGCACCTAACATTTGGAGCTCATGTGAAGGCAAAAATATTTTACTCTTATTCATTGACAGTGGATAATAATATTGAAAATTGCAAAGTGTTGAAACAAACAACTTATTAGAAAAATCCATATCCTTTCATTGCACTTATATACTGGACCTCCCCTAAATTACTCTAGGAGTGCGTACTATCCATGTACTGGCTGTTAGGTTATATGCAGACAACCATTTTCTTTCCATCCGAGAAAATCCTTCCGATTATACTAGTCACACTCTGATAAGAGTTTGATCTGAGTATGATCAGAGTGGCATCCGATTTTCTCGGACATGGAGAGATAAAAAAAAAGTTTCTCCATTCTGTCAGTCCATGATCGGAGTGAGGTCCGATTTTGTTTCACAGACCCATAGGCATGAATGGGCGAGTACCATTCGATTCTCGAAGACAAATCATGAATGCTGTGATTTTTTTTCCTTTGACCATTTGGTTCAAGAAGAAAATTGTACATGTGCGGGGCCCAATAGAATAACATGGGGATGAGTGCTATCCGTCAAAACCATGGATAGCACGTGTCCGATTTATACGCCCTTTCTGTGAATGCAGTATCCACTTGCTCAGTCACGCTGTGTGGCTCCGGCAGTGTTTTCATATTCCCATGCTATCACTATAGAGCTTTTTTTTCATAAACAGCCAACCTTGACGTTGTTTTCGTCTTGACTTTTATCTCTGACGCTTTTATTCCTATCTCTCGTTGTAACGGGTGTGATTAGAATGTGATACGTACATGTTTATGAAGTGGAATTCAATAATTGATTGATAGTCCGGGTTCAGGAGAGTTTATGGAGTTGGGCGTCATGCGTTAAACTGGGTGGATTTCGAGCCTATGTTTCCTCCTAATGATGAGCTCTCAGAAGTTCATCTATGGTAAAGCATTGCTGGGTGCACTTTACCTACGACAGTGATAAAGTTCTTTCTGATTGTTTTCCACAGAAGTGTTAATCCAGCGTTACGTGCTCCTTTTGAGAAGAGTCAGCACCACCCTTCCCCCAGACATCATCTGTTTATGTATAAGATGGAAGGGTGACGACTAGAGGCCTCATATTTATTGCCTTTTCCCGAGAGCACCTGCTGCGGTACACACCTTGTGATGATCACACATAGCGGTGGACCTTTGCCCTGGCTGTTTAAACAACCAAGATACTGTATCAGTTGTAGCTTCTCTCTTTATTTCTTACCTCCTTCATAAAAGCTTTGTCCTTTTTTACACAAATTTGTGAAAGAAGCAGTGAATAGTGTGATGTATACTGAAGAATCCCAACTGTCAGGGCAGAAATTGGCGGACCAGAATAGCAGAATTTCCAAGGTCAAGTTGAAAGCAACTTTGGGGTTAGATCCAATCTCTTGCTGAGTTGATACGCAAATGATGTGTTAAAATGTGCACAACTTAGGGTGCAAGATATGTTTTACCGAGAGCGAAATAAGCCATCCTTCAAGAGCCAAATAGTAGTAATTTAGGGTGCAAAATAACTCTTTCTCAAAATGAAAAAAGCCATCCTACTGGTTGTCCACTTCCATAACTGCTCATAATTGGAGAGAGTTCATTCCCATACTTGCATCCTTGTTACCACATAAAGGACCCCATATACAGCTGGTCTTCTTAAGAAGGGATAAGCCCCCATACTCTTTAGATGGTTGTCATGGTTCGGCCGATCATTTTACCGGCAGCTAACTCTTCCGATTCCTCCATACACAGAAGTGCTCACTCTTCCGAGCGCTCCTGTGTTGTCCATAAGGCCACGGCCCCACTATCAGTATTTTGTCAGTATTTTTTCTCAGGAGAGGGAGCCAAAACCAGGTGAGGAGCAATCAGAGAAAAGGTTTAATAGAAACAAGTCACCAATTCTGCATTTATCACCCACTCCTGGTTTTGGCCCCCACTCCTGAGAAAAAATACTGACCGAATACTGACCAAATGCTGATCGTGGGGCCAAGGCCTAAGAGATAAGCTGCCAGACTCCTCTAGTTGAAAAAAGGATTGGCACCCCAAAATTGGACTTGATGGGGCTCTAGTTGAAAAAAGGATCGGCAGCCCAAAATTGGACTTGATGGGGCTTTATCATCTGTCAGGTGCCCCTATACACATTAGACTGTTGCTCAAATCCATCAATATTTCAACCAAAATTAGTCTAATGTGTATGAGGGCCTTTCGTCCCCTCTGCAAAAAATAATTTATGGAATGATTACAAAATGCATACATGGTTTTATCTAAACTGATGATTGAACTTTCCTAATGGACAAAAGAAATACAAGTATTAGACCACGTGCACACGTAGAGGATTTGGTGAGTTTTTTACCTCAGTATATATAAGCCAAAACCAGGAGTGGGTGAAAAATACAGAAGTGGTGACGTGTGTCTATTATACTTTTCCTCTGATTGTTCCACTCCAGGTTTTGCCTTACAAATACTGATGTAAAATACTAACCAAATACTGAATGTGTGAACATAGCCTTAAAATAGCATTGACCTACCATTTTCTAGCTGTGTAATCTAGCTCAGTGAAATTAATATATTTTGAAGCTTTAATAAGGGTAGCTGTGACTCCAGTCTGACAACCTTTCCAGTACATGCTTTCCTTTGTACACTTACCAATATGTCCAATGCAAAATTCAGGACATTTAAGCCAAGTCTTCATGACTAACCTGGAATTCCAGCTATTATGCCTGAAAACACCAATTTCTGTGTGTAGTTTCACTAATTCTTGGCTTTTGCAGGTTAGTTTTCTAGACTGTCGGAAACTGTTAATAGTTAGGGGTATATACAATGGGTACATTAAGTATTCAGACCCCTTTAAATGTTTCACTTTTTGTTTCATTGCAGCCATTTGGTAAATTCTAAAAAGTTCATTTTTTTTCTCATTAATGTACACTCTGCACCCCATCTTGACTGAAAAAAAACAGAAATGTAGAAATTTTTGCAAATTTATTAAAAAAGAAAAACTGAAATATCACATAGTCATAAGTATTCAGACCCTTTGCTCAGTATTGAGTAGAAGCCCCCTTTTGAGCTAGTGCAGTCATGAGTCTTCTTGGGAATGATGCAACAAGTTTTTCACACCTGGATTTGGGGATCCTTTGCCATTCTTCCTTGCAGATCCTCTCCAGTTCCGTCAAGTTGGATGGTGAAAGTTGGTGGACAGCCATTTTCAGGTCTCTCTAGAGATGCTCAATTTGGGTTTAGGTCAGGGCTTTTTGGCTGGTCCAGTCAAGAATGGTCACAGAGTTGTTCTGAAGCCACTCCTTTGTTATTTTAGCTGTGTGCTTAGGGTCATTGTCTTGTTGGAAGCTGAACCTTTGGCCAACTCTGAGGTCCAGAGCACTCTGGAAAAGGTTTTCATCCAGGATATCTCTGTACTTGGCAGCTTTCATGTTTCCTTCAATTACAACCAGTCGTCCTGTCCCTGCAGCTGAAAACACCCCCATAGCATGATGCTGCCACCACCATGTTTCACTGTTGGGATTGGGCAGGTGATGAGCAGTGCCTGGTTTTCTCCACACATACCGCTTAGAATTATCACCAAAAAGTTCTATCTTCGTCTCCTCAGACCAGAGAATCTCATTTCTCATAGTCTGGGAGTCCTTCATGTGTTTTTGAGCAAACTCTATGTGGGCTTTCATATGTCTTGCACTGAGGAGAGGCTTCCGTCGGGCCCTCTGCCATAAAGGCCTGACTGGTGGAGGGCTGGAGTGATAGTTGACTTTGTGGAACTTTCTCCCATCTCCTTACTACATCTCTGGAGCTCAGCCACAGTGATCTTGGGGTTCTTCTTTACCTCTCTCACCAAGGCTCTTCTCCCACGATTGCTCAGTTTGGCTGGACAGCCAGGTCTAGGAAGACTTCTGGTGGTCCCAATGACTCGCCCAGGGGGATATGGGGGACTCGATACCCGGGCCTTTTCCTTCTTGGGATGTCACGGCGGTCGGCTCCCGGGCCCGTACCCTGGGGTCACTCTTAAAAGGGGGTTGTTGCTTGAAGGGATGATAAACTGTTTTGTTTCGTGACGCCACCTGTGGTTCCTGGTAATGGGTACCAGCGCTGCTGCAGACCTCCGGGGGTGATGGGATGGCAGCTGATATGTTTCTGCTCCCCACAGGCGGAGCAGGCCCCCTGGGCAGGGTTGTAACAAAAACCAACTGAGTAACTGTGTACAAGTTTCACATTTTTACACTTTAGGCTTTTGTACTTTATTCCCTATACCTGGTAGGGATTTGGCCTTGTGTGCTGCGTGTGGATCTACGTAGCACAGGGGTGATACTGGTGTCTGTCTCTGACGTGCATGCACTATCCGCTAACCTATCAGGTGTACGTGCGGGTAAGTTATAGAACTGCCTCAACATCTCTATAGGGCTGGCAAGTGCACTGTTTACTGGACCCTCAGGCTCTGCTTCAACTGGTGATCCTCCTCTTTCTGGGGACTCTTCCTGTTCCTGAGCAGGTTCTTCCAGGGCGCTCACAGGTTCTTCTTGTGGTGGAGGTTCTTCTGGTGGCTGACAGAAGTGTATCACTGGCATGATAACTGCTCTGTCGAGTTGATGCCAGTCCCCGGGGAAGTCTCCTAGAACTGTATGAACTACATCTTCCTTGGGTTTTTCCGGTATTATCAGAGGTACTTCTTCCTCCTGTGTCTTTAGTAGACCTGGGCACAATTTCAAGTGGTCTCTTGAGACTGTTGTGGTTGTCCTACCTCCATTCTTGCTGATCAGGCAGGTTTTGGTGTTGTCAAATCCGGAATTTAACACGGTGTAGGGCTCTCTTTCCCACTGGTCATCGAGCTTGTGACCTCTTCTTTTCCGCTTTAGCACTATTTCTCCGGGTGCCAAGGGTTTTGCTGATGCATGCTTGTTATACTGGTCTTCTTGTCTTTCTCTTACTTTGTTTAGGCTTTCTTCAACACAGGCCTGTACTTTCCTGTACTGCTCTTGCCGATTTCTGTCCCAGTCTTCAGTGGACATATCTGCAGCAGGTTCTACCACTCCGAGTTCCAGGTCCATGGGCAATTTTCCGGGTCTTGCTCTCATGAGGTACGCTGGGGTACAATTAGTAGAACTCACAGGTATGTGGTTATACAGGTCCACCAGGTCAGGTAGTTTGTCTGGCCACTGGTTCCTCTCTTCCAAAGGTAGGGTTTTTAACAGGTCAATGACAATGTTATTCATTTTCTCGCACATACCATTGGTTTGAGGATGATATGGTGTAGTCCGGATCTTCTTATATCCATGCAGGTGACAGAATTCTTTGAATAGTTGAGCTTCAAAGGCAGGGCCTTGATCTGTTAGCACCTTGTCTGGGTATCCATGGGGCCTGCAGAAGTAGGTTTGGAATATTCTTGCTGCAGTTTCTGCTGTCAGGTCCTTGACAGGGGCTACCACCAGGAACCGGGAATAGTGATCCACCATGGTCAGGGCATAGGAATAGCCTGATCTGCTGGGTGACAGTTTGACGTGATCCAGAGCGACAATCTGCAGGGGTTGGGTTGTTTTGATGGACTGCTTTCTGACTTCCGCAGTCTTTCCTTCTGAGGCTACAGGGCCCACAATTCCGGCACCACCTTTCTACGGAACTCCGCATTCCAACCCAATAGAACCGGTCCTTCAGCAGGGTTTCCAACTTCTTCCAGCCAAAATGACCTGCTTGGTCGTGGTAGGCCTCTAACACCATCTGGATATCTTTCCTGGGTACTACAATCTGCCACACCATTTCATGGGTTCTGGGGTTGACATACCTTCTGCACAGCTTTTCTCTGTAGATGAACAGCCGGCTTTTCTCATTCCACAGGTGTTTGGCTTGTGGAGGAGCATCCTTCTCCAGGTAAGAACCTTCTTGGGTTATCAGTCCTTTTATGAGGCTGACAACTGGGTCACTGTCCTCGGTCTCCTTCCAGCTGTGATGAGGTAAAGGGTTTAGTGTCTTACCATGACGTCTTTTGGAGGTGTGTTGCTCTTGGACCATTCCATTTCTGTGGAAAGCAAGTAATTCAATTTCTTGTAGTTCATCCTCGGTGTCCGACTGGTGGGGCATTCTTGACAGGGCATCAGCATTGGTGTTCTTGTGACCTGCCCAGTACTTGATTGTGAACTGGTAATTCGACAATCTGGCCACCCAATGCTGTTCCATGGTCCCAACCTGGCTGTCTCCAGGTGTGTCAAGGGGTTATTGTCGGTAAAGGCTGTAAATTTAGTTGAGGCTAGGTAATGTTTGAATCTTTCGGTGACAGCCCAGACCAAGACCAGGAACTCCAGCTTGAAGGAACTGTAATTCTCCGGGTTCCTCTCAGTAGGGCGAAGCTTTCTACTGGCGTAGGCAATTACCTTTTCTCTGCCGTTTTGCCACATCAACTACCCCTCTAGCAGTTAGTAGTGAAGGTCTGTGTTCTGAGCTGATGGGCTCTACTACCGCCTGGTAGTCCTGTCCCTTGAGACCTATTGCTGCCCTACACCAAATCAGCATTTCACTCATTGGGGGAATCACAATGGGTGTCGGGTCTGTCACCCGTACATTACCAATCTCACCACCTGTTAGTTTTACCTGTTGCTGGTACAGGAGGGCTCGAATCTCTCTCTGGAGCACCTTCCTCTGCCCTGGTATGTCAGCAATCTGTTGGAGTAAAAACAATACTTCTCCCAAACAATTACCAACAACATTTGTACCAAGTATCATATCTGGGTTTTTATCACCAGGGTTAGACTCTACAACAATCAGTCCTTGATCCTTTAATTCCACTCTTCCCACCTTCACTGTCATGTCCTTAACTGTGATTAGGTTAAGAGGAAGGCCATTGGAGGCATACACGGTGAGGTTTGGGTCTGGCGGGCGGAGTTCATCTATGGACCAGTACCTTTTGTAGAGGACATCAGGTATGATGGTCACCTGTGACCCAGTGTCCAGTAGTGCAGGTGTTGCTATGCCATCCAGCACGATGGACAGGAAAGGTCTTCCTCCTACAAACAGGTCGTACCAGCCTGATGGGCCTTGTTGGTCTACTCCTGGGTGTTGGCCCTCGGCCCCAGGGTTTGCCCTTTTAAAGGACAGGTCCGGGTGAGGTGGCCTGCCTTGTGGCAACGGTAGCAGATGAGTTCTCCTGGAGGGCGACTTCGGTCGTTGGTCCTCCCACGGGGTGGCGTTGTCCTTCTTCTTCTCCTCATCCAAGGGACATTGTCACGCTGTCTCTGTATACTGGAGGTAGGGGGCCTAAGCTGACCCTAAGCTGGGGCCCTGACTAATCCCTCAACCTGGAGGTACTGTTAAAGGTACAGAGGTCCAGGCCGCCAGCGTAAACCCTACCTCCTGAGGATCCCTGCACCTAAGTAATCTAGTCCTGAGAAGGACCCCGATCACAACAAAAGAGGACAAGTAATAATATGCCCACACACAGTACTTAGACGAACGAGACAGTACAAGGGAAAAACCAAAACCACCTTGCATACAAAAACTACACAACTACAACAGAGGGAACACGAACGGGAAAGGAGATAAATGATAAAGCGAGGAAGGGAAAATACACTCCAAATACACTTATCTCAGAAACTCCAAATACCACGATCCGCTCTGTAAGTCTGTATGAAATGCTGCGAGAAGTCAGGCTGTGTAATCGTGACGATCTTCGTGGCGACACACCCGTGACAGTACCCCCCCTTCTACGAGGGGCCTCCGGACCCTCAGGGCCAGGTTTATCCGGGTGAGTCGTGTGGAAGGCCCGAACTAATCGGTCTGCGTTAATATCCGACGCAGGAACCCACATCCTCTCCTCAGGACCATACCCTTTCCAATGAACCAGGTACTGAAGGGACCGACGATTAAAACGTGAATCGATGACCCTTGATACCTGGAACTCCAAGTTACCATTGACCACCACTGGAGGGGGAGGTAAAGGTGACGGTACCACCGGCGCCACATACCTCTTAAGCAACGATCTGTGGAACACGTTGTGAATTTTAAACGTAGGGGGGAGGTCAAGACGGAATGCCACCGGATTAATAATAGAACTGATTCTGTACGGCCCGATGAACCTGGGACCCAGTTTCCAGGAGGGAACCTTAAGTTTAATATTCCTGGTAGACAACCATACCCGATCGTTCACACTTAGGTCCGGACCAGACACTCTCCTCCTATCAGCCATACGTTTGTATCGGTTCCCCATAGTATTCAGATTCTTCAGCACCCCTCTCCATACTGAAGCGAGTGATGAGGAAAATCGTTCCTCCTCAGGAACCCCCGAAGAGCCCCCCCTACTGAAAGTACAAAACTGGGGGTGAAAACCATATGCCCCAAAAAACGGGGACTTACCAGTGGACTCGCTCCGCCTATTATTGAGAGCAAACTCTGCCAGAGGTAAGAAAGAAGCCCAGTCCTCCTGGTTCTCTGACACAAAACACCGGAGATATGTCTCCAAGCTCTGGTTCATACGTTCCGTCTGACCATTGGTCTGAGGGTGAAAAGCCGATGAGAATGACAAATGCATCCCCCGCCGTGCACAAAACGCCTTCCAGAACTTGGACACAAACTGAGACCCCCGATCAGACACCACATCGGAGGGTACCCCGTGAAGCCTCACAATCTCCCCAATGAACACCTGCGCAAGAGTTTTAGCATTAGGGAGAGCCGGAAGAGCGATAAAATGTGCCATCTTGCTGAACCTGTCCACTACAACGAGTATGACCGTTTTACCCGAAGACGGAGGGAGGTCCGTAATAAAGTCCATAGACAGATGAGTCCAAGGACGCTCCGGGATCTTCAAAGGTAAGAGGGCCCCAGACGGACGGGTATGTGAGGTCTTAGAGCGCGCACAAACCCCACAGGACGCGACAAAAGTTACCACCTCCTTATGTAAGTTAGGCCACCAAAACCGACGCGAGAGAAGATCCACAGTTGCTTTACTCCCCGGGTGTCCTGCCAAAACTGAGTTATGGTGTGCCTCGATCACCTTTTGTCGCAACTGATCTGGAACAAACAGTCTCCCCGGAGGACCAACAGGGGCGTACCCCTGAGCCTCCAATACCTCCTCCTCCAGCTCAGAGCATACTGCCGAAACCACCACCCCCTCCTGAAGGATAGGAATCGGGTCGTCCGTATTCCCGGCCCCAGGGAAACTACGAGATAAGGCATCCGCCTTTACATTTTTTGACCCAGGACGATATGTAACGACAAAATTAAACCTGGTAAAAAACAATGACCACCTAGCTTGTCTGGGATTCAGACGTTTCGCGGACTCCAGATATAGCAGGTTCTTGTGATCGGTGATGACGGTGACCGGATGGACTGCCCCCTCCAAAAAATGGCGCCACTCCTCAAAAGCTAACTTAATGGCTAAGAGTTCCCTATTGCCGACATCGTAATTCCTCTCAGCGGACGACAATTTTTTAGAGAAAAAGGCGCACGGATGCCACTTACCAGGGGACGAACCTTGTGACAATACTGCTCCCACCCCTACCTCGGAAGCGTCTACCTCTACAATGAATGGCTGTGACGCATCAGGTTGAATGAGTATGGGTGCCGAGGCAAAACATTTTTTCAAGCAGGAGAATGCTTGACAAGCCTTGTCAGACCACCTAGAAAAATCCGTCCCCTTTTTAGTCATGTCTGTGAGAGGCTTAACCATGGACGAGAAATTACGAATGAACTTCCGGTAATAATTAGCAAACCCCAGGAAACGTTGTAGTGCCTTAAGATTCTCTGGCCGATCCCACTCAAGAACTGCCCGCACTTTCCCAGGGTCCATACGAAAACCGGACGCTGAAACCAGGAAGCCTAAAAACTGGAGTTCCTGTACGGCGAACACACACTTTTCCCATTTGGCATACAGTTTATTATCCCGCAAGATCTGTAACACCTGCCTAACGTGCTCCTGATGAGACACCAGATCCGGCGAGTAAATTAAGATATCATCCAGATATATGACAACAAACTGTCCCACCAGGCGGCGAAAAATGTCATTAACAAAGTGTTGGAACACCGCCGGGGCATTAGTCAGACCGAATGGCATGACAAGGTTCTCATAATGCCCCTCCGGAGTGTTACACGCCGTCTTCCACTCATCCCCCTCCTTCATCCTAATCAGATTGTACGCCCCCCTGAGATCCAACTTAGAGAACCATTTGGCGCCCACGATCTGATTAAAGAGATCGGGAATAAGTGGGAGCGGATACGGATCTCGGACCGTAATTCGATTAAGTTCACGGAAATCCAGGCAAGGGCGTAGGCCTCCATCTTTCTTCTTAACAAAGAAGAACCCCGCAGCCACCGTTGAAGATGAAGGTCTAATATGCCCCTTAGCCAGACTTTCTGAAATATAATCCTTCATGGCCTGCCTCTCAGGACCAGAAAGGTTATACAACCTAGCTTTAGGTAACTTGGCCTCAGGGAGCAGTTTTACAGAACAGTCATACTCGCGATGAGGAGGTAGTTCCTGACACCCTTTCTCCGAGAATACATCCTCAAAGTCCGCCAGAAATGGAGGTAAGACCCAAGGAGTAACCGCACCGATGACCGTGTTCATGCAGTTTTTATTACAGAATTTACTCCATTGGCTTATCTCTCTGGTTTGCCAATTAATAACCGGGTTATGCTTAGTTAACCAAGGAAGGCCCAACACTATAGGAGTGGGAAGACCCTCCAACACGTAGCAAGACAACAGTTCTTTATGTATCGCCCCCACTTGAAGTTTTACGTCATGCACAGCTTGGAAAAAACTTCCCTGACCGAGAGGCCTGGCATCGATCGAGAATATGGGGATGAGTTTAGCCAACTCACTCAATCGCATACCTTGAACCCGGGCAAACCGAGCATCAACCAGATTAGCCCCGGCCCCACTATCCAGAAGAACAGATATCCTCTCAGTTCTCGTACCCACCACCACCTCCGCCGGTACGAGAAACTGAGACGAACCTAGGGACGAAATACCTACTCCCAGATTGCCGTCCACCACACAACCTGGGATCAACAGTTTTCCGACGACTCTACACTCTGCAAGGGACGGGATGGACACCCCCCAATAAAATGTCCCTTTCTCCCGCAGAAGAAACACCTTCCTGTCTTATGGCGCACCACCGGTCCCCTCCCCCGAAATGATGTCCCTCCTAATTGCATAGGCTCCTCTGGACTGACCAGGGGAACCACCATATGAGGGGACCTTGTAGGAGGTGGAGTCATCACAGGGGGTCGAGTTATCCCGCACCTCTCCCGAAGCCGTCTGTCAACGCGAATAGCCAGGGCCATAGCGGCTTCCAGTGACGCGGGAGAGTCATACTGTGCCAACACATCCTGTAATTTGTCGGATAAACCTTGACAAAACTGGCTCCTAAGAGCCGGGTCATTCCACTGGGTGTCCGTGGCCCACCTACGGAACTCCGAACAGAATTCCTCCGCCGGACGATCTCCCTGCTGGATCCTACGTAACTTAGACTCAGCAAGGGAGATCCGATCTGGGTCATCATATACGAGTCCCAGAGCAGCGAAAAACCTATCCACTGACTGGAGAGCCGGGGAGCCCGGGGGAAGAGAGAACGCCCAAGATTGTGGGCCCCCTTGTAGGAGCGAGATGACAATTCCCACCCTTTGTTCTTCACTCCCCGATGACCGAGGCCGCAGCCGAAAGTACAATTTGCATGCCTCCCGGAAAACAAAAAACTTGTCCCGCCCCCCAGTGAACCTGTCAGGGAGAGCTACTTTAGGTTCTGGTCCGGCTTGCTCCAGAGGATGCAAAACCTTGGACCTAACGTCCGCCAGCTCCATGGACAAACTCTGCAACTGCCGAGCTAGACCGGCTACTGGATCCATGGTAGCTGGAGAAAAACTAAGTGGGTCGGTGAAAATGTCACGCTGTCTCTGTATACTGGAGGTAGGGGGCCTAAGCTGACCCTAAGCTGGGGCCCTGACTAATCCCTCAACCTGGAGGTACTGTTAAAGGTACAGAGGTCCAGGCCGCCAGCGTAAACCCTACCTCCTGAGGATCCCTGCACCTAAGTAATCTAGTCCTGAGAAGGACCCCGATCACAACAAAAGAGGACAAGTAATAATATGCCCACACACAGTACTTAGACGAACGAGACAGTACAAGGGAAAAACCAAAACCACCTTGCATACAAAAACTACACAACTACAACAGAGGGAACACGAACGGGAAAGGAGATAAATGATAAAGCGAGGAAGGGAAAATACACTCCAAATACACTTATCTCAGAAACTCCAAATACCACGATCCGCTCTGTAAGTCTGTATGAAATGCTGCGAGAAGTCAGGCTGTGTAATCGTGACGATCTTCGTGGCGACACACCCGTGACAGACATCCTCAGGACTGTCGGCGAGTAGGATCCTTCCATCCGGCTTGGGCTCCGTCTGTAGCTGCAGGGCGTTTAGGACGGTGGTCAGGGTTTTACTTAGCTGATGCACCTCAGAACTCAGGCTGTCCAGCTCGCTAGGGGGCGCTGTTTGCACTTTTGCCTCAGCCGCTAATGAAGGAGCAGTGGGTGCTGCGGGCACTGGGGTGGCCCCACCCTGGTAACGCTGGATAGCAGTATCTGATGTTTCCAGGGGCTGCAGACCCTTAATAGCCATGTTCTTCAGGGCGTCAAAGGTGGCATTTGGATGATCTAAGGCCCACCACCATACAGTTCTGCTCTCCTCCTGGGACCTCAACCCCCGGATGAATTGTTCTGTCAGCATTTTGTTCTCATCATGTATGCTGGCTGGACTAGCCAGGCATAGTCCCGGATACTGTCCTCAGGTTTCTGGGCACAGAGGTAGAACCTCATCCGGAGATCTGTCTCAGTGCGGTTTTCAAAGACAGTTTGCAGTCTCTTGTATATAATAGGTACTGATTCCTGGTCTGCAGCTGGCCAGGTTTCAATTTCCTGCTCTGCGGCACCAGTCAATTGTCCCAGCACAACAGCGGCTCTCTGTTTACCAGCCATTGAGTACATGTCCAATACACCGCATATTTTTCTTTTGAACCCAGACAGGGTGTCTGGTTTGCCATCATACTGGGGAAGCCACTTTGCTACGGGGACGTACGGCAGGGCCATCGGTATTATTGGAGTCATGGCTGCTGCTGGTGGGACGGCTGCTCCGGCCTGAGCAGCGCTGGGCACGGGTTGAGCATCGGGAGCGTTAACCGGTGCTCCGGCATTTTGCTGGTCATCGGCCATGGTTGCGCCCCCCTAGTAAACCGTAGCCTACCTTCTTTCCTTCGATCGGGTAGGCCGCAGCCCCACAGACGGGAAGTGAGGGATTGCCCGTCGAGCAACTTCAGTGCAGGACCTTGCGTCTCCCTCGCGGCTTACGTCAGAGCGCGCGCTTCCTGGGACGGCGGTCTCCTTCCAGGACATGACGATTCCTGGTGCTGCGTCAGAGCGCGAGGCGGGGCTTGGGCTTCGCACGCTACCAACGGTCACGCCTCTCTGGTTTCTGCGGTTACGCCCCTCTTCTTCCCACGCGGCGACGCGGTAATGGCGGTGATGTTCACCACAGTTCTGAATACACAGTTCAAACACGGCACACAGTACCCTGTGGCAACGGGCACGAAATCCTGTTCGTGACGCCAGGAAGAGATGACTCGCCCAGGGGGATATGGGGGACTCGATACCCGGGCCTTTACCTTCTTGGGATGTCACGGCGGTCGGCTCCCGGGCCCGTACCCTGGGGTCACTCTTAAAAGGGGTGTAACGGGTCTGGGAGGTGGAACCTCAGAGCTACTATACAAGGGGGCGGTCCTTGTAAGGGAGCGGGTGGCGACCAGGGAAGACGGGCAGGCAGTCACAGCAGGTGACCGGGACAGTCTCTGGGTGAACGGGCAGGAGGTCACGGCAAATGACCGGGGCAGTCTCTGGATGAATGGGCTGAAGGTCACGGCAAGTGACCGGGGCAGTCTCTGGAAGAACGGGCTGGAGGTCACGGCAAGTGACCGGGGCAGTCTCTGGATGAACGGGCTGGAGGTCACGGCAAGTGACCGGGGTAGTCTCTGGGTAAAGGGTAGGTACGACCTGTGATGGCTGAACCTCCAGGTAGGCTAGCAGGCAGATGGAAGATGTATGCTCCCAGGTGAGCAAGCGAGAGTCTCTGGATGAACGGGTGGTCACAGCATGTGACGGCGGATCTTCCAGGTAGGCAAACAGGCAGGTAGCGGAGGAGCGCTCCCAGGTGAGCGGGCAGGAGTCTCTGGAATAGCAGGTGGTCACAGCACGTGACGGCGGAGCCTCCAGGTAGGCTAGCAGGCAGGTAGCAGATGTGCGCTCCCAGGTGAGCGGCCAAGCTGGTCCATAGACAGACTGACAGGAGTAGGAAGGCAGACCGTCGGACCTCAGGCTAGCAAGCAGGTAGCAGGAATATCAGGCAGGAAACAGACAGCAAACTGGCAGGACTCTGGCAGGAGTCAGGCAGGTAACTGACAGGTAACTGGCAACGGGACCTGAGGGCTGAAGCAGAGTAGTGAACAGTGCAACAACATTGCTCGGGCACCTCCATTTTGGAGGAGGTGCCTTATATACAGTTATATGAAAAAGTTTGGGCACCCCTATTAATCTTAAGCTTAATGTTTTATAAAAATTTGTGTTTTTGCAACAGCTATTTCAGTTTGATATATGTAATAACTGTTGGACGCAGTAATATTTCTGCCTTGAAATTAGGTTTATTGTACTAACAGAAAATGTGCAATCTGCATTCAAACAAAATTTGACAGGTGCATAAGTATGGGCACCCTTATCATTTTCTTGTTTTAAATACTCCTACCTACTTTTTACTGACTTACTAAAGCACTTTTTTTGGTTTTGTAACCTCATTGAGCTTTGAACTTCATAGCCAGGTGTATGCAATCCTGAGAAAAGCTACTTAAAGTGGCCACTTGCAAGTTGTTCTCCTGTTTGAATCTCCTCTGAAGAGTGGCATCATGGGCTCCTCAAAACAACTGTCAAATGATCTGAAAACAAAGATTATTCAACATAGTTGTTCAGGGGAAGGATACAAAAAGCTGTCTCAGCGATTTAACCTGTCAGTTTCCACTGTGAGGAACATAGTAAGGAAATGGAAGAACACAGGGACAGTTCTTGTTAAGGCCAGAAGTGGCAGGCCAAGAAAAACATCAGAAGAATGGTGAGATCAGTCATGGACAATCCTCAGACAACCTCCAGAGAGCTGCGGCATCAACTTGCTGCAGATGGTGTCACTGTGCATCGGTCTACTATACAATGCACTTTGCACAAGGAGAAGCTGTATGGGAGAGTGATGCGAAAGAAGCCGTTTCTGCAAGCACGCCACAAACAGAGTCGGCTGAGGTATGCAAAAGCTCATTTGGAGAAGCCAATTTCTCTTTGGAAGAAGGTCCTGTGGACTGATGAAACCAGGATTGAGTTGTTTGGTCATACAAAAAGGCGTTATGCATGGCGGCAAAAAAACACAGCATTCCAAGAAAAACACTTGTTACCCACAGTAAAATTTATTGGAGGTTCCATCATGCTTTGGGGCTGTGTGGCCAATGCCGGCACCGGGAATTTTGTTAAAGTTGAGGGACGCATGGATTCCACTCAGTATCAGCTGATTCTTGACAATAATGTTCAAGAATCAGTGACAAAGTTGAAGTTACGCAGGGGGTGGATCTTTCAGCCAGACAATGATCCAAAACACCGCTCCAAATCTACTCAGCCATTCATGCAGAGGAACCATTACAATGTTCTGGAATGGCCATCTCAGTCCCCAGACCTGAATATCATTGAACATCTGTGGGATCATTTGAAGAGGGCTGTCCATGCTCGGCGACCATCAAACTTAACTGAACTGGAATTGTTTTGTAAAGAGGAATGGTCAAAAATACCTTCATCCAGGATCCAGGAACTCATTAAAAGCTACAGGAAGTGACTAGAGGCTGTTATTTTTGCAAAAGGAGGATCTACTAAATATTAATGTCACTTTTCTGGTGAAGTGCCCATACTTATGCACCTGTCAAATTTTGTTTGAATGCAGATTGCACATTTTCTGTTAGTACAATAAACCTCATTTCAAGGCAGAAACATTACTGTGTCCAACAGTTATTACATATATCAAACTGAAATAGCTGTTGCAAAAACACCAATTTTTATAAAACATTAAGCTTAAGATTAATAGGGGTGCCCAAACTTTTTCATATAACTGTATGGTGAAGTCCTCCGGCCATTGGCCGGGGACTCCTTAGGATGGCGCGCGCGGCCCCTTTAAGAGGGAGGGAGCGCGCGCGCGCCCTAAGCACAGTGGCCGGGAAGGAGCGCGCGCTGCCAGCAGAGCGGGAGGAGGACGCCGGGCTCGGAGCAGAGAGGTGAGGGGAACAGCGTCCCTGCCTAGCAGAGGGCAGGGACGCCGATGCTACAGTACCCCCCCCTTTAGGCCCCCCCTTTTTTTAGGCCAGACAGAAATTTAGCAAGGATGAGAGGGGCATGGATGTTCTCCCGGGGCTCCCACGTTCTCTCTTCAGGACCAAACCCCTTCCAATCTACTAGAAAAAAGGTCTTCCCTCTTACCCTTTTGGTGGCCAGAATGTTCTCTACCTCAAATTCGTTTTCAGCGGAAACCGGAGCAGGAGGCGTGCCTGTAGACTTGGAAAAAGAGTTAAGTACCACAGGTTTGAGGAGAGATACATGGAAGGAGTTAGGGATCCGCAAGTTGGCCGGGAATTTCAATTTATAGGCCACCGGGTTGATCTGACTGATGACCTCCAGAGGACCAATGAACCGAGGCCCTAACTTATAGGAAGGAATCTTGAGCCGGACATACTTGGACGAGAGCCAGACCTTATCCCCTGGACGGAATTGAGGAGGATCCAGACGTTTTTTGTCAGCATGTCTTTTCATACGCTCGGATGACAGAAGGAGTGCGGACCGGGTACTCTCCCATATGGAGGAAAATTTGTTAACAAGAGATTCCGCAGCCGGATTGTCCACCGAGGTGGAGACGGGAAACAGGATCCGAGGATGCTGACCGAAGACTACAAAAAACGGGGATTTGGAGGAAGATTCGCTCTCGTGATTGTTGTACGAGAATTCGGCCCATGGCAGGAGATCCACCCAGTCAGAATGGTGGGCATTAACGAAGTGCCGGAGGTAACTGGTCAGGATCTGATTGATCCGCTCCACTTGACCATTAGACTGTGGGTGGTAAGCGGAGGAGAAGTCCAGGGTGACGTCTAGCAATTTACAAGTGGCTCTCCAGAAACGAGAAGTGAACTGTACCCCACGATCCGACACGATGTGACGGGGCAGGCCATGAAGACGGAAGATGTGGCGGATAAAGTCTTTAGCCAGCTCGGGTGCAGACGGGAGGCCTGGCAGGGGAATGAAGTGAGCCATCTTGGAAAAGCGGTCAGCGACCACCCAAATGACCGTACAACCGGCAGAGACGGGAAGATCAGTTATGAAGTCCATCGCTATATGCTGCCAGGGGGCAGCAGGTACTGGCAGAGGAAGGAGGCGACCGGCTGGCAGGTGTCTCGGAACTTTGTTGCGGGCGCAGGACACACAGGCAGAAACAAAGTCTATTACATCCTTGTGCAGGTTAGGCCACCAGTAGTGCCGGGTAATAAGCTGGAGGGTCTTTTTCTGACCGGCGTGGCCAGCTAGTTTAGACGAATGACCCCAGTGTAGGATCTTCTCCCGATCAGGTACCGATACGAACGTCTTACCGGGAGGGAGACGATTTAGACTCACGGGAGCCACCTGCATTACTCTGGCGGGATCGATGATATGTTTAGGTTCTTCCTCGAGGTCAGATACCAGAAAGGATCGGGACAAGGCGTCCGCTTTGATGTTCTTGTCAGCCGGGCGAAAATGTAGAACAAAATCAAAGCGAGCAAAAAACAAGGACCACCGGGCTTGGCGCGGATTAAGTCTCTGGGCATGCTGGAGATAAGCCAAGTTCTTGTGGTCAGTGTAAATTATTACCGGAGGAAGAGCCCCCTCGAGTAGGTAACGCCACTCCTCCAATGCCAGCTTGATGGCCAATAACTCTCGGTCTCCTATGGAATAATTGCGCTCAGAAGAGGAGAAGAGTTTGGAGAAGAAGCCGCAAGTTACCATCCTCCCGGAAGAAGATTTTTGAGTAAGTACAGCTCCGGCTCCAGAGGAGGAGGCGTCAACCTCCAGAAAGAACTGCTTGTTGCCGTCCGGACGATGCAGCACCGGGGCGGAAGAGAAGGCCTGTTTTAAGGAAAGAAAGGCCTCCTCTGCTTCGGACGGCCACTCCTTGGGATTAGTACCCTTACGGGTGAGCGCGGAAATTGGGGCAGTCCGGGAAGAGAAGTGTGGTATGAAGAGGCGGTAGTAGTTGGCGAAGCCCAGGAACCGCTGAATGGCCTTCAACCCCTCCGGTCGGGGCCATTTCTCGATGGCAGACAGTTTCTCTGGATCCATTCGTAGGCCCGTCTGAGAAATAATGTAGCCCAAAAACGGAAGCGAGGTCTGCTCAAAGAGGCACTTCTCATATTTAGCGAAGAGGTGGTTCTGCCTGAGCCTGAGCAGGACCTGACGAACGTCCCTCCGGTGAGTCTGGAGATCCGGAGAGAAGACCAAGATGTCGTCCAGGTACACCACAACGCAGGAGTAGAGAAGGTCCCGGAAGATGTCATTGACCAATTCTTGAAAGACGGTAGGAGCGTTACAGAGACCAAAGGGCATTACCAGATATTCATAGTGGCCGTCCCGGGTGTTGAATGCAGTCTTCCATTCATCCCCTTGACGGATACGGACCAGGTTGTACGCCCCATGGAGGTCCAGTTTGGTGAAGACTCTAGCCCCCCTCAGGCGATCAAATAATTCTGGAATGAGCGGAAGGGGGTACTTATTCTTCACCGTGATCTGGTTAAGGCCTCTATAGTCTATACAGGGACGGAGAGAGCCGTCCTTCTTTTTTACGAAGAAGAAGCCTGCTCCCGCCGGGGAGGTAGATTTCCGGATGAATCCCCTGGCCAAATTCTCCTCAATATATTCGGACATCGACCGGGTCTCAGCAGCGGACAATGGGTAAATACGCCCACGGGGAGGAGTAGTACCGGGTAACAGGTCGATAGGACAGTCGTATGGTCTATGAGGGGGTAATGTCTCTGCCTCCTTTTTATTAAAGACATCAGCAAATGACCAATAGGGAATCGGAAGTCCAGGTAGATTAGTTGGGGTAGGAAAAGGACGGACGGGATGAACAGGAACCAAACAAGTCTTATGACAGTCCTGTCCCCAGCGAAGGACTTCTCCAGTCTGCCAGTCAAGCACGGGTGCATGTCTCTGGAGCCAAGGTAGACCTAGTAAGAGGGCGTCAGAGAGTCCAGGCAGAACATGAAAAGAGATGCTCTCAGAATGCAGCATTCCCACCTGCAGAGTTATGGATTCGGTGATGAGTTGGATGGGACGTGGTAAGAGGCCCCCATCCACAGCAGCGACAGATAATGGTACAGCCAGAGGTTTGGTGGGAATGCGGTATTTTTCTACCAGGGACTGTGAAATAAGATTCCCGGCCGCTCCAGAGTCAAGTTGGGCTAGTTCGAAATAACGATTCTCCCCGCAGATAATAGAGACTGACAGTAGCAGAGATGGAGAGGATTTATTCTTGTCTAGGTCGACCTCTCTGAGCGAACCTAGACACAGGCGTTTCCCGACCTCTCCGGACAGGTACGGATCCGGTGCTCCTTACTGCCACAGTAGAAGCAGCTCCCTTCGGCACGGCGTAAGTCCTGACGGGTTTTGACCATCTTGGTCTGGTCGACCTGCATAGGCTCAGGAGAGTGTACCTGGGGAGAAACGGAGGGAGTGACGGGTTTCTGAAAAGTAGGAGCTAGACGTGGAAACCTCCTTTCACGGGTGACCTCTTTGGCACGCTCCTGGAACCGTAGGTCAATCCGGGTGGCAAGAGTTATTAGGTCATCGAGAGTGGTAGGAATGTCTCGACCGGCAAGTTCATCTTTAATACGGCCGGACAGACCCTCCCAGAAGACAGACACCAGAGCGTCGTTATCCCAAGCCAGCTCCGAGGCAAGGGTACGGAACCGTATGGCATATTGGCCCACGGTGAGATTTCCCTGGTTGAGGCGTAGCAGAGATGATGCGGATGAGGTCTTCCGTCCGGGTTCGTCGAAGACTTTCCGGAAAGCCGTGAGAAAGGCAGGCAAGTCGGACACCAGGGGGTCTCCTCTCTCCCATAGAGGATTTAGCCAGGCCAGGGCCTCCCCGGTGAGATGGGACATGATGAAGGCAATTTTGGCCCGGTCGGAGTTAAACTGGTGGGACAGGAGTTCAAAGTGCAGGGTGCACTGATTTATGAAGCCCCGAGCCTGAGCGGAGTCGCCTCCGAAGCGAGAAGGTGCAGAAAGCCGGGGTCCGGGGTAGGATACCATGGTATTGGTGGGCAGCGGAGCTGCCGGGTTGCGAGTCATGGCACTGGCGGTGGTTGCTGGTGGAGCAGTCAGAGTGTCCAGGCGAGAATTGACATTCCGCAGGTGACCCAGGATGGACTCCTGTTGGGACCTCTGACGGGACAGTTCATGACAGAGGTCCGAGAGCGAGGGAGCTTGGGTGCCACCGGGTTCCATGGCCCGAGCAAACTGTAATGGGTCTGGGAGGTGGAACCTCAGAGCTACTATACAAGGGGGCGGTCCTTGTAAGGGAGCGGGTGGCGACCAGGGAAGACGGGCAGGCAGTCACAGCAGGTGACCGGGACAGTCTCTGGGTGAACGGGCAGGAGGTCACGGCAAATGACCGGGGCAGTCTCTGGATGAACGGGCTGGAGGTCACGGCAAGTGACCGGGGCAGTCTCTGGAAGAACGGGCTGGAGGTCACGGCAAGTGACCGGGGCAGTCTCTGGATGAATGGGCTGGAGGTCACGGCAAGTGACCGGGGCAGTCTCTGGGTAAAGGGTAGGTACGACCTGTGATGGCTGAACCTCCAGGTAGGCTAGCAGGCAGATGGAAGATGTATGCTCCCAGGTGAGCAAGCGAGAGTCTCTGGATGAACGGTTGGTCACAGCATGTGACGGCGGATCTTCCAGGTAGGCAAACAGGCAGGTAGCGGAGGAGCGCTCCCAGGTGAGTGGGCAGGAGTCTCTGGAATAGCAGGTGGTCACAGCACGTGACGGCGGAGCCTCCAGGTAGGCTAGCAGGCAGGTAGCAGATGTGCGCTCCCAGGTGAGCGGCCAAGCTGGTCCATAGACAGACTGACAGGAGTAGGAAGGCAGACCATCGGACCTCAGGCTAGCAAGCAGGTAGCAGGAATATCAGGCAGGAAACAGACAGCAAACTGGCAGGACTCTGGCAGGAGTCAGGCAGGTAACTGACAGGTAACTGGCAACGGGACCTGAGGGCTGAAGCAGAGTAGTGAACAGTGCAACAACATTGCTCGGGCACCTCCATTTTGGAGGAGGTGCCTTATATATGGTGAAGTCCTCCGGCCATTGGCCGGGGACTCCTTAGGACGGCGCGCGCGGCCCCTTTAAGAGGGAGGGAGCGCGCGCGCGCGCGCCCTAAGCACAGTGGCCGGGAAGGAGCGTGCGCTGCCAGCAGAGCGGGAGGAGGACGCCGGGCTCGGAGCAGAGAGGTGAGGGGAACAGCGTCCCTGCCTAGCAGAGGGCAGGGACGCCGACGCTACAAGGGGGTTGTTGCTTGAAGGAATGATGACCGGTTTTATTTCGTGACACCACTTGTGGTTCCTGGTAATGGGTACCAGTGCTGCTGCAGACCTCTGGGGTTGATGGGATGGCAGCTGAGATGTTTCTGCTCCCCACAGGCGGAGCGGGCCCCCGGGGCAGGGTTGATGGAAGGGATGCAGGTGAGAGGTGGCCCAGCCGGGTCAGGGGAGAATAACAGAAGGGTGGGAAGGGTGCACTTCTGGACTCTCCCCAGTGAGCGGGTATAAGGCCTCCTTGTCTGTTTCTTCCTCTCTCTCGCTTTCTAGGCGAGCCAAGGCCTACAGCACGAGTTGAAGCCTAGTGAGGGCCCTGAGTGTGTCCGACGGCAAAGAGGAAAGGAGAGAGGAGTTGAGGGGGCAGAGGAGCGTACCAGGCTCACCCCGAACCATACACCGGACACCGGGTCCGCGCCTACAGGGACCCTTTATACCCAGTAGGGACCACCGGATACCTGGAGGACTACAAGTCCCAGGTCGACCAACACTGACTACCGTACCAGGGCTAGGAGTCACAGAGGCCCCAGCGTCCAAGGAGAGTGATCTCCAAGAGAAGGCCCTACCACCAGGTCAGCAGGTGCAAGAGAGAGAGAGAGAGACAGTAACAAAGCCAGGCCTAACTCCAGGCAGGTCAGAAGCTTAGCAAGTGAAAGTAATGGATCAGGAGGCACTATACCCGCTCACTGAGGAGAGTCCAGAAGTGCACCCTGCGTACCGAGTACCCTGGACCATACCTGCATCTACACCAGTAAAGGTACCGAAGCGAACCCCCGTGTGAGTGTCCGTCATTTCTTCCTGAACCGCCCTGGCTGTCTCTCCCCTGCACCTGTACCACCATCCATTACCCCACGCTGCCCTGAGGCCCGCTCCACCTGTGGAGAGCCGTTCCATCGCAAGCTGCCCTACCACCTGCCTCAGAGGACTGCTCCGCAGCGGCGGCTCCCTTTAGCCGCCTTCCACAGGTGGCGTCACGAACACTTTACAAATCCCCTTTAAATAATCAACCGTGATATCCCCCACCGGCATCCATAGAGGCCCGGCAGCCGAGTACCCCACGGCCCTGGGGGGCGCGTCATAACCCGCAGACACTGTTTCTGAACCCTGGGGTTCGGGCCACTTAGTCAGGTGCTTTGCTGCCATGTGCCTAATCATGCTGGTGGTGGTCAGGTTGCAAGATTTGCTACCCCTGCTGATGCTGGCCGGGCAGGTGGTGCAAATGGCCTTTTTGGGGTTATCTGCAGAGTCTTTAAAAAACATCCAGACTTGGGAAGACCTAACAGTTGTACTAACAACTTCCGTCGTGTTGGGGTTACGGGGAACGCTTTCCCGCCTTGTGTCTGTGGCCACCACACTGCTTCTTCCTGCCTGTTGTGGTGTTATGCCTCCCTCCCCCTGTGTGCTGCTGTCCTCGCTCTGCATGTCCCGCTGCCAGGTTGGGTCAGTTACTATATCATCCACCACCTCATCTTCCACTTCCGCACCCTGGTCCTCCTCCTTACTTTCTGGAAATTGTGTCTCATCATCATCATCCACCTCTTGCGACAGTAATTGAACTTTCCCACCATTGCCTTCGTATGACCGTGGCTGCTCAAATATTTGGGCATTGCTACACTCGTTCTTTTCTTGACTCGCTTGAAGCTGGCCGGGCGAGAGGCCGAATCTACAAATGGAAAAGTGAACAGCTCTTCTGAGTGTCCAAGTGTGGGATCAGTTGTCTCTGGGTACTCGGCATGGTGGGAGGTAGGAGAATTAGGGTGAGAAATGTGCGGTCCAGACTTACAGCTACTGAGACTTGATGAAGACAGGGTGGGGGTGGTGGCAAAGGGACTGGAAGCGTTATCTGCTATCCAACCAACAACCTTTTGACACTGCTCTGGGTTCAATAGTGGAGTGCTGCGGTCTGCTAGTAATTGGGACAGGAAGATCGAGCGACATGGGTGTTTGTTGTGGCACAATTTCAGTTTGCCCACAGCAACGTCCTCGGCCTTTGCATGCACCATCACCATCACGTCCACTTCCCCATCCCTTGCCACGCACCTTGCCCATTTTAAATGGAGGACAATATTTTCCACGTTCACTAGAAATGGCTGTTTTAGAACGCAATTATATGTGAGATACGTATGACAGAGAACCGCGGTTTTAAATAGCAGGCCTGTAGTTTACTGATACTATTCTTCACAGAGACCTTGTGTGAATAGCTTGACCGACACATTGCAACAAAATGGAAATGGAAGCCAGAAATGGCTGATTTTGGAAAGCATTTATATGTGAGATACATCTGACAGAGAACCACGGTTTAAAATAGCAGGCCTGTAGTTTACTAATACTATTCCACACAAGGACCTCGTGTGAATAGCTTGACCTACACACTGCAACAAAATGGAAAAGGACGCCAATATTTTCCACGTTCAGTTCAAATTTCTGGATTTTTATTTCTGTAATATGGAAAAGAACTGGCAGTATTCTGCAGTGCTAACAAGCGAATGGAGCAGAAAAATTGTGTGCTAGGGATTGCTTTTTAAGCAAATAACCAGGATTAAGATGAAAAATAAATTAGCCCTGGCCACTGATACCTGGGGCTATGTCTATAAATATTTGTCACAGCAGGATCAGTCAGAAGTTGAACATGCAATGGACCCTCTTGTGCTGTATCATGCGCTGCAGTCTGTCACATACCCTGCCTGCCTTGGTTTTTAAGCAAATAACCAGGATTAAGATAAAAAAAAATTAGCCCTGGACCCTGATATCTGGGGCTATGTCTACAAATATCTGTCACAGCACCAGCAGCAGGAACGTGCTATGGACCCTCCTGCACTATATGCACTGCAGTCTGCCACATACACTGCATGCCTGCCTAACTCCTGCTATCACCACTAATTTATTCTGGTGTCATATACTTTGACGTGCATGCTTAGTAGAGAAGAAAAGCCCCACATACGTAATGACAATCTAGCTCTGACAAGAGGTTTATATGCTTCACGCAAATAATTTTACATGAATGAGTTTTCTGTTTTACACATTTCTAACATGTAAATAATTAATTTCATTTTTTTCTCTTTAAGGGCAATGACCTTTTTAACTTTAGTCCTTTACCTGTTGTCTGCTCTCTCCTCTGCCAGCTGCTACCACCGATATCTCGGAATGTTTCAAGTTTATGGCATTGGGATTTTCAGTTTGTTGTAAGTCATAAACATTGATTAGACCAGATTCTGGGATGCTGGTCAGAATCCAAAGATTTTATAAAGGCTTGGCCTTGTTCTTTGACCTCCTGTTGTATTTTTTCTATCTCTCCCATCACACCTGTCTTATGGGTTATACACCTTTCACTAGTTAATAATCTAGTTAACCTTTTCCACACCTTTTTTAGAAATTTCACCCACTTGTTGCAATAGTTAAAGCAAGTGCTTTAACTAGATTTATTTGACTTTTTTTGTCAAATACATATGTGGCACCCCAGGGGTCTGGTTGCCACAGTAATAGAAATATTATGTCTGAGAGCAAGTGGGAGGTTTCTCTGGTCAGGAGCCCTAAGCATGCAACACTGCCCGCCCAGACCTGGGAGGGGAGGAATCTGCCCTTATAAACTGGGTCTGGGGCGGGATTAGGTGAGTCAGAGCTTGGAGAGGGAAAGATACAGCAGGAGCTCTGTAGGAGCAGGAGTGAGAGCCAGAGGCTGGAAGCTAGATAGCTCGCCTTGGCTGAAGACACTAAACCCGGACACGGAGTCCGAGGCTGTGGGGGCATCCAGGTCCAGCAGCAGAATCCAACCGGCAGGGGATTCCAGGTCCTCTGGCCTTAGAAGCCCGGAGGCACGGTCACAAGCAAGGGACCAGCTCCGCCGTCGTTGAGCGGACGCTAACAGAAGGCCCCAAGTCACCAGCCATACGGGTGAGCACCACACGGTATACTCAGGGACGTGGGTTACTTCTACCCGCATAGAGCAAGGTAGCCAGGAAAGAGTGCAGATAGACGGGGAGGCCTACAACTCCACCTGGCCAGGGGGAGATCTTGCTTGCTCACAGACTGACCAGGCCTCTACTGCTAACCAGTACTCCCGGGAGGGTCTGCTTTATACCATCAGTAAAGACCCTGAACTGCACCACACGTCTCTGTGTTTCATCGCCGCACCAGCACCATTAGTACTGGGACGCTCACACCATCACTCCCATCATCCATACTAGCTGCCCTGAGGCAATACTTCTCCCGTGGGGAGTTATCCCATACTTGGCTGCGCTTACAACATCAGCCTCAGCGGTCTGCAGCGCAGCGGCGGACCCCACTGACCACAATCCACGGGTGGCGTAGTCGGATATTTGTTATTACACTAAGACTGCCACTGGTTTGACCACCCTGAGCCACGGACTGGGTCGCCGCCACACTGAGACTACCACCCCCAGCATCCCACCAGAGGCCCGGTTCCGGGTTCCCCACGCGGCCCAGGGGGCGAGTCACATACTCTTCAGGTTCATTCTCTTAGTCCCAGTTGGATGAGCAGGCAAGGTATAAACAACACCTACTTGAGTCCCTTGTCCTGTCCTGTTCTGAGCCTCATCCTTCAGTCCTGGTTCATTCATTTGCAACCATTGAGATGATCAGGATAGGTAAAGGTATCAACTATATGAGCCCCTTGTCCTGGTCCTGATCCTGGTCCTGCAGTCCTGCTTCATTCAATTGGAACCATTGGGGTGACCAGGCTAGACATAGACATAAAGTGTGCGGCGACCCTGACTCTGGTTCTGCATCATTAGTTCGTTCAGTTGGAAGCATTTGAGAAAACCAGGCTAGATATAAACATCAAGTATGTGAGCCCCTTGTTCAGGTTCTGGTTCATTCAGCTGGAACCATTCAGAAGACCAGACTAGATATAGACATCAATTAAGTAAGCCATTTGTCCTGGTCTTGATCATGGTCCTGCTTTCCTGGTTAACTCAATTGAAACCTTTACGAAGACAAGGGTAAACATAGATATCAAGTATGTGAGACCCTTAACTTGATTTGATCCTGGTCCTGCAGTTCTGGTTCAGGATTTCAATAACATTTAGAGAAGCTATAAAATGGCACACTTAGGGCTAGAACTAAACTAGGAATAAAACAAGGAACTCACCTATAGAGGGTCGTGCTACTGTGGGCACCACTTCAATACAGGCTTATAGTAAAATGTAGCTGGAAAATGCTACTGATGATGTCCTCAATCCTCCGTCTAGGTATGCGAAACTTTGTTGTGGAATGACGTACTCAGAATAGAGGAATACCATTGTTAAATATTCTATGAAAAGTGAAAACTCCTGCTGATGACAACATAAAGTTGTAATGATGAAGAACAATATACTTCTTTGTGGTTCAGAGAAACCAGTGAAGCCGCAAATCTCCAGCTGACGACTACATGAAGCCATGACGAAGAAGAACATTATACAGCTTGTCCTTCATTGTCTCTTGACCATATCACATGTTTTGGAGTTCAGAGAAACTTATGAAGGGACAAAACTCCAGCTGCAGACAACACAAAGCCATGATGATGACGTACAATACATTTCTTTTACTGGTATAGTTTCTAGATCATACAACACGTTTCGGGTGGTCATAAAATCCTTTGTTAAGTAAAAGAGATACACTTGGAACCAGTTCAGAAGATCATGCAAGATATTGACAAGTACACTATGTGAACCCTTTGCCATGTAACAGCTAGTTTAGATAATCAATGCTGAAGCTTCAGCATCCCACTATGCATTAAAAACTTTTCAGGCTTTCTTTATAAAGTGTAATAAAAATCCATCATCAAGGACAAGCGTGTTACAGCTGATGCATTTCAGACATCAAATGTGTCTTTTGTCACAGCATAAAAGAACATTGCTTCAGCGGTAACCAAGTAGCAACATGAAGCCAATCAGTTTGCATTAATTAAAAACAGCTAGAACAAACATGAAAATCAAGATGCTTATTATCATAGATGTAAAGTACAAAATGGAACATTGTATTAAATTCTTAAATGAAATAAAGATAATTCTGTGAAAAGAAATCAGGTAAGGGGAACCAGTGCATACCCTAGGATAACATTTGTGTTAGTGTATAGTCAACTGAATATTCGTGATCAGCCAACAATCTAATGTGTATTGGAGCCTCACGACTTTAACCTGACAGTCGAGCGGGGGAGACTATTGGGCATTTGGACCTTAAATTCCTAATGTCTTTTTTTCTCTCGGGAGATAATCCACCTAAAATACCATCATAGCTGATGATTAAAAATCTTTTTTTTGATGACCTTCAGCACAGTCTCGAACCATGGTGACTTGATGGATGAACCATATGTAGGAAGATTGATCTCGTGTCTAGATAGGTTCACCAGGGTCTTCTCCATAGTTATTTTGATCGTATCAAGCCATCGGGTTGTTGTTCTTCCTCTTTGCCTTATTCCTTCTATTCCTCTGACCATGTTTTCCTACTCATAAATTTCTAAGATACTTACTAGTTTTAAATTGATGTGTGCTCATCATTTCGCAGAGAGCACACTGGATGGTAGAGTCATCAACACCATTGCATGATGTTCAACAAGTCTTGCATTCTTAAATGTGGTGTTTCAACTTGAGTAAGAATCCTTCAAGGACGTAACCAGTTTTGACCTTAGAGACTTGGAGCATGCTTATGTTTTTACTAGTGTTGAGCGAGCATGCTCGACACTGCTCGGTACTAGCCCGAGCATCTCGCTACTCTGGATGTTCGGTGAGCACCGAGCATTTCCGGGTTACTCGGGCGGGAGCTCGTGTCTCCGCCCTGCAAGTTTAGTGCTCTTTACAGAGCCAATGAACATGCAGGGATTGCCAGCCAGTCACTGTAATGCTGCAGCCATGCTGTTTGTGGACATTACAGTGATTGGCTGGCCACATAGCGTCACCTCGAGTATTTAAAACCGGACGCCGCCATCTTGGACACAGTCACTCCGGATCAGACAGTGTAGGGTCAGTGCTGCAGAGCTAGGGAGAGATTTAAACTGCGAAATAGTTAGTGTAGGGTCTCTAAAGCCTGCCAAATCAAACAAACAGTCCTTCTCAGGACTAATATCCATCCCAGATATCAGGCAGGCAGGCAGGCTGTATAGGAGACGCAGTGGTTATACCAACAAACACTGCATTACAGTCCTGTGTGCTCCTGCTGGTCAAATTGGTAGACTTATCCCCCGGTCTCAGGGGCCAGGAAAAATCCTTTTTTTTTCATCTAAATCCTCTATTTTTTTCCCCTCAGTCAGACTGTACAAATACACGTCTTATTAATCTTTTGGTATTCCCCCCCCCCCCCAAAAAAAAAAAAAATTTAGTGTGTCTGTGACTGTTCAGACACCAATATATCTGTTTAAATATTCTGGTGTAGGCCAGATAACTAAAAGTTTGGTTTTGCAGTTCCACGGTTCAAATCTCAGTTTTATCCAGCTTTTGGCCTTTTTTACATAAAAAAACAGTAATAGTGTCTCCCTGACTGTTCAGACACAAATATATCTGTTTAAAATATTCTAGTGTAGGCCAGATAACTAGAAGTTTGGTTTTGCAGTTCCACAGTTCAGATCTCTGTATTATCCAGCTTTTGGCCATTTTTCCGTAAAAAAAACAGAAATAGTGTCTCCCTGACTGTTCAGACACAAATCTATCTGTTTAAAATATTCTGGTGTAGGCCAGATAACTAGAAGTTTGGTTTTGCAGTTGCACGGTTCAAATCTCTGTATTATCCAGCTCTTGGCCTTTTTTACTTAAAAAACAGTAATAGTGTCTCTGTGTCACCCTGGCCTGGATGCCACAAATATAATAAAGCTGTGTCTGAGAGCAAGGGGGAGGTTCTCTGGTCAGGGGAACATTAGCATGCAATACCTCCTGTCTCAGGCCAGTAGGGGGAGCAGGCTGCCCCTATAAAAGCTGGAACTGGGGGGCAGAGTTAGGGAGAACTGGACAACCTGTCTCTGGATTGAAAGGTGTCCCAGAGCAGGGACAGACAGTTGTGTTGCAGCCTAAGAGGACGTGTGGCAGTAGGAGAGCCACGAGCCAGGGACAAAAGGCGAAGTGAGTCTGTCCTGGCAGATAAAGATACTAATCTACCTGACTTTGGTGTCTGAGGCTGTGAGGATTCCACATCCTACAGCAGATAACCAGTCCGCAGGGGACTGTATGTTCCTTGGCCTAAGAAGCCCGGAGGCTCCGCCACAGCAGAAGGGACCAGCAGAGCCGTACCAGGCCGGGAGTAGCAAGGGACCCGAGTTGCAAGCCATACGGGCGAGAGGACACGGTGAGCTCTGGAACGTGGGCTGTTACATTACCAGAAGGGAAATAGCCAGAAGGAGCAAAGAGAGCAAGGTAGGCCAACACCCTCACCTTGACCAGGGCCAGCTTCCCACTTGCTCTCAGACATCCAGGCCCCCTCCTAGCCGGGCCTGTTTCTGGGTCGTTTTACCTGTTCCAATAAAGACCCTGAACTGTTTAAGAGGCCTCCGTTTCCTGGCTAACGCGGTTGGAATCATCCCCTCCATCATACACAGCCCTGGGGCCCTACTCTTCCCGTGGGGAGTTGTACTGTTCGGAGCTGCACCTTTACATCTGCCCCAGAGGTCTGCACTGCAGCGGCGGTTAGCACTGACCGCAATCCACGGGTGGCGTAGTCGGACGTTACTTAACAACTTATAAAGGACTGCCACTGGTCTGACCACCCTGAGCCACGGACCGGGTTGCCACTACTACCCACCCCCATCGTCTCCCTATTGCCCGGCTCCGAGTGCCCCACGGCCCAGGGGGCGAGTCAGCTTTTGGCGTAGTCGGCAGGATAGTAACCAACCCGCCACAAACGGGTATTGCGTGCCTGAAAAAGACTGTACACGTACCTGAAGAAGAGGTTTCCCGCCATCCGGAGCCGTTTCCCGCCATCTTCAGCCGTCTCCCGCCATCTTCTGTCGGTTCCCGCCATCTTCAGCCGTTTTCCCACCATCGGACGCCATCTTCAGGACGCCGCGCGGGAAGAAGAGGGGCGTGGACGTCCAAACCGTGCGAGACCCGAAGCTCCGCCCCACGCACCGACGCTCCGCAAGGTCCAGGAAGGGAGTGAGAGCGACGCTGACGTCACCAGGACGCGACGCAAGGTCCTCGTCCAGAGCAGCACCAGCGGAGCCGCGGCCTACAGAAGAGGATCATCGGAAGGTAGGCCACGCTTAACTAGGGGGGAGGAAGATGTCAGACACGGAGGCGCCCACTACCACCAGCGCAGCTGCAGCAGCGGTGATGCCATTTTCCCTGCCCTACATCCCTGGAGCGGCCTGGCTGCCTAAGTATTCGGGGGAGCCCCATGCCCTAACTGACTTTAAGGAAAAGCTGTACAGTTTGTTCCAAGTTTACCCCCTGACAGAGGAACAGAAGGTTAGCATACTGACAGGGCAGTTAACTGGCGCAGCCCAGCGGGAGGTAAAGTCATGTCCTGCTGAGGAGAAAAGAACTGTGAAGGGTATTCTGGCCCGGCTGCGGGGTACCTTTGACACACGTACCTCCGCTGAAATTAAAATGAGGTTCTATGGATGTAAACAGCGGACACAGGACAGCATCAGAGACTATGCCCTAAATTTGCAGGAAGCCTTGAGGGCCATCCAACAAGCTGACCCTGGCAGCATGCAGGATACGGATAAGCTACTAACAGAACAGTTTATAGAAGGTCTGCTGTCTAGCGCCCACAGGACCCAGCTGCGCCACATGTTCTTTCAGAACCCTGATCTGACCTTTGCCCAATTTAAGGACAGGGCCATAAGGGTGCTCCGTGAACCCACAACAAGTGGCGCTATAAACCCCCGGCGCCCTGCTCTCACCTACCACCAGGAGGCGGCGCCCTCCTCTGTGGACTCTGTGGGGGCCGATGCACAGGCCCTGAACCAAGCCCCGTCGAAAGATCTGCATCACCAAGTCCAGGAGCTGACCAGGAGCGTCGCGGCGTTGGCCAGGACCTTCCAGGCGTTACAAGTGGACCCGTCAAGACCCATCGAGCTGGCGTCAAGTCCGGAGGATGTCCCGTGGCGTCGACAGAGGAGGATCCCATCGTTCCAAGGGAGGCCCACAGACCGCTACGCAGAGGATGGACAGCCCATTTGCCGTCGATGCAACCAGCCCGGACACATTTCCAGGTACTGTAATTTAAAGGGGTCCAACCTGGGGCAGAGGGCCAACTCCCAGGCATAAGATCACCAGGCCCTTACAATTGGCGTAATAAGTACGTTGGGGGGTGCCCGGTTTTACCCGTGGTGCTGGACGGTATCACCATGAGCACCTTGCTGGATAAGGGGTCGCAAGTAACCACTATCCCTTATGTACTTTTTAAGCAGTATTGGACTGATGCTGATATAACACGGTATCCAGACAGTGACTTGAGCATCATCGCCAGTAATGGCTTGCCCGTGCCGCAGATGGGGTTCAAAGAGATGACCATTAAGATTGGTAAAGTTGAACTGCCGGCACAGGGAGTGATTATTGTGGACATTGACCGTCGTGAAAGTCACCCTAAAATAACTGTGGGTACTAACATGATTGAAAATTGTCTTTCAGAGGTAATTGTAATTCTACAACAGGTGGCGGTGAATGCTAGTTTCAGCCAACAGAGAGTCCTCAACAAAGAGATAAAAGCCCTGATGAGATGGCAGCAGGTAGAACTGTCTGTTGGTCAGATCGGTAGCGTAAGACTGAGTGACCCATTCCCCATTTCCATGCCTCCCAAAAGTGAAATGATGATCTGGTGTCAGACTGCAATCGGGTTGAGAGGTAGAGACTACCAAGCCATGGTAGAACCCGTGTACTCGGACAGCAGGCCCACCATTTTGACAGCCCGGGGGGTGGTTGATGTCCGACATGGGATGGTGCCCATTCGCATTCTCAACATTGGGGAGAGAGAGGTACACTTACCCAGGTACGCTACACTTGCCAAACTGTTTGTTGTCGAACACAAAGCTATCAGGGCCGTGGAGCCTTTGCCTCCATCTCCACAGGCGGAGGGTAATGGCTCCCAGAAACAAAAAGAGGACTGGTGCCAGAAACTCCATGTGGGTGCTGACTCCACTCCCCTGCACCAAAAACAAGGAAACTGCCGGGTGGTACAGCAGTACGAGAGAGTCTTTAGTAAGCACCCGCTGGACTTCGGCAGAGTAAAAGGGATAGAACACCACATCCCCACAGGGAGCCACCCACCAATAAAAGAGAGACACAGGCCTGTACCCCCTGAACATTATCAGAACGCCAAGGGTATGCTGCGGGAAATGAAAGAAGCTAGGGTCATTAGAGATAGCTGTAGCCCCTGGGCAGCCCCCCTGGTTCTGGTAAAAAAGAAAGACGGCACCATGAGAATGTGCGTGGACTATAGACAAATCAACCGTATCACCCACAAAGATGCATATTCGCTGCCTAGAATAGAAGAGTCTTTAGCCGCACTAAAATCAGCTAACTTCTTTTCTACTTTGGACCTTACTAACGGGTACTGGCAGGTTCTTGTGGCAGAGGCTGACAAGGAGAAGACCGCCTTCACCACCCCGATGGGACTGAGCGAGTTCAACTGTATGCCCTTCGGGCTCTGCAACGCACCAGGGACCTTCCAGAGGCTGATGGAATGCTGTCTAGGGCACCGAAACTTCGAGACGGTCTTCCTTTACCTGGACGACGTGATTGTCTATTCGAAGACTTACGAGGACCATCTAAAGCACCTGGCCAAGGTGTTCGAAGCCCTGGCAGGCTATGGCCTGAAGGTGAAACCATCAAAGTGTCACCTGTTGAAACTGAAGGTCCAGTACCTAGGGCACGTGGTAAGTGCGGAAGGAGTAGCCCCCGATCGTGACAAGGTCACGGCAATCAAGAGCTGGCCAAGCCCTTCAAACATCAAGGAAGTG
Source organism: Phyllobates terribilis (assembly GCF_046119375.1). Lineage (NCBI taxonomy): Eukaryota > Metazoa > Chordata > Amphibia > Anura > Dendrobatidae > Phyllobates > Phyllobates terribilis. The sequence goes on along the minus strand of NW_027362770.1, from coordinate 130,444,058 downwards.
AGGCAATTCCTCGGGTTGGTAGGCTACTACCGAAGGTTCATCCCCGGGTTCACTAAGATGGCAGCTCCTATGCAGGACCTCCTGATAGGACAGTCTAAGTCCAGAAGCCAAAAGCCACCCTTCAAGTGGGATAAACCGGAAGAGGAGTCCTTCCGCCAGTTGAAGATGGCCCTCACAGGGGATGAGATCCTGGCCTACCCTGATTATGGTCAGCCTTTTATTCTCCACACAGACGCCAGTAATGTGGGACTGGGAGCCGTACGGTCACAAAACCAACAGGGCAGAGAAAGAGTGATCGCGTACGCCAGCCGGAAGCTGAGGCCCACCGAGAGGAACCCGGAGAATTACAGCTCCTTTAAGCTAGAATTCTTGGCGGTGGTGTGGGCCGTAACGGAACGCTTCAAGCATTACCTGGCCTCCGCAAAGTTCACTGTGTACACGGACAACAACCCGTTAACACACCTAGACAGTGCAAGACTTGGTGCCCTGGAACAGCGGTGGATGGCCCGTCTCTCCAATTATGATTTCGTGATCAAGTACCAGGCAGGCAAAACCAATGCCAACGCTGACACCCTATCGAGAATGCCTCACTTACCTGAAGGTGACGAAGACCCAGAAGAGCTGGAGGAGGTAGAACTCCCCGCGTTTCACCGGTATGGGGCCGCTCAATACTCCCACCGCGTGAAGGAGGAAGATTTAACATCTGTTATGATCAATCCCCTACCTCACCACAGCTGGGACGAGACCCAAGATAGTGACCCTGCAATCCGCCTGGTGAAAGATCTGCTGACCCAGGAAGACGCCCACTTAGATCCGGATGCTCCAGAGGAAGCCAAGCAGCTATGGAAAGAGAAGAGCAAGCTGTTCCTCTATGAAGGCAAGCTGTGCAGAAGACTTGTCAACCACCGGACACACGAGATGACCTGGCAAGTCGTGGTCCCAAGGCGGGATGCAGCTATGGTCCTGGGGGCTTACCATGACAGAGCGGGGCACTTTGGTTGGAAGAAACTGAAGTTCCTGCTAAAAGGACGGTTCTTTTGGGTCGGCATGAGAGGGGCTGTAGAGAAGTGGTGCAGGGACTGTGGCCCTTGTAACTTAAGGAGGAAGGATCGTGCCAGCCAGAAGACACCCGTGAGGCCCATCGTCACCACGCAGCCTCTTGAGCTGGTAGCTCTGGACCACGTCATTGGCTCCAAGCCGGTCAGGATGCATCTACTCCCTGACAATCGTGGACCACTATTCCCGTTTTCTAGTGGTGGTCCCGGTAAAAGACTTGACAGCCCAAACGGCGGCCAGAGCCTTCCAGCAATACTTCTGCCGTCCACACGGGTATCCGGAACAGGTCCTGACGGACCAGGGTCCAGCGTTCGAAGCTGAAATCTTCCAAGAATTCTGCAACCTCTATGGCTGTAAGAAGATTCGGACAACCCTTACCACCCACAAACCAACGGGATGTGTGGGAAAATGAACAATATAGTCATTGATCTCCTGAAGACGTTGCCCCTGGAGGAACGCAGCCTGTGGCCGGATCTAATAGACTTATACAACCATATCCCGGTGAATGCTACAAACTGCACCACGGCTTACCTGATGCGAGCTAGACCAGGTAAGCTGCCCGTAGACCTGGAGATGGGAGTCCTAACACCTGAGGACACCTTCCCGGATGCGGACTAGGATACGGAAAGGCAACTGCAGTACAAGAAGGTACAGGAGAGTGTGGAGAAGAGCCTGGCCCAGGTGAGAGAGAGGCAAGAAAAACTCTTCAACCAACACGCCCCTGCTGGTCCCCTAGAACCCGGTGAGTAGGTCCTGAAGCGAAAGAGAAGGCTACATAAGTTGGACGACCAGTGGGAAAGGGAACCCTACACCGTACTGCAGTCTGACCACGACAACCCGAAGGTGTGCGTGATCACCAAGGATGGAGGAGAAACCACTAGTACCGTCTCCAGAGACCACCTCAAAATATGCCCCGAGCAACTCCGTAGTGCAGAAGAGGATCAAAATTACCTTGAACCCGCAGAGGACAAGGAAGAAATGATCAGCACCGTTCTCGGAGAGTTCCCTCAGTCCTGCACTCGAATAAACGATGCCATAGTGGTATCCGTCCTGCATTTCCTGCAACCGGCTCAGCATCAACCTACACCAGAGCCGGAAGGCGAAGAAGAGCAAGCAGTTCCAGAGGCAGAAGAGCCTGTACCAGCAGCCCAGGAGAATCAATCCTCTGCTGACAGTGAGCCTGCCATGCCTGCGGTAAGCCAAAGGACTCGCAGACAGCTGCCTGCCCTGCCTGTAAGTCCAGCTGGTAGCTGTACCCCTAACGCTAGTGGGGAAAGCCAGGTCGGTCCACCACCAGACAGTGGGTTACGCAGATCAACCAGGAGCAAAAAGGGGCAGATACCCGGTCACTGGAGAATATAGGGTGCACTAATATTGTAAATAACCCTGTTGCCAAAGTGTTGAAATGTTTGCAAAGTTACATGCATGATTGGTAATTCTGTGTTTCAGTTTCTTACAGTTACTGTACGGACTCAAAGGTTACGGACTTTCAATAACCGGGACTTTGTATGGACTGCGTTCGGAGCCTGACCAAGGAATGAACTAAGACTGTAAAGGACTTGGGGCTAGGACAGACCCCCACCTGGTTAAGGCTCCCCGTTGTGTTGGTGAGATGGACACCCGGTCACAGACCACACTGTGACCTTAAGAACTCAATCTGTACGTCGTTTGTCTACTAATGTTTTATAGTCATGTATATTATCTTTGTTTACTGTTTAGTCCCGGAGTACTAAATTCTACTAGGGGGGAATGTGTCACCCTGGCCTGGATGCCACAAATATAATAAAGCTGTGTCTGAGAGCAAGGGGGAGGTTCTCTGGTCAGGGGAACATTAGCATGCAATTCCTCCTGTCTCAGGCCAGTAGGGGTAGCAGGCTGCCCCTATAAAAGCTGGAACTGGGGGCAGGGTTAGGGAGAACTGGACGACCTGTCTCTGGATTGAGAGGTGTCCCAGAGCAGGGAGAGACAGTTGTATTGCACCCTAAGAGGACCTGTGGCGGTAGGAGAGCCACAAGCCAGGGACAAGAGGTGAAGTGCGCCTGTCCTGGCAGACAAAGGACCCAATTTACCGGACTTTGGCGTCTGAGGCTGTGAGGATTCCACGTCCTACAGCAGATAACCAGTCCGCAGGGGACTGTATGTTCCTTGGCCTAAGAAGCCCGGAGGTTCCGCCACACCAGAAGGGACCAGCAAAGCCGTACCAGGCCGGGAAGAGAAAGGGACCCAAGTTGCAGGCCATAGGGGCCTCGGGAACGTGGGCTGTTACCCTATAAGGAGGAAATAGCCAGAAGGAGCGCAGAGAGCACGGTAGGCCTACAACCTCACCCTGACCAGGGCCAATTTCCCGTTTGCTCTCAGACGTCCAGGCCCCCCTCCTAGCCGGGCCTGTTTGTGGGTCAGTTCACCTGTTCTAGTAAAGACCCTGGACTTCAACCTGTTGTCTGTATGCTCCTTGCTCCTCCAGCACTAATGGCGCTGGGACGCCCTACACCATCACCCCCATCTTCTACTATACTGCCCTGGGGCCGCACTCTTCCCGTGGGGAGTCACACTACCCCAGCTGCATGCACCATCAGCCCCAGCAGTCTGCCTTGCAGCGGCGGTTCGCACTGACCGCAATCCACGGGTGGCGTAGTCGGACATTACCAACAGCGCATGGCAGACTACCAATGGTCTGACCACCCTGAGCCACGGAACCGGGTTGCCACTACTACCCCCATCGTTTCCCGATTGCCCGGCTCCGAGTGCCCCACAGCCCAGGGGGCGAGTCATCTCCCTGACTGTTCAGACACAAATATATCTGTTTAAAATATTCTGGTGGAGGCCAGATAACTAGAAGTTTGGTTTTGCAGTACCATGGTTCAAATCTCAGTATTATCCAGCTTTTGGCCATTTTTACATAAAAAAACAGTAATAGTGTCCCCCTGACTGTTCAGACACAAATATATCTGTTTAAAATATTCTGGTGTAGGCCAGAGAAATAGAACTGTGGTTTTCCTCTTCCACGGTTCTAATCTCCTTTTCATTACCCTTTTAACATTGATAGTGCGAGTGTAAGCTATTTTACTTCATTTACAATGGGCAAGGCGCTTGGCAAGGGACGTGGAACTGGACGTTCTGGTGATGGTGCGTGTAGAGGATGGGGCCGTGGCCAAGGTGAAAATGTGCCACAACCAACAGCCACATCTTCTCGCTCCCACTTCTTGACCGAATTACTGAGGAAGCACACTACAACACAAATATTGTGAACTGATCAGTGTGAACAGGTTATTAATTGGATAGCAGATAATTCTTCCAGTTACCTGGGCACCACCACCTCCAGTCTGTCTTCCACACGGTCAAGTTTTAGTAGCCGTGAGTGTCGACCGCATACTCCTCCTCACACTGATGCTCCCTCCTCCCACCATACCGAGTGTCGTCAGACAGCAACTGATCCCACAGTTGGACACTCTGAAGAGATGTTCACTGGTCCATTTCCATATTTGTGGTGGAAGAGGAGATCCCATGTAGCAATGCCCAAATATTTGAACAGCCACGGCCAGAGGAAGTCGACGCTAGCAATTTGTCACAAGAGGTGGATGATGACGAGACACAATTGCCACGAAGTGAGGAGGAGGATCGTGGTGCGCAAGTGGAAGAGGAGGAGGTGGTGGATGATCTAGTAACTGACCCAACGTGGCAGGAGGACACACAGAGCGAGGCCAGCAGCACACAGGGGGACAGAGGCAGAGTACCACAACAGGCAGGAAGAAGCAGTGTGGTGGCTGCACACAGAAGGCGGGCCACAGTTCCCCGTAACACCAACATGAGGGACGTTGCCAGTACAACCGGTAGGTCTTCCAGAGTCTGGAATTTTTTTAAAGACTCTGCTGATAACCCCAAAAAGGCCATTTGTACCACCTGCCATGCCAGCATCAGCAGGGGTGACAAAACTACCAGCCTGACCACCACCAGCATGGTCAGGCACATGTCAGCAAAGCACCTGACTTTGTGGGGCGAACTCCAGGGTCCACGACCAGTGTCAGCGGGTGTCACCACTGCTTCTTCCACTGTTGTGCGTGTAAGAGAACCCCCTGTTGTGCGTGCAAGGCAATCCCCTGTCCATACTGTATGCAAAGATGCCCCCTCCTCTCAGTTTTCACTTGTTATGGAGGTTTCTCAAGAAACAGCTTCAACGTCCACGTCCACGTCCCACCGCAGAGTTCAATTGTCCATATCCCAGAGCGTTGAACGAAAGCGCAAATTCGCAGACAACGCCCCACAGGCCACAGTCCTAAATTCGCACATTTCACGACTGCTTGCGTTGGAAATGCTGCCTTTTAGGCTGGTGGAGACCGAATCCTTCCGCAACCTTATGGTGGTGGCCGTCCCTTGGTACTCGGTCCCCAGCCGACACTATTTTGCCCGGTGTGCCATCCCCGCACTACACAACCACGTGTCCCAAAACATCTGCCGTGCCCTCAACAACGCAGTTACTGGGAGAGTCCACCTGACAACGGACACATGGACAAGTGCTTGTGGCCAGGGACGGTACATCTCCCTGACGGCACACTGGGTAAACATAGTGGAAGCCGGGACCCAGTCGGACCTTGGGACGGAACACATCCTCCCCACACCGAGGATTGCAGGCCCTATGTCAGTCAGAGTTGCCCCCACAGTGTACAGCTCCTGCGCATCATCCTCCTCCTCCTCCTCATGTTCAGCCTCCATCTCAGATATCACCACATCAGTTACAAGCTGGAAGCACTGCAGCACTGCCTCAGCCAAGCGACAACATGCTGTGCTGAAACTCATAAGCTTAGGTGATAAACCTCACGCTGTGAAAGAGCAGGCAGATCTGTGGCTGAGACCGCTGAACCTACATCCAGGCATGGTCGTGTGTGACAATGGCCGTAACCTGGTGGCGGCTCTGAGGCGAGGCGAGATCACACACGTACCATGCCTGGCTCATGTGCTTAACATCATGGTTCAGTGGTTTCTTAAATCGTACCCCGAGTTGCCAGATCTGCTCGTCAAAGTACGCCGCCTGTTAGCTCCTTTTCGGAAGTCGGCTGCAGCTTCCGCCGCCCTTGCTGTGTTGCAGCAGCGTTTGCAGCTTCCGGCTCACTGACTGGTGTGTGATGTCCCCACACGTTGGAACTCTACCCTCCACATGTTGCAAAGGATTTGTGAGCAGACGAGAACAGTTGTGGAGTACCACTTGCAACAAGGCTGTCGATATTCAGGTCAGACTCCACACATAAGACCTCAGGAGTGGACCTGGATGTCTGACATATGTACCATCCTGACAAACTTTGAGGAGTCCACCAAGATGGTGAGTGGCGATGACGACATCATTAGCGTCAGCATCCCACTTGTCTGTCTTTTGCAACGCTCTCTGCAGAGAATTAAAAAGGAGGCATTGCAGCAAGAGTATGATGAGATGGATCAAGAAGCCGTAAAGGGCGATTACACACAGCCCAGCCTCATATCATCCCAATGTGCATTGGGGGACAATGAGGGAGAGGAGGAGGAGGAAGAACAGAAGCTGGTATCATGCGCTGTAGACGGTAGTACCTGTACAACTGTCATACCGTCGGTTCAGCGTGGGTGGCCTGAGGACAGGGGAGGAGGAGGAGCAGAGTGACGCGCCCCCTGGGCCGTGTGCGTAGGGGAAATACCCGGAGCCGAGTCTCTGTGTAACGCTGTGGGTTGTATTCTCCGTGGCGGCGACCCGGTCCCGTGGCTCAGGGTGGTCAAACCAGTGGCAGTCTATTTATGTGGTTTTTATGATTAAATGTCCGACTACGCCACCCGTGGATTGCGGTCACTGAGAACCGCCGCTGTGGGCAGACCGCTGAGGCTGATGTTGTGTGCGCAGCAGGGGGTAGTATAACTCCCCACTGGAGGAGTATAGCCTCAGGGCAGTGAGTTCAGATGGTGGGGGTGATGGTGCGCAGGAGCAGCAGTAATGACTCAGAGTCCAGTGATGCAGTCCAGGGTCTTTACTCACAGTTTTACACTCAAAGCCACTTCTGCAGATGATGGCTGCCCACGTCGTACTGTGCTCACCAGGTGAGGGGCTCGGCCAACTCCCAGGTACCTTTGGAGTGCTTTTCAGGACCCCCTTCGTGTGTCCTTTCTCTGGCCTGTCGTACCCCACAAGTGACCACGTTTCTGTCCAGCTGCCTCGGGCCTTGGGGGGCAAACGTATGTTCCGTTTCCCTGGGTCCTATGTGGTGCCTTCCTAACGGGTGTATTGAGGGGCCGTGCACGTACAATGCCATGGCCTCCGGTTACTAGCTGAGGGTAGTTGCTCTCCTCCACTAGATGAGGGATCTGGTTCCCTTTTCTTGGCCTGACCCCACTACTCTGGTAGCAGCGGGAGTGCGGTGGCGGCAGGCCGGTCCGCACCCCTGGGGTCCCTTCACTCCACTCCTGAAGCCTCCTCCATTCCTCTCCTCTCCTTTCTTCTCCTCCAGGCTCAGGTCTTGAGACTTGGCCTGCCTGCGGAGTAGAGCCCATGCAGAGCCTCTGCTCCCAGCCTCCTTCTCTCACTGTTCTCTCTGACTGAACTCAACCCTGAACTTAAGATGGTGCCCACCTTATATATCTTCTACCCAGTGCACCCAGGATCTACTCTCCCCACCTACACACTACCAGGTTCCCCCTTTCTAGGTGTTCTCTCCCCCTACTCCAGCCATGGACAGGGACAGTTGTGCTCACTCTTGGAAGCATTGTCGCCCTGCCCCCCGGAAATGTGGTGTAGTGTATGTGGGTGTTAGGGTCCTGAGCCATACTCCATTCTTACCTGGAAATGAGATATCACACCTCTGGGTGAGATGCAATACCTCTGTAGCGACCGAACCCTCGGGGCGCTATAAGAGCATGGTCAGTCATCATCTTGGTGAGGACACGGAAGTCTTGCCCGTTACCAGTCTGGCACGCATGGCTGACTTTATGTTACGCTGCCTTAACCGTGACCCTCGCGTTGTCAAAATGTTGGGTGGCAGTCATTACTGGTTGGTGACACTTTTAGACCCCCGCTACAAGGAGAACTTTCACTCTCTTATTCCTGAGGTGGAGAGGTTTACAAAAATGTGGCAGTACCCAAAGACCCTTGCTGCAGAACTGTTAAAAAAATTCCCATCTGAACACGCTAGCTGGCAGAGGTCACAGTTCGTTGACCAACCAAGGCATACAGGCGAGAGAGACGCAACTCCAATCCAGCAGAGGCAGGGGAACACTGTCAACGTTCTGGGACAGTTTTCTGAGACCCGCCCCGCTTACAGGCCCTGAGGCGCGGGGTACTCTCACAAGGAGTGGAAAGTTTCAAAAGATGGTGAGGGAGTACCTTGCCGACCATACCAGCGTCCTCTGTGATTCCTCTGTGCCTTTTAATCATTGGGTATCCAAGCTGGACACTTGGAATGAACTCGCTCTGTACGCCTTGGAGGTCCTGGCCTGCCCTGCTGCTAGCGTGTTATCTGAGCGTGTTTTTAGTGCCGCTGGGGGAATTATAACTGATAAGCGCACTCACCTGTCAACTGACAATGCTGACAAGCTGACCCTTATCAAAATGAACAAGGGCTGGATTGGGCCAGACTTCTCATCACCACCAAATGACAGCAGAGTAACATAAAGTCAAATCCACTGTGTTATTTCGGGAGGTGTATTCCCATGCACTGCTTCACACCCACACATGGGTATACGCTTACTCATTTCGGCTGTATTTTGCTCTTCTTATCCTCAGCCTCCACCACCACTATACCACCAGGGTGACCGTGGTCCGTGTTGCCAGCATTGCAAGTTCCTCCGTCCTAATTTTTGGCAGCATTTGCTTGGAAGGCATAGGCAAAGACTATGGGAGACCCACTCCCCAATAATGGGAATAATGTTTTTAATATGATGTACTGCATGGCTCTTGTAAGGGGCATGAAAACCGTCTTGTTAAGCTACTCTGAACTCCACGTCTCTTCTAAGGGGCATTAAAACAGTCTTGTTAAACCACTCTGACCTCCACGTCTCTTCCAAGGGGCATTAAAACCGTCTTGTTAAACCACTCTGACCTCCCCGTCTCTTTCAAGGGGGATTAAAACCATCTTGTTAAGCTACTGTGACCTCCATGTCTCTTCCAAGGGGCATTGATATTGTCTTTTTATACCACTGCGACCTCCACCACTCTTCCAAGGGGCATTAAAACCGTCTTGTTAAGTTACTGTGACCTCCACGTCTCTACCAAGGGGCATTAAAATCGTCTTGTTAAGCTACTGTGACCTCCTCGTCTCTTCCACGGGGCATTGATATTGTCTTTTAATTCCACTGCGACCTCCACCACTCTTCTGAGGGGCATTGATATTGTGTTTTTATTCCACTGTGACCTCCACGTCTCTTCCAAAGGCATTAAAACCATCTTGTTAAGTTACTGCGACCTCCACGTCTCTTCCAAGGGGCATTAAAACCGTCTTGTTAAGCAACTGTGACCTCCAAGTCTCTTCCAAGGGGGATTAAAACCGTCTTGTTAAGCTACTGTGATCTCCACATCTCTTCCACGGGGCATTGATATTGTCTTTTTATCCACTGCGACCTCCACCACTCTTCCAAGGGGCATTAAAACCATTTTGTTAAGCTACTGCGACCTCCACCACTCTTTCAAGGGGCATTGATATTGTCTTTTTATTCCACTGCGACCTCCACCACTCTTCCAAGGGGCATTGATATTGTCTTTATTCCACTGTGACCTCCACGTCTCTTCCAAGGGGCATTGATATTGTCTTTTTATCCACTGCGACCTCCACCACTTTTCCAAGGGGCATTAAAACTGTCTTGTTAAGCTACTGCGACCTCCACCACTCTTCCAAGGGGCATTGATATTGTCTTTTTATTCCACTGTGACCTCCACATCTCTTCCAAGGGGAATTTAAACCGTCTTGTTAAGCTACTGTGTGTAGCGCCGGCGTCCCTGCCCTCTGCTAGGCAGGGACGCTGTTCCCCTCACCTCTCTGCTCCGTGCCCGGCGTCCTCCTCCCGCTCTGCTGGCAGCGCGTGCTCCTTCCCGGCCACTGTGCTTAGGGCGCGCGCGCTCTCCCTCCCTCTTAAAGGGGCCGCGCGCGCCGTCCTAAGGAGTCCCCGGCCAATGGCCGGAGGACTTCACCATATATAAGGCACCTCCTCCAAAATGGAGGTGCCCGAGCAATGTTGTTGCACTGTTCACTACTCTGCTTCAGCCCTCAGGTTCCGTTGCCAGTTACCTGCCAGATACCTGCCAGATTCCTGCCAGCTTGCTGTCTTATTCCTGCCTGATATTCTGCTACCTGCCTGCTAGCCTGAGGTCCGACGGTCTGCCTTACTTCTCCTGTGAGTCTGTCTAAGGACCAGCTTGCCCGCTCACCTGGGAGCGCACATCAACTACCTGCCTGCTTGCCTGAGGTCCGACGGTCTGCCTTCCAACTCTTGTCAGTCTGTCTATGGACCAGTTTGCCCGCTCACCTGGGAGCGCACATCTACTTCCTGCCTGCTAGCCTACCTGGAGGCTCTGCCGTCACGTGCTGAGACCACCTGCCTGTCCAGTGACTCCTGCCCGCTCACCTGGGAGCGCTCATCTGCTGCCTGTCTGCTAGCCTACCTGGAGGCTCTGCCGTCACGTGCTGTGACCACCCGCCTGTCCAGAGACTTCTGCCCGCTCACCTGGGAGCGCTCATCTGCCGCCTGTCTGTTGGTCTTCCTGGAGGCTCCGCCGTCACATGCTGTGACCACCCGTTTATCCAGAGACTCTCGCCTGCTCACCTGGGAGCTCACGTCTACCATCAGCCGCCACAGGTCGTACCAACCCTTTACCCAGAGACTGCCCCGGTCACTTGCCGTGACCATCTGCCCGTTCACCCAGAGACTGCCCCGGTCACTTGCCGTGACCATCTGCCCGTTCACCCAGAGACTGCCCCGGTCACTTGCCATGACCATCTGCCCGTTCATCCAGAGACTGCCCCGGTCACTTGCCGTGACCTCCTGCCCGTTCTTCTAGAGACTGTCCCGGTCACCTGCTGTGACTGCCTGCCTGGTCGCCACCCGCTCCCTTACAAGGACCGCCCCCTTGTATAGTAGCTCAGAGGTTCCGCCTCCCAGACCCGTTACAGTTTGCTCGGGCCATGGAACCCGGTGGCACCCAAGCTCCCTCGCTCTCGGACCTGTGTCATGAACTGTCCCGTCAGAGGTCCCAACAGGAGTCCATCCTGGGTCACCTGCGGAATGTCAATTCTCGCCTGGACACTCTGACTGCTCCGCCAGCAACCTCCGCCAGTGCCATGACTCACAATCCGGCAGCTCCGCTGTCCACTAATACCATGGTATCCTACCCCGGACCCCGGCTTTCTGCACCTCCTCGCTTCGGAGGCGACTCCGCCCAGGCTCGGGGCTTCATAAATCAGTGCACCCTGCACTTTGAACTCCTGTCCCACCAGTTTAACTCCGACCGGGCCAAAATTGCCTTCATCATGTCCCATCTCACCGGGGAGGCCCTGGCCTGGCTAAATCCTCTATGGGAGAGAGGAGACCCCCTGGTGTCCGACTTGCCTGCCTTTCTCATGGCTTTCCGGAAAGTCTTCGACGAACCCGGACGGAAGACCTCATCCGCATCATCACTGCTACGCCTCCGTCAGGGAAGTCTCACCGTGGGCCAATATGCCATACGGTTCCGTACCCTTGCCTCGGAGCTGGCCTGGGATAACGACGCTCTGGTATCCGTCTTCTGGGAGGGTCTGTCCGGCCGTATTAAAGATGAACTTGCCGGTCGGGACATTCCTACCACTCTCGATGACCTAATAACTCTTGCCACCCGGATTGACCTACGGTTCCAGGAGCGTGCCAAAGAGGTCACCCGTGAGAGGAGGTTTCCACGTCTAGCTCCTACTTTTCAGAAATCCGTCTCTCCCCAGGTACACTCTCCTGAGCCTATGCAGGTCGACCAGACCAAGATGGTCAAAACCCGTCAGGACTTACGCCGTGCCGAGGGGAGCTGCTTCTACTGTGGCAGTAAGGAGCACCTGATCCGTGCCTGCCCGGAGAGGTCGGGAAACGCCTGTGTCTAGGTTCGCTCAGAGAGGTGGACCTAGACAAGAATAAATCCTCTCCATCTCTGCTGCTGTCAGTCTCAATCGTCTGCGGGGAGAACCGTTATTTCGAACTAGCCCAACTTGACTCTGGAGCAGCCGCCGGGAATCTTATTTCACAGTCCCTGGTAGAGAAATACCGCATCCCCACCAAACCTCTGGCTGTACCCTTGTCTGTTGCTGCCGTGGATGGGGGTCTCTTACCACGCCCCATCCAACTCATCACCGAATCCATTACTCTGCAGGTGGGAATGCTGCATTCTGAGAGTATCTCCTTTCATGTTCTGCCTGGACTCTCTCACGCCCTCTTGCTAGGTCTACCTTGGCTCCAGAGACATGCACCCGTGCTTGACTGGCAGACCGGAGAAGTCCTTCGCTGGGGACAGGACTGCCATAAGACCTGTCTGGTTCCCGTCCATCCCGTCCGTCCTTCTCCTACCCCAGCTAATCTACCTGGACTTCCGATTCCTTATTGGTCTTATGCTGATGTCTTTAATAAAAAGGAGGCAGAGACACTACCCCCTCATAGACCATACGACTGCCCTATCGACCTGTTACCTGGTACTACTCCTCCCCGTGGGCGTATTTATCCATTATCCGCTGCTGAGACCCGGTCGATGTCCGAATATATTGAGGAGAATCTGGCCAGGGGATTCATCCGGAAATCTACCTCCCCGGCGGGAGCAGGCTTCTTTTTCGTCAAAAAGAAGGACGGCTCTCTCCGTCCCTGTATAGACTATAGAGGCCTTAACCAGATCATGGTGAAGAATAAGTACCCCCTTCCGCTCATTCCGGAGTTATTAGATCGTCTGAGGGGGGCTAGAATCTTCACCAAACTGGACCTCCGTGGGGCGTACAACCTGGTTCGTATCCGTCAGGGGGATGAATGGAAGACGGCATTCAACACCCGGGACGGCCACTATGAATATCTGGTAATGCCCTTTGGTCTCTGTAACGCTCCTGCCGTCTTTCAAGAGTTGGTCAATGACATCTTCCGGGACCTTCTCTACTTCTGCGTAGTGGTGTACCTGGACGACATCTTGGTCTTCTCTCCGGATCTCCAGACTCACCGGAGGGACGTTCGTCAGGTCCTGCTCAGGCTCAGGCAGAATCACCTCTTCGCTAAATACGAGAAGTGCCTCTTTGAGCAGACCTCGCTTCCGTTTTTGGGCTACATTATTTCTCAGACCGGCCTACGAATGGATCCAGAGAAACTGTCTGCCATCGAGAAATGGCCTCGACCGGAGGGGTTGAAGGCCATCCAGCGGTTCCTGGGCTTCGCCAACTACTACCGCCTCTTCATACCGCACTTCTCTTCCCGGACTGCCCCAATTTCCGCGCTCACCCGTAAGGGTACTAATCCCAAAGAGTGGCCGCCCGAAGCAGAGGAGGCCTTTCTTTCCTTAAAACAGGCCTTCTCTTCCGCCCCGGTGCTGCATCGCCCGGACGGCAACAAGCAGTTCTTCCTGGAAGTTGACGCCTCCTCCTCTGGAGCCGGAGCGGTACTTACTCAAAAATCATCTTCCGGGAGGATGGTAACTTGCGGCTTCTTCTCTAAACTCTTCTCCTCCTCAGAGCGCAATTATTCCATAGGAGACCGAGAGTTATTGGCCATCAAACTGGCATTGGAGGAGTGGCGTTACCTGCTCGAGGGGGCTCTTCACCCGGTAATAATTTACTCTGACCACAAGAACTTGGCTTACCTCCAGCATGCCCAGAGACTTAACCCGCGCCAAGCCCGGTGGTCCTTGTTTTTTGCTCGCTTTGATTTTTTCTTCATTTTCGCCCGGCTGACAAAAACGTCAAGGCGGACGCCTTGTCTCGATCCTTTCTGGTGTCTGATCTCGAGGAAGATCCGAAACACATCATCGATCCCGCCAGAGTAATGCAGGTGGCTCCCGTGAGTCTAAATTGTCTCCCTCCCGGAAAGACGTTCGTATCAGTACCTGATCGGGAGAAGATCCTTCACTGGGGTCACTCGTCTAAACTGGCTGGCCACGCCGGTCAGAAAAAGACCCTCCAGCTTATTACCCGGCACTACTGGTGGCCTACCCTGCACAAGGACGTAATAGATTTTGTTTCTGCCTGTGTGTCCTGCGCCCGCAACAAGGTTCCGAGACATCTGCCAGCCGGTCGCCTCCTTCCGCTTTCTGTACCTGCTGCCCCCTGGCAGCATATAGCAATGGACTTTATAACTGACCTCCCAGTCTCTGCCGATTGTACGGTCATTTGGGTGGTCGCTGACCGCTTCTCCAAGATGGCTCATTTCGTTCCCCTGCCAGGCCTCCCGTCTGCACCCGAGCTAGCTAAAGACTTTATTCGTCACATCTTTCGTCTTCATGGCCTGCCCCTCCACATCGTGTCGGATCGTGGGGTACAGTTCACCTCACGCTTCTGGAGAGCCACTTGTAAACTGCTAGACGTCACCCTGGACTTCTCTTCCGCTTACCACCCACAGTCCAATGGTCAAGTGGAGCGGATCAATCAGAACCTGACCAGTTACCTCCGGCACTTCGTTAATGCCCATCATTCAGACTGGGTGGATCTCCTACCATGGGCCGAGTTCTCTTATAACAATCACGAGAGCGAATCCTCCTCCAAATCCACGTTTTTTGTAGTCTTCGGTCAGCATCCTCGGATTCCTTTTCCTGTCTCCACCTCTGTGGACAACCCGGCTGCGGAATCTCTCGTTAGCAAATTTTCCTCCATTTGGGAGAGTACCCGATCCGCACTCCTTCAGTCGTCCGAACGGATGAAAAGACACGCTGACAAAAAACGCCTGGATCCTCCACAATTTCGTCCTGGAGATAAAGTCTGGCTCTCATCTAAATATGTCCGACTCAAGATACCTTCTTACAAGTTAGGGCCTCGGTTCATCGGTCCTCTGGAGGTCATCAGTCAGATCAACCCGGTGGCCTATAAATTGAAACTCCCGGCCAACTTACGGATCCCTGACTCCTTCCATGTATCTCTCCTCAAACCTGTGGTACTTAACTCTTTTTCCAAGTCTACAGGTACGCCTCCTGCTCCGGTTTCTGCTGAGGACGAGTTTGAGGTAGAGAACATTCTTGCCACCAAAAGGGTAAGAGGAAAGACCTTTTTTCTAGTAGATTGGAATGGGTTTGGTCCTGAGGAGAGAACGTGGGAGCCCCGGGAGAACATCCATGCCCCGCTCATCCTTGCTAAATTTCTGTCTGGCCTAAAAAAGGGGGGGCCTAAAGGGGGGGGTACTGTAGCGCCGGCGTCCCTGCCCTCTGCTAGGCAGGGACGCTGTTACCCTCACCTCTCTGCTCCGTGCCCGGCGTCCTCCTCCCACTCTGCTGGCAGCGCGCGCTCCTTCCCTGCTACTGTGCTTAGGGCGCGCGCGCGCGCTCTCCCTCCCTCTTAAAGGGGCCGCGCGTGCCGTCCTAAGGAGTCCCCGGCCAATGGCCGGAGGACTTCACCATATATAAGGCACCTCCTCCAAAATGGAGGTGCCCGAGCAATGTTGTTGCACTGTTCACTACTCTGCTTCAGCCCTCAGGTCCCGTTGCCAGTTACCTGCCAGATACCTGCCAGATTCCTGCCAGCTTGCTGTCTTATTCCTGCCTGATATTCTGCTACCTGCCTGCTAGCCTGAGGTCCGACGGTCTGCCTTACTACTCCTGTCAGTCTGTCTAAGGACCAGCTTGCCCGCTCACCTGGGAGCGCCCATCAACTACCTGCCTGCTTGCCTGAGGTCCGACGGTCTGCCTTCCAACTCTTGTCAGTCTGTCTATGGACCAGCTTGCCCACTCACCTGGGAGCGCACATCTGCTACCTGCCTGCTAGCCTACCTGGAGGCTCTGCCGTCACGTGCTGTGACCACCTGCCTGTCCAGTGACTCCTGCCCGCTCACCTGGGAGTGCTCATCTGCTGCCTGTCTGCTAGCCTACCTGGAGGCTCTGCCGTCACGTGCTGTGACCACCCGCCTGTCCAGAGACTTCTGCCCGCTCACCTGGGAGCGCTCATCTGCCGCCTGTCTGTTGGTCATCCTGGAGGCTCCGCCGTCACATGCTGTGACCACCCGTTTATCCAGAGACTCTCGTCTGCTCACCTGGGAGCTCACGTCTACCATCAGCCGCCACAGGTCGTACCAACCCTTTACCCAGAGACTGCCCCGGTCACTTGCCGTGACCATCTGCCCGTTCACCCAGAGACTGCCCCGGTCACTTGCCGTGACCATCTGCCCGTTCACCCAGAGACTGCCCCGGTCACTTGCCGTGACCATCTGCCCGTTCATCCAGAGACTGCCCCGGTCACTTGCCGTGACCTCCTGCCCGTTCTTCTAGAGACTGTCTCGGTCACCTGCTGTGACTGCCTGCCTGGTCGCCACCCGCTCCCTTACAAGGACCGCCCCCTTGTATAGTAACTCAGAGGTTCCGCCTCCCAGACCCGTTACTCTGTGACCTCCATGTCTCTTCAAAGGGGCATTGATATTGTCTTTTTATTCCACTGCGACCTCCACCACTCTTCCAAGGGGCATTAAAACCATCTTGTTAAGCTACTGCGACCTCCACGTCTCTTCCAAGGGCATTAAAACCATCTTGTTAAGTTACTGCGACCTCCACGTCTCTTCCAAGGGGCATCAAAACCGTCTTGTTAAGCTACTGCGACCTCCAAGTCTCTTCCAAGGGGCATTAAAACCGTCTTGTTAAGCTACTGTGACCTCCACGTCTCTTCCACGGGGCATTGATATTGTCTTTTTATCCACTGTGACCTCCACCACACTTCCAAGGGGCATTAAAACCGTCTTGTTAAGCTACTGCGACCTCCACCACTCTTCCAGGGGGCATTGATATTGTCTTTTTATTCCACTGCGACCTCCACCACTCTTCCAAGGGGCATTGATATTGTCTTTATTCCACTGTGACCTCTACGTCTCTTCCAAGGGGCATTAAAACCGTCTTGTTAAGTTACTGTGACCTCCACGTCTCTTCCAAGGGGCATTAAAACCGTCTTGTTAAGCTACTGTGACCTCCACGTCTCTTCCAAGGGTCATTAAAACCGTCTTGTTAAGGTACTGTGACCTCCACGTCTCTTCCACGGGGCATTGATATTGTCTTTTTATCCACTGCGACCTCCACCACTCTTCCAAGGGGCATTAAAACTGTCTTGTTAAGCTACTGCGACCTCCATCACTCTTACAAGGGGCATTGATATTGTCTTTGTATTCCACTGTGACCTCCACGTCTCTTCCAGGGGGTATTTAAACCGTCTTGTTAAGCTACTGTGACCTCCATGTCTCTTCCAAGGGGCATTGATATTGTCTTTTTATTCCACTGCGACCTCCACCACGCTTCCAAGGGGCATTAAAACCGTCTTGTTAAGCTACTGTGACCTCCACCGCTCTTCCAAGGGGCATTAAAACCATCTTGTTAAGCTACTGCGACCTCCACCACTCTTCCAAGGGACAATGAAATGTTGTTTTTAATTAACTCTAACCTCCAGGACTCTTCCAAGGGGCATTAAAACAGTCTTGGTAAACTACTGCGACCTCCACCGCTCTTCCAACGGGCATTAAAACAGTCCTGTTAAGCCACTGTGACCTCCACCTCTCTTCCAAGGGGCATTTATATTGTCTTTTTATTCCACTGCGACCTCCACCACTCTTCCAAAGGGCATTGATATTGTCTTTTTATTCCACTGTGACCTCCACGTCTCTTCAAAGGGGCATTAAAAATGTGTTGTTAAGTTACTGTGACCTCCACGTCTCTTCCAAGGAGCATTAAAACTTTCTTGTTAAGCTACTGTGACCTCCACGTCTCTTCCAAGGGGCATTAAAACCGTCTTGTTAAGCTACTGTGACCTCCACGTCTCTTCCACGGGGCATTGATATTGTCTTTTTATTCCACTGCGACCTCCACCACTCTTCCAAGGGGCATTAAAACCGTCTTGTTAAGCTACTGCGACCTCCACCACTCTTCCAAGGGGCATTGATATTGTCTTTTTATTCCACTGTGACCTCCACCACTCTTCCAAGGGGCATTAAAACCATCTTGTTAAGCTACTGCGACCTGTACCGCTCTTCCAGGGGGCATTAAAACCGTCTTGTTAAGCTACTGTGACCTCCACCACTCTTCCAAGGGGCATTAAAACCGTCTTGTTAAACCTCTCTGAACTCCACAGCTCTTTCAACGGGTATTGAAATGTTGTTTTTAATTAACTCTAACCTCGACGACTGTTCCAACGGACATTGCATTTCCTCCTAATTTTAGTCAGCTTTTGCTTTTCAATGCATAGGCGAACACTAAGGGAGACCCACTCCCCAATAATGGGTAGAAGGTTTTTAGTACACTGTAATCCATGTCTGTTTCAAGGGGCATTGCAGTTCCTCATAATATTTGGAAAGCCTTCCATTTACTGCTTAGGCCAACAGTGTACAGGAGACCCAATTGCTATAAATGGAAAAAACGGTTTAGTTAAGGCCCTCTGACCTCCATGTCACTTCCAAGGGGCATTGGAGTGCCTCAAAATTTTTGGTAGGCATTGCACTCACTCTATGCCCTATAACTGTGTAGCCGATCCACTCCTTTTGGTACAGAAACATATCCTACAAGACTTGTGTGGTTGACTGGCCTGATATTGATGTTAGTGGTCCCTGTTCCTCCTGCTCTTTCTCCTTTGCCACCACCTCATCCATCATTCATCACCTGAAGCTTTGTTTTAACGGGAGTCATAGAACTGGGATAGTAGCAGGAAAACATCCAGCAATCCTCGGAGGAGGTAGGATATGCGCCAAAACGCTGACCACCTCAGGCCAAGGAACAGAAAGGTAAGGAGATGGATGGTCTCATGATCATGAATAATTTACTCGTTGTGTAGGAGGCTGACCACTGCTGCTGTCTACCTTCTGAACTTTGTGTTGAAGCCTGATTGACCCAGGACCCGCAATCCTCTATGTCTGGAGGACGTGTTGCATCCAAGTGTCCAACTGTGTCCCGGCTTCCACAATATTAACCCAGTGTGAAGGCGTCAGTGAGATGGACCATCCCTGGCCACATTCACTTGTCCATGTGTTTGTGGTTAGGCTGTCCTTCAAATAGGAGGACCAAGCGTGGACACCCGGCCGCCGGGCGACTGGGGACTGAGTATGGATACCATGCCGCCGACGCAGCCATGACGTGGTGGCCAGATTCCGCCTCCAGATGCCTAAAAGGCCCAATTTCAAGTGCAAGCAAGCTAGCAGTATGGTATGGCAGCCTGGGGGTGGGTGGGTGGCAGGCTGCACACTTACGCTTGCATTCCAAGAAAACAAAGCAGATGCTAACTTCTATCATCATCATCATGCTCCTCACCTTGGCACTCTCAACTCCCCTGATGGAGTAGCCAGGGCCCACCGGAGGAGTCTGGTTGTCTGGTGGGCTCGGCCAATGCTGCCCTAAAGCAGGCCAGGCTAAGAAAAGTGTGGGGAAGGTTACCGGGACAAATAGGGGCGGCTGGGGAACGAGTATGGACACCCGGCCGCCCCCTGATGGCTGGCGACCAAGCGTGGACACCCGGCCGCCGGGCAGCTGGGGACTGAGTATGGATACCGGGCCGCCAACGCAGCCATGACGTGGTGGCCAGATTCCGCCTCCACATGCCTAAAAGGCCCAATTTCAAGTGCAAGCAAGCAGTATGGTATGGCAGCCTGGGGGTGGGTGGGTGGCAGGCTGCATATTTGCGCTTGCATTGCAAGGAATGGGGGAGGTACAATTGAACACTGCCCTGGGACAAGGACTTGCACGGGGATAGTTGCAAGTCTGCATCTTCTGATGCGGCAAGGATCACTTCTGATCGGCACACTTTTAGGCAGTGATCTGGGTGTCAGAGATGCTTCCAGGGGTCTTCCCCATGCTGTTCCCATGTCTTTTCAGCACTGTATGCATGTGTCACACAGCACATGGCCAGATAAGGTTGTAAAATGTTAAAATGACATTTCCCGGTAAATGCATTTGTCACGGTTGAAAGCAATACAAAAGTGCAAAAACACAAAAAATGCTACTTGTGAACTTAGCCCAAGTTGTGGAGGAGTATTTTTGTTTTTGGTTATTTATTTTAGCTTATACACAAGTCTTTACCCTGGAAAGGATGTTCCTTAACATATTTCACAGGAAAGCAGTTTCAGTTTCGTTTTTGAACGTTTTATTGTGAGCCCGTAAAAGTGGCTTAATACCTCTGATCACGTTGTTGACGGCAGTGACCTGGGGGTCAGAAATGCTTCCTGGGGCAATCCCCATGCTGTCCCCATGTAATTTGAGCACTGTCACTATCGTTTTGGGTACTTTTTAGGCTTTCTACAGACTGCTGGGGGTGCTGACGCGCCCCCTGGGACATATTCCTTTTTGAGGGGAATACCCGGCACCGGATCAGATGGGGGGTTGTAGTCTCCGAGCGGCTGTGACCCGGTCCCGTGCCCAGGGCGTCAAGCTCAGTGTTATGTGGCAGCTTTACAGATGTTACTACAGTTCTTTTGTGTCGACTACGCCACCCGTTGTGATGCGGTCACTGTGGCCGCCGCTGCAGCAGGGTCCACTGAGGCTGATGGTGAGTGCGCAGCTTGGTGAGATAACCCCCAACGGGAGGGGTATAGCCTCAGAGGGGACAGGCGCAGAGGATGGGGGTTGTGGTGGTGTAGTGCAGACGGCAGTGAAGACAGACTCGGGTTGTGCAGTTAAGGGTGTTTACTTACTGCAGATGTTGTACTGGTCACTCCAGCTGCTAGTGACCACCCGAGCCGTGCTGCGTCCACCAGGTCCTGGATCCAGCCAACCCCCAAACAAGTCCGGAGCGTGGCCCTGAGCTCTCCCTCTGTCCTTTCTTCAGCCGTCCCCACCAGTGATTCACCTAGGTCCAGCTCCCTCGGGCCTTCTTTTGGGACACCCTTGGCCCTGGGTTCCCTGACCCTTCATGTGGTTTGCCTTCAGGGTGAATGTGGTGGGTGACCGTGGCAAACGCTGCCCACGATCTCCGGTCTCTGGCTGGGGATTGTTTTTGCCCCCACCAGCTTGGGTTCCGGTACCCTGATGCTGACTCCTCACCCGGTGTTCTAATTTGGGTTCTTGGGTCCCTTCAGTCTTCCCCCTCTGGGTCTTTCTCTGCTCCACTCTCTCTCTCTCCAGGGCTGCTGTTTCCTTCTCTCTCCTCTCCAACTGACTTGTTCTCAGCGTCTGACCCTGATCTAAGTTGGTGCCCTCCTTATATATCCCTCTATGTGTGAGCTCAGGTGACCAGCACCCAATGAGCTCCTATCACTACCCAGACTGCTCCCCCTATCTGCCCCTACACTACATGGGATGTACCACCCCCCTCCCACTCCAGCCAGGAACAGGCTCGGTTGTACCTGCACATTTCTAAGTGGGAGTACCGTCGGCCTGCTCCTCTGGAATGGGATGTATGTAGTGCATGCAGTCTATCTGAGCTCAGTTCCACACTCCTTCCTTACCCGGGAGTGGAATATCACACCTCTGGGTTGAGGTGCAATACCCCTGTAGCAGCCGAATCCTCAGGGTGCTACATTCCCCCCTGGTAAATCACAGCACGTCCTCGGGCTGCAAGACATAAAACACCAAAACATACAAAATTTTTATATGAACATATAAAACATATAAACATTATATATATATAAAACTTTTTATATAAACATTCTCGTAGACTTCTCTTGTCTCTGGTTCCTCCTCCGGACACTGTGCAACGTGTGTCCGGGAAAAGTGCGACAGTCTCTTAGAAAAACTGGTTTTCTATAAAACCGGTAGGGGGCGCTTTAGGACGCGCAACTATTTACAGGGAAAGTTGGCCGCTCTCAGTCCTCGGCCAGGTAGAGGGTAGGGAATGGCTGCTCACAGTCCTCAGCCTGTAGGATGAAGGGGTTAACGGGTAAACAGTTCCCTGGTCCCAACGGGGACTATTTTAGCAGCAACAGTTTCAGTTTCTATATACCCCGATTGGGTAACTATTTACAGCTCCTGCTCTGCCGCACTCAACGGCGTCTTCCTCCTGCTCTTTCTTGATATGATGTTTCTTCAGACCCGTCCGGGTCCTCTGACTCCTCCTCTCCGTACCGCAACTCCTCCTCCGTCAAGCGGTGTACGTGGAGGGCGTAAGGTCCTTTGGCACACTTGTGCCGGGTGAAAGTGACCTCGTCTCCGACGTAGAGGTCACGGCCTTTGTGACCTTCCGGCAGGTGGGACTCGACGTCTCTGCGGGTCACAAAAACGTCACCGCGGTTGTTACGGTCCCGAATAAAGCCCCACCCATGCTGCGGGTTGAACTTTATCACTGTCCCGATGGTGCGGGGACAATGCGCTGCACGGGGGTTCCTCCTAGTCCGGCTCTTCTGCTCCGCGCTCTGGATTTGGGCCTGTTGTTCTCTGACCCGCCTCTCCTCCCGTTCTCTCTTAAACTCTGCCAGCTGTTGACGGCAACACTCTGTACGTTCAGCTGCGGCTGCCCGAGTTTCTCCGGTGAACCCCATCAAATCTTCTCCCGTGGGGTCCCACACGAATTGGGCTTCTGCTAGAGGAGGCGAAACCCGAGCCACGGGCTTCGGAGCCGGGATTAGGGGCTCACACAAGGGCCCTAGTCTTTGCTGCCGCTCCAGCTCAGGGTACCCTTCGGGCCAGATGAAGGGCCGCCCGTCCGGCCATGTGAGCTGGCCGAAGAGGTCCTCCCCCAGGTGTGGCACCCTAGGTATTGCGGGCGCGGGCGCGGTGGTGGTGGCGCCCGGGTTGCCCAGGCCTTGCGGCCAGGCCTGGGGCACCTGGAAGGTGAAGGGCACCGTTAGGACGGCGGCGCCCTGGGTTACCTGGCCTTGCGGCCAGGCCGGAGGCTCCGCGGAGGTAGGGGGCGCTGTTGGTGGTGCGGCGCCCGGGGGTACTAGGCCTTGCGACCAGGCTGGTGGTAATTCCTGCTTTGTCACGCTCCGGGTCGGTGCGTGTGACGTCACAGGGGTCGCGGCGGCGGCTTCCGGTCGGGGCCTAGTCCATGGCGGTGACCTGGCGGCTACGGGCACAGCAGGGGGACTTTCGGGCTCTGCGACGGGGAGCTGGGGCAGGTAAGCGGTGTCACGGCTTGGGGTATAGGCGCCCCCTTTACCTGCCTCCATGCGTTCGGCTCCCTCCTCGGCGCCGTCTCCGGCCTTGGGTCCTCCCGCGCCATCCTCAGAGGCGGTCTGCTTCCTCTTCCAGGGTAGCGTGCTCCGTTGACTGGTCTCTGGTTGCTGGGCCATCTCCCGGCTCCACTCCGCCAGTATCTCGCGCTGTACCCGGGCCATCCTCCTTGCGAGGCCCTCCAGGGCAGTTTGTGCACACTCCCGGTCTCGGGGGAGCTGCGCTAGGATCTCCGCTAGACCTAGCGGGGTTGTGGACTCCAGCAGGCTCCTGACCATCGGGTCGGTGCTGCTCTGCTCTGCTTCCAGCAGGCTCCTGGCCAGCGGGCCGGTGCTGCTCTGCCCTCTTTCCTCGGTCTCTAGCAGACTCCTGGCCAGCGGGCCGGTGCTGTTCTGCTTTCTCTCCATCTCCGGGTGAGCTTCTTTGCTACCCCTCTCCAGACCTCTTGCCTCCGGGTGCGCTCGCTCCAGACTGCTCCAAGCGACACCCATCTTTTCTCTTCTCTTTCGTCTCCTCCCACTTCGAGGGCGGTCCCGGGGCAACTCGGTGACTGTCAGCTCCAGGGGGAGTTCTTTCACGCTGACAGACACCTCCAGCATCACAGTCTCTGTTGGTGGGGGCGGTTTCCACTTTTGGCGCCATTTTCTGTCCCGGCCCACGATGGGATGTGGCCTCTTGCCCTCCTTTGGCACGCCCATAATGGCGTCCGCTGCTCTTCCAAGGCGGGAAATCTGCGGTTTTGGCGGGAAGCGTCGCCCAGTGGCGGGAAACTCTGCAGATGGCGGGAACAAGCTGGAAATGGCGGACAATCGGCGGGAAACGACTGGTGATGGAGTCCGATGGCGTGGACCCTCCGGAACCGGCAGGAGTCTTCTTTCTGAGGTAAACTTGCACTTTTCTTCAGGCACGCAGTACCCGGGTGTTGCGGGCACGTAATCCTGCCGACTACGCCAAAGTTGACGCGCCCCCTGGGACATATTCCTTTTTGAGGGGAATACCCGGCACCGGATCAGATGGGGGGTTGTAGTCTCCGAGCGGCTGTGACCCGGTCCCGTGCCCAGGGCGTCAAGCTCAGTGTTATGTGGCAGCTTTACAGATGTTACTACAGTTCTTTTGTGTCGACTACGCCACCCGTTGTGATGCGGTCACTGTGGCCGCCGCTGCAGCAGGGTCCACTGAGGCTGATGGTGAGTGCGCAGCTTGGTGAGATAACCCCCAACGGGAGGGGTATAGCCTCAGAGGGGACAGGCGCAGAGGATGGGGGTTGTGGTGGTGTAGTGCAGACGGCAGTGAAGACAGACTCGGGTTGTGCAGTTAAGGGTGTTTACTTACTGCAGATGTTGTACTGGTCACTCCAGCTGCTAGTGACCACCCGAGCCGTGCTGCGTCCACCAGGTCCTGGATCCAGCCAACCCCCAAACAAGTCCGGAGCGTGGCCCTGAGCTCTCCCTCTGTCCTTTCTTCAGCCGTCCCCACCAGTGATTCACCTAGGTCCAGCTCCCTCGGGCCTTCTTTTGGGACACCCTTGGCCCTGGGTTCCCTGACCCTTCATGTGGTTTGCCTTCAGGGTGAATGTGGTGGGTGACCGTGGCAAACGCTGCCCACGATCTCCGGTCTCTGGCTGGGGATTGTTTTTGCCCCCACCAGCTTGGGTTCCGGTACCCTGATGCTGACTCCTCACCCGGTGTTCTAATTTGGGTTCTTGGGTCCCTTCAGTCTTCCCCCTCTGGGTCTTTCTCTGCTCCACTCTCTCTCTCTCCAGGGCTGCTGTTTCCTTCTCTCTCCTCTCCAACTGACTTGTTCTCAGCGTCTGACCCTGATCTAAGTTGGTGCCCTCCTTATATATCCCTCTATGTGTGAGCTCAGGTGACCAGCACCCAATGAGCTCCTATCACTACCCAGACTGCTCCCTCTATCTGCCCCTACACTACATGGGATGTACCACCCCCCTCCCACTCCAGCCAGGAACAGGCTCGGTTGTACCTGCACATTTATGCTCGGGTCTCCCATAGACTAACATTGGGCTCGTTGCTTGAGTCGAGCACCCGAGTATCACGGTGAGCTCGGCCCGAGCTTCGAGCACCCGAGCATTATAGTGCTCGCTCAGCACTAGTTTTTACCCATGCACATTATGTCATACCTTTTTTAATGTTATGCTTTGTTGTGTAGTTGGTATTGTTTTTGCAGGACAACAATCTAGGGTATAATCATAGGCACATCATCTAGTGATCACGTCGATGGAACTGTTGTTGATCAATGGTATTAGAATCATTAGTATTTATCATATAGTAATAACATTGTGTACGCACCATTTGTGTCGCCAAAAAAGTAGAACGCTCTATTGTGTCCCGTAAAAAGTTAAGGCCAAACAGAGTTCAAAGTTCCATACTTTGTAATCCTGTTCCCCTCATACTCCTCAATACTTACAAGTTTCGGACAGAAGCACCCTACATGAATGAATAACTATAAGAAACAACCTAGGTTTAGATCTCAGAAAATAGGAAAAACATATTTCCTAGAAATGAAAACTTCCCTAGCTGTATAAAGAAGTGGAGGGGTCAATTAAAATGCATTAGGCAATTATAGGGAGGTGAAAGGTCTCCTGTTAGTGTTTCTCTCTGGCATGTGTATTATATTGTACTCTTCAATGGGCACATTTACATACACTTGCATGCAGTAGTGTTGTATATACAATGGGTACAGAAAGTATTCAGACCCCTTTAAATTTTTCACTCTTTGTTTCATTGCAGCCATTTGATAAATTCAAAAAAGTTCATTTTTTTCTCATTAATGTAGACTCTGCACCCCATCTTGACTGAAAAAAAACATGTAGAAATTTTCGCAAATTTATTAAACTAGAAAAATTGAAATATCACATGGTCATAAGTCTTCAGACCCTTTGCTCAGTATTGAGTAGAAGCACCCTTTTGAGCTAGTACAGCCATGAGTCTTCTTGGGAATGATGCAACAAGTTTTTCACACCTGGATTTGGGGATCCTCTGCCATTCTTCCGTGCTGATCCTCTCCAGTTCCGTCAGGTTGGATGGTGAACGTTGGTGGACAGCCTTTTTCAAGTCTCTCCAGAGATGCTCACTTGGGTTTAGGTCAGGGTTCTGGCTGGGCCAGTAAAGAATGGTCACAGAATTGTCGTGAAGCCACTCCTATGTTATTTTAGCTGTTTGCTTAGGGTCATTGTCTTGTTGGAAGGTGAACCTTTGGCCAAGTCTGAGGTCCAGAGCACTCTTGAAGAGGTTTTCATCCAGGATATCTCTGTACTTGGCCGCATTCATGTTTCTTTCAATTGCAACCAGTCATCCTGTCCCTGCAGCTGAAAAACACTCCCATGGCATGATGCTGCCACCACCATGTTTCACTGTTGGAATTGTATTGGGCAGGTGATGAGCAGTGCCTGGTTTTCTCCACACATACCGCTTAGAATTATCACCAAAAAGTTCTATCTTCGTCTCATCAGACCAGATAATCTTATTTCTCATAGTCTGGGAGTCCTTCATGTGTTTTTGAGCAAACTCTATGCGGGCTTTCATATGTCTTGCACTGAGGAGAGGCTTCCGTTGGGCCACTCTGCCATTAAGGCCCGACTGGTGGAGGGCTGCAGTGATAGTTGACTTTGTGGAACCTTCTCCCGTCTCCCTACTGCATTTCTGGAGCTCATCCATAGTGATCTTGGGGTTCTTCTTTACCTCTCTCTAATCAGTTTAATTAAACACAGCTAGACTCCAATGAAGGAGTAGAACCATCTCAAGGAGGATCACAAGGAAATAGATAAGAAGTGGCTTAAATATGAGTGTCTGAGCAAAGGGTCTGAATACTTATGACCATGTGAGGTTTCAGTTTTTCTTTTTTAATAAATTTGCCAAAATTTCTTCATTTCTGTTTTTTTTCAGTCAAGATGGGGTGCAGAGTGTACTTTAATGAGAAAAAAAATGAACTTTTTAGAATTTACCAAAAGGCTGCAATGACACAAAGAGTGAAAGATTGAACGGGGTCTGAATACTTTCCGTACCTACTGTAGGTGTGTACTGCAGGCAGAACATACACATTCACCTGTGCTGTATACATACACAGCTCTGCTACAAACATACATACATACATATATATAACTCTGCAACATACACCGCTCTGCTACATACACACACAGTTCTGCTACATACATACACACTAGTTTGCTACATATACACAAACAACTTTGCTAAATACACACCCCCTGCTACATGTGCACACGCAGCTTGGCTACATGCACACACAGCTGTCTTACATACACAAACAGCCTGGTTACATAAATAAACACACTCATAGAAAAATACCTGCTGCTGCCTAGATGCCTACACACTAATTTTAAGTGAAGTGTGTACACTGCCACATTATAAAGTTACATATACTGTATGTGATAATTACAATTCTAAATGCATATGGGAAAATCTCAGCCAAGGATTGTATTTCCTCAAAATGGAAATCCAAAATAATGAGTCTATAGTACACACTGACTACAGCCCTGTATAACTTAATGTCTGTATCATATAAAAGCAATGCTGAAAGTGATCACGCACTGACATCAATGAGAGAGGATACAAAACACAGTCATGTTGCAGCCATATTGCTAGCAGTTTATCTGACTCATACAGTATACTTATTAAAGCACTTGAGACAAGGCCTGAGACAGACCTGACACAAGAGTTTGTAAAGATCAGACCAGTAGATTAAAACAAAAGATGAAGGAAACTGCAAAAAGAGACAATAGAATCGCTTTAAGGCTGTGTGCCCACGATGGGTTTTTTAAGCGTTTCCGCAGCGGAAAAAACGCTGCAAAAACGCTTAAAAAACGCATGGTAGAAGGTCTGCCATGTTTCCCAATGACAATCCGCATGTGCGGTGCACATGCTGTGGAAATTTCCGCTGCGGATTATCATTGCCTTAGGCTATGTGCCCACGATGCAGAAATGCTCAGGATTTTTTCCTGAGCGTTTCTGCATCTCCCTGGCAGAAAAAAACGCATGCATATTGTACATGCGGATTGTACATGCGGATTGTACATGCGGATTATTCATGCGGATTGTACATGCGGATTGTACATGTGGATTGTACATGCGGATTGTACATGCGGATTGTACATGCGTTTTCCTGCCAGGGACATGCGGATGTAAAGCGTTCTTCACTTGCATTTCCCCATGTGGGTTGACAAGCGCTTTCCAAGCGATTTTAGCATCACTTGGAAAGTGCTTGTCAACTTGGTCACACTATATAAATCCATGCAACCGGCATGGATTTATATAGTGTGACCGTAAAGAATGGTAAAAAATAAAAAATAAATCTATACTTACCCAATGATGGCCCCCGGTGTCTTGCTTTCCTCCGTTCTCCCTTGCCGGCAGCGGTACACTGGAGGACCTGCTGTCACATGACTATGACGTCAGCGCAGGTCCTTCAGTCCATCGCTAGGTGCCGGCATGAAAGGACGAGTGCCGCGGGGGCCACCAGAAGGTAAGTATAATCTTTATTTTTTATTTTATTCTTTTTTTCACAGTTTCTATGGTACCCGGGTCCGGAGGAGAGTCTCCTCTCCTCTAGACCTGGGAACCATCCGCACATTGAATGCATGCATTCCGCATGTCCTTATCTAGTGAAGCAGAATCCATGCGTTCTAATGCAAGTCAATGGCGGCGAAAACTCAGCACTTCCGCAAAATAATTGGTAGTGCTGCGTTTTTTTCCGCAATGATAATCCGCAGCGGAAATTTCCGCAGCATGTGCACAGCACATGCGGATTATCATTGGGGAACATGGCAGGCCTTCTACCATGCATTTCTTAAGCATTTCTGCAGTGTTTTTGCTGCTGCGGAAACGCTTAAAAAACGCATCGTGGGCACACAGCTTTAAAGTATGCAATGTCAAACAAAAAGGAAGCTAGAGCATGTATTAGATGCCACAAGGAAGCACTGTACAATTTGAAAATCAGAATGCTAGAAACAAATTTCAATTCCAAGGAACGAAACTAAAGGTCAACGCTACAATCTAAGTCACATCACAAATTCTAGAAGTTTTATAGCAGAACTTGACCTAAAAAAACAAATTAAACAATCTATGATGCTTATGGAAACAGAATAAATGGAGAAGGTCCTAGACATGGAATCCTCATATGCCCAGTAAAATTAGACAAAATTTTGCCATACTAGTAAAAGACATGTTGTATGTTCGCAGTCTAGAAGGAGGACTATTATAAACTAGATGGTGGCCTGATTCAAACGCATCGGGTTTTCTAGAATATGTATGCGGTACACCGGGCGCAATCAGCAGAGCGGTGTTTAAATTTGGCGCCAATATCGCAACTGGTCATGGCCGGCGGCCTCGACCAATCAGCACAGGGATTTTTAAATTTGGCGCCAATATCGCTGATTGGTAGCGGCCGGCGGCCACGACCAATCAGCACAGCGGTGTTTAAATTTGGCGCCAATATCGCTGACTGGTCGTGGCCAGCGGCCGCGACCAATCAGCACAGCGGTTTTTAAATTTGACGCCAATATCGCTGATTGGTCGCGGCCGAATTGTATTAGTGAGGACCGGTGAGCGGCGCTGCGGGAGATAACCGGCTGCCCGCAGCAGAAGTATCCCGACCGGCAGCGCCGCTCCCCGGTCCTCCCTTCACACTTGCCGTCGGGAGATCAGCGGGCCAAGCCGCTAATCTCCCGACGGTAGCCACATGGGGGTCAGCGGCGCCGCAGGTCGGGGTACTTATGCTGCTAGCGCCGCTCATCTCCCGGCTGCATCGCCACTGACCTCTGTGCAGAGCGGTGTTTAAACTTGGCGCCGATCTCGCTGATTGGTCGCGGCTGGCGGCTGCGACCAATCAGCAGACCGGTGTTTAAATTTGGCGCCAAAATCGCTGATTGGTCGCAGCCGCCGGCCACGACCAATCAGCGAACCATATTACTGAGGACCGGGCAGCGGCGCCGTCCCTCCCTTCACACTTGCCGTCGGGAGATCAGTGGCCCAAGCTGCTGATCTCCTGACGGTAGCCGCTTGGGGGTCAGCGGCGCCGCAGGTCGGGGTACTTATGCTGCTAGCAGCCAGGAGATGAGCGGCTCATCTCCCGCTGCATCGCCGCTGGCCTCTGTGTAGAGCGGTGTTAAAACTTGGCGCCAATCTCTCTGATTGGTCGCGGCCGGCGGCCGCGACCAATCAGCAGAGCGGTGTTTAAATTTGGCGCCAAAATCGCTGATTGATCGAGGCAGCGACCAATCAGCAGAGCGGTGTTTAAACTTGGCGCTGATCTCGCAGATTGGTCGCGGCCGCCACCAATCAGCAGTGCGGTGTTTAAATTTGCCGCCAATATCGCTGATTGGTCACGGCCGGCGGCCGCGACCAATCAGCACAGCGGTTTTTCAATTTGGCGCCAATATCGCTGATCACGACCGCGACCGATCAGCGAATTGTATTAGTGAGGACCGGGGAGCAGCGCTGCGGGAGATGACCGGCTGCTCACGGCAGAAGTTTCCCGACTGGCAGTGCCGCTCCCCGGTCCTCCCTTCACACTTGGCGTCGGGAGATCAGCGGGCCAAGCCGCTGATCTCCCGACTGTAGCCACATGGGGGTCAGCGGCGTCGCAGGTCGGGGTACTTATGCTGCTAGCAGCCGGGAGATGAGCAGCTAGCGCCGCTCATCTCCCGGCTACATTGCCACTGACCTCTGTGCAGAGCGATGTTTAAACTTGGTACCAATCTCGCCGGCCACGACCAATCAGCGAACCGTATTACTGAGGACCGGGCAGCGGCGCCGTCCCTCCCTTCACACTTGCCGTCGGGAGATCAGTGGCCCAAGCTGCTGATCTCCTGACGGTAGCCGCATGGGGGTCAGCGGCGTCGCAGGTCGGGGTACTTATGCTGCTAGCAGCCAGGAGATGAGCGGCTCATCTCCCGCTGCATCGCCGCTGGCCTCTGCGTAGAGCGGTGTTAAAACTTGGCGCCAATATCTCTGATTGGTCGCGGCCGGCGGCCGCGACCAATCAGCAGAGCGGTGTTTAAATTTGGCGCCAAAATCGCTGATTGATCGAGGCAGCGACCAATCAGCAGAGCGGTGTTTAAACTTGGCGCCGATCTCGCAGATTGGTCGCGGCCGCCACCAATCAGCAGTGCGGTGTTTAAATTTGCCGCCAATATCGCTGATTGGTCACGGCCGGCGGCCGGCGGTAGCCACGTGGAGGTCAGCAGCGGCGCCCGTCGGGGTACTTGTGCTGCCAGCAGCGGGGAGATGAGCGGCTAGCGCCGCTCATCTCCCGGCTGCATCGCCGCTGACCTCCATCCGGCAGATGAGCCACTAACGGCTGCCATTTTTTTCTGAAATCCCGCGTCACTGATTGGCCACGGCCGGACCAATCAGCGACGCGGGATTTCCTGGACAGACAGACAGACAGACCGGATAAGACGATTATATATTAGATAAAGCGTATGACAGCTAAAGGATTGACAGTACACTTCCAAAGTAACAAATGTGCTATCCTGGATGGAAAATGGGTTACAGCTATTGAAAAAGCTGGAAAATTCAGAGCCAGTGTCAGTCAGAGCCGGGGGGAGAGATTACAGCTTCAGCTCTGTATTCTCAGAGCAGTCACTGAATCAGAACCAGCGCAGTCCCAGTGGCTAAAATCCGAAATCTGCTGGCGGAAATATAGTTCATTTTCTCCCTGCAGCGTTCAGCTAAATGCAAGCACCGAGAAGGTTAATAACGCTATTAACCTGCAGATTAACTCCATATCTGCAGGTTAATAAAGTTACTTCTAGTGACAGGTTCCCTGTAACAGGTACCTTCATTCTATAGAGCTGAAGGTGTGAACCACACCAGGAATAGCAAAGACAAGTTTATTATCAGGCACTTTGATAACAGAGTTAAGGGTGGGAACAGCACCAGGATTTGCACAACTGTGCTAATAGGTGCAGATTTTTGCTGGATAGCAGTCTAAGCCAAATAAACAGATGATCAGACACCTGGCTTCAGCAGAGCAAAGTGGGAAGTATGGCTGAACTTTAGGGAAGCACATGGTAGCAAAGAGCATTACTACCTGAATACTCAGGCGGCAAGCAGCCACCTGAGACAACCTTAAAAGGCCTTGTATGATGACTTCAGAGGTGCTTGTCAAATTACCATATTAACTTGGGATTGGACTAGCAAAGAGGAAGCCGCATAGGGAAAGGAAGCAAAGTCTGGAGTTGGAAATAGGACAGGTAACACATGTAGCATACACATGTGGGTCAGAGACATGCAGGAAGCATCAAGGGACTAAAATAGCCAAACCTGACAAAAGATCCAAATATAACTTGATGTCATCACTAATCATAAGAACAAAAGAGAAAACTGACAGTGATCTACTCCCAAACAAATGGCGGAAGTCAGCACGAGCCCAAACACAAGTGAGTAGATAGAACCGTACTCAGATACAGAAATAAGATGTTCAACAAGAGAAAATGAAGGTGAACTATCTCTCATTCAAGGTAAACGCAGTTAATGTATAAGACACCACATCTTGAGAAACCATACCTGCTCTTAAAAGGGAAAGTCAAAAAATGGATATAGTCTGCAAAGGAAAAGGTAAAATCCATGCGTGACAACCAAGGATGTCTGGCACGCACACTGATGGAAAGCATTAATCCAAGAACAATTATATTGATGCAGAGTTCCATTTTCGGTGTGATCTTCAAAATCAAGAACTTCTGGATGTTCAATAATGCTCAACAGAGGACATGACTGTGGACATTTTTTGTGAAGCCATTGATTGCAGAGAGAGACATTTCAAGCTAATGAAGAGACTGCACCTTAGCTGTTGAGTAGAGGTGTTGGAGTATACAACAGCTGCAGGCTTATGCACCTACTGTATATTGAGTAGACAGCATATGGCGCTGTGTTAATTGCCAGAGTTTAATGCTGTACTGTATGACCTCTCTAGATGTTGTTTGTGTCATTTTCTCCTGTAATGCTCCATGTTGTGATGATGAATAAAATGGTTGCTGTATGTGACGCGCCCCCTGGGCCGTTGGGTACTCAGTAGCCGAGCCAGTCGTTGCTAGGGGATGTCACAGTGCAGTGACCCGCTCCGTGACCCAGGGCAGTCAATGAAAAGGGGAAT
The DNA here is from genome assembly GCF_046119375.1 of Phyllobates terribilis. Taxonomy (NCBI): domain Eukaryota; kingdom Metazoa; phylum Chordata; class Amphibia; order Anura; family Dendrobatidae; genus Phyllobates; species Phyllobates terribilis. The sequence goes on along the minus strand of NW_027362770.1, from coordinate 130,410,679 downwards.
GATTAAATAAAAGGAATTAAAATTATTTTAATGTTCATGACGCCACCTGTGGTATGCGGCTATATGGAGCTGCCACTGCGGTGCAGATCCTCTGGAGCTGATGTTAAAGCAGCAGAGTTGGTTCAGCTCTCCACAGGTAGAGCTAAGCTCCAGCGCGGTGCTGTGATGGTTAATGATGATGTAGATGTTGTTGTGCAGTGTGGTGCAGGGGATAATTCAAGGACACAGTGAGGTGCAGTCTTCAGGGTTTACTCACGATTATCACGTTGCTCCTGGTTACAACTGCAGATTACAACCACCCACGTCATCCTGCTTTCACCACGGGAGGGGTTCAGCAATCCCTCAGGTAATTCAAGAGCACTTAATGGGACCCCTTTCTGTGTGCCTTTCTCAGTCGTCTCCCTGGGCTGGCTCTCACCTTCCTGCCCTGCGCCTCGCAAACAGTGTCCCAAGCCGGTAACCTCAGATCTTGGCGGGCAACCTGGAGTTCCCTGGATCCTGTGTGGCTACCTTATGGCGAATAATTGCAGCTGTGGCAAGTACACCCTGTAAATGTAGAAGCCTCCGGTTTCTAGCTGAATATTGCAATTCCCACTAGTTAGGGTCCAGTCCGGTCCCCTCTGCAGCTTGATCCCCTGGTAGCTTCGGGCGTATGGGTGGCCTCCAGCACTTCCCGTACCCCTAGGATCCCCTCTTTCCTTCTGGAGCCTTCCTTCCTGCTCCTCTCCTCTTTCTTCAGTCTCACCTCCTGGGCCTCTCTCACTCAGGCCCGCTCCTCCTGAGCAGAGCTCCTGCAGAGCTCCTGCTCCCACTACTTCTCTCACTGTCTGAACTCTCCATACAAGATGGCTCCCCTTTTTATACTCCTACTGAAGGTGCTCCCCTGAACTGCTTCCTCCACCCACACCCACTACATGGTTCCCCCTCACTTGTTTACCCCCACTTCCAACCAGGGACAGGGCTCAGCAGTGAACAAGTGCATCTTGCCCCGCCTGCTGGTCTGGAATGGTGTAGTGTTGGATGCAGGTGGGTGGATCCCGGGCAGTACTCCCTCCTTACCTGAGAGTGAGGTACCACACCTCTGGGTGAGATGCAGTACCTCTGTGGCGACTGAACCCGCAGGGGCACCACATATGTCCTAAATAAAGCAGTTCATTATCCCACATTGTCTGGATGCTGAATGCTAAAATCTACAACAACACACAGCACATATCATCCATAAGGTGTAATTTTTTTTTATCAACTCATAATAGACCCCTCAGGCAAGTGACTGGACCCAGTATCATCTCCAAGTTTGTTTGTCTTCCAGTACTCCTCTGTGGCCCATTATTGTGTGAAAGCATGGGTCTACTAGAGGATCTTTTGGTAGAGCACTAAGTTTAAAGAATAATCATGGTTTTAATTTTTATTTTATAAAGTAATAGTTCATATGAAAATAAGCAACTTTGTAATATATTTTATCAGAGAAATCTTCTTTCTCCTTCAGGACTGATCATTCATTTTCCATATTCCCAATTCCAAGGAAAAATTTGTATTCACTGAAGACATATTTTTACATTACTGAGATTGAAGATGACAATTGGTTTGTACAAGAATCTATGTAGAAGGGAGGGAAGAGGAGAAAGGAGGAGCTCTGTCTCTAGCTGACTTGAGGTAGAGGGACTATGTGAGTGTGAGGGGTGCAGGGTGGTAGTGGTGGTGAGGGGCTGTTGTTGTGTTCCCACACCCTGACTCCGCACAAATAATACATAGAGTCCAGTCTGCCTAGTGGTCTGAGTGTATTGCACAACACAACAGTTTTCCTGGAGGTTCCCATCTGCTTCAGGATTCCAGATGTTGCAGGCAGACAATCATTTCTAGACTCTGTTTCTTTTCCAATCAAAACAACTTCGCTAAACTTTTGCAACAGTTTAGCTCTAGTCACAGATACAGCATTTTGGGAAACAACCGACACAATCTCAGTTCCCTTCTCTGTCCCTTTCTTCTCTAACTCCTTGTCCACCAGGCATAGCCTACCCGGTACCACAGCTTCTAGGAACACAGTCCTGCTCTCAATAGGTGCATCCCCATCCATTTCCCCTTCCATGGTAACAACAAAGGCTGGCTTCATCATGCCTTCTCCAGGCCGTAGGCCCCGGAAGTTTAGGGAAGTTTCCTCGCAGATGTCATCTTTCTCATTCCTCATGCTGCCCTTTCCTCTCTCCTTCTCTTGCTGCATTTTCGCTATCATTCAGCCCCCAGGTCCCTGAAATCTTTCCTTTTCTCAATTATACCTCCTGCTCAAGCTTGAATGTTACAAACAGTTTAACTCTCTTACCCTATCTGAACTGCAAAGGAAGTGCTAGTCGTCTTTATAACTTTTACACCTCCCACTTAGGAAAGTCCCAAGTCCCAAAATCTAAGATTTCTATCTATTCCTATCAATACAGTAGACCCCCTGTTCTGAATCCTTAATTGCTATTTAACCCTGTCCTATTCCTATGCTCCTATCTTATTATTTCCCTATGTTGCTTTATTACAGTACATTAACACGCATTTATATTATTCTACCACAAAGCATATACCACATATTACACTGCACCTGTTTTGTCAGGGAGTGATGCAGAGTATGCACAGGCATCCACACACCCTTACATGAGATTTGGTAGGACAAGAGTGGGTTTAATATCTTCTGATGATTCTAGAATCACATGGGCACCATGGGAACATACAGTCATGCATTAATGCCTCTGTCATCTGAGTCACCTAATGACTCTATGGGCCTAATTCATCAAAGCTTTTACGCCAGAATATACAAAGCTTTGAAAAGCCACATTATTTTGGCACAACTCTTTAAAAAAAATTGCAACTTTTTGGTGTTCTCATGCCGTTTTAGCTTAACTCTGACAAAGAGGGCAGAGCTGGGACAGTACAAGGGTGTGGCGTCGACCGCTTGTGAAATTCATAATGAGTTCCAGTGACCGCTACTCCACAAATCGTATACTCTAGCAGGGACCGCAGTAGGATTTGTGGCAAGATGTAAACAGAGATGAATGTCACTCATCCCTGATTTATGATCCATGAAGGAGAGTCTGACTCCAGCACACCTCCTTATCAAGACGGGCATGAACAACGCTGGTCTTGATGATTCGGTACCTATGTTCATCATCCACTGATCTCCTAACAATATTATCATTGTTGTAAATAAATGCTGGAAATAAATATGGGAAAAATAATATCTTAGCAATATGCCATTACTTATAATACAAGACCTGGTCAAGAATTTCAATAGGCAGCATGTTATACTTCATACCATCTTCGGGGGAGCTGTAGGAGAAGAGGACACTTGCTACCACATTTCCTTACTAATTACAGATGATCACTGTAGCAGCTGAACACCATGTTATCTGTACGCAGTCATGGACCTTTTTAACAAAAAGGATTTTAAAAAAATTGGATAATTCCTTTAAATATGAAATGAAAAATAAATATTTCAATGTTACGACCCCAGGGCTACTTAAAAGACTGGTATTTACACGCAATAATACCTTAAAATGTAAGAGAAATCTGTAGGTCATGATGTAACGACTTGGGCAATTCAGTTGTAAATGACTGCAGCTTATGGAGGTATAAAAAGTCTACAGTTACATCTCATCTGCATATTCCCGAGTATGTCTCCTGGACTAAGGTGTTTTCCTACATTCATTTGGATGTGTGAGAGAACTGATTGAATGATCTTTAAATAAATGTATCCACTCATTTGGAGACCATCTGTGCTTCCGAGAAAATTGTCTTTTTTGATATAATTAATTTCGACTTAGAGTGCCAATAAAATAAATCATGTAGTGCTTCTATACTACCATATTCTTCCTTCTATGGGATAAGAGGATAAATATCCATTAGAAAAAAAACAGTCGATCCAGACAATTTTGGTGCTACCAGCCAACCATTTATTGTGTTTTCGGGCCTCTCAGGCAGTTGGAATTAAGTACGGAGGAGAATAAGCTGTTGCCATAATACTCTGGCAGCAGCTCTCTAATAGAGGACTAGAGATGAGCGTTGTTCGACTCGAACTGTTCGCCAATCTCAAATTCGAGCTGTTTTGGGCGGTGTTCGAGCCGTTCGGCGAACACGAACGATTTGAGAAAAATTCGGCTGTTCGGGGTTATGTTCGATAACTGTTCGTGCACCAAAATCATAACTGGATTTTTTCTCAGTAATGATGAAAATTAATGTTAATACGCAGTTTGAGTGTACAGCGGGGTGGGGGGAGGGGCAGGGGATGGATCTCTGCAGGAATAATGAAGATCTCCATTTTTTTTTCTCTTTCCCGCATTTACAGTGGAGAGGTGCAATCTGTCAGCCTATCAGCAGCGCACACACGGAGCGAACTGCTTTTTTTCACACAAGCAAGGGCATGTGTCATTGGCAGTGTATGTCACATGTCCTTGCCCTATAAGACCAAGCCATTTTCCCCGTCGCCACCATTTTCTCACTGCTGCAGCTGCGTGTTAGATGGCACCGCTGTTGCTGTGTGCGCTATACCTTGTTAATTTCAAGCCAATTTTCGCACAAATCTACAGATAGCTTGGGAGTAGGGAATAGTTGTGATTGCAGTCCTTTTAAGGACTAGGTTACAGCATTTCCTACGACTTTTATCAGGCAGGTCTGTGCTCTTAAATAGATAGATTGTGGGAGTAAAGACTAATTGTAATTGCAGTCCTTTTCAGGACTAGGTTACATCAGTTCCTATCAGTTGTTGCCAGGCAGGTCTGTGCCAGTGCTGTGCAAGTTTTTTTCACAGCATTTGGCTGAATCTAGCAAAGCTAATCCTTTTTGGCCTATTGCAGAGTGTGTTAGTCAGTGGAGTAGCCTATCTGTGTTGCAAGATATACCACCTGTGTATAGAATACCAATTTTTTTACTGCACCTAGTGAAGTAAAATCTTTTGGGCATAGCATCATTCTATTAGTCCATCTATACTGACCTCCATCAGGTTGCAAACTGAATATAATTTTTTTCTGCATCTAGCTCTGAAAAAATATTTGGGCTTCTAGCAGTGTGTGGGACTTGGTCTATTAGTCCATCTATACTGACCTCCATCAGGTTGCAAATTAAAAATAATTTTTTTCTTCATTTAGCTCTGAAAAAATATTTGGGCTTCTAGCAGTGTGTGGGACTTGTTCTATTAGTCCTTCTATACTGACCTCCATCAGGTTGCAAATTAAAAATAATTTTTTGTCTGCATCTAGCTCTGAAAAAATATTTGGCCTTCTAGCAGTGTGTGGGACTTTCTCTATTAGTCCATCTATACTGACCTCCATCAGGTTGCAAACTGAATATATATTTTTTCTGCATCTAGCTCTGAAAAAATATTTGGGCTTCTAGCTGTGTGTGGGACTTGTTCTATTAGTCCATCTATACTGACCTCCATCAGGTTGCAAACTGAATATAATTTTTTTCTGCATCTAGCTCTGAAAAAATATTTGGCCTTCTAGCAGTGTGTGGGACTTTCTCTATTAGTCCATCTATACTGACCTCCATCAGGTTGCAAATTAAAAATAATTTATATCTGCATCTAGCTCTGAAAAAATATTTGGCCTTCTAGCAGTGTGTGGGACTTTCTCTATTAGTCCATCTATACTGACCTCCATCAGGTTGCAAATTAAAAATAATTTTTTGTCTGCATCTAGCTCTGAAAAAATATTTGGCCTTCTAGCAGTGTGTGGGACTTTCTCTATTAGTCCATCTATACTGACCTCCATCAGTTTGCAAACTGAATATATTTTTTTTCTGCATCTACCTCTGAAAAAATATTGGGCTTCTAGCTGTGTGTGGGACTTGTTCTATTAATCCATCTATACAGACCTCCATCAGGTTGCAAACTGAATATAATTTTTTTCTGCATCTACCTCTGAAAAAATATTTGGGCTTCTAGCTGTGTGTGGGACTTGTTCTATTAATCCATCTATACAGACCTCCATCAGGTTGCAAACTGAATATAATTTTTTTCTGCATCTACCTCTGAAAAAATATTTGGGCTTCTAGCTGTGTGTGGGACTTGTTCTATTAGTCCATCTATACTGACCTCCATCAGGTTGCAAACTGAATATAATTTTTTTCTGCATCTAGCTCTGAAAAAATATTTGGCCTTCTAGCAGTGTGTGGGACTTTCTCTATTAGTCCATCTATACTGACCTCCATCAGGTTGCAAATTAAAAATAATTTATATCTGCATCTAGCTCTGAAAATATATTTGGCCTTCTAGCTGTGTGTGGGACTTGTTCTATTAGTCCATCTATACTGACCTCCATCAGGTTGCAAACTGAATATAATTTTTTTGTGCATCTAGCTCTGAAAAAAATATTTGGCCTTCTAGCAGTGTGTGGGACTTTCTCTATTAGTCCATCTATACTGACCTCCATCAGGTTGCAAATTAAAAATAATTTATATCTGCATCTAGCTCTGAAAATATATTTGGCCTTCTAGCTGTGTGTGGGACTTGTTCTATTAGTCCATCTATACTGACCTCCATCAGGTTGCAAACTGAATATAATTTTTTTGTGCATCTAGCTCTGAAAAAAACATTTGGCCTTCTAGCAGTGTGTGGGACTTTCTCTATTAGTCCATCTATACTGACCTCCATCAGGTTGCAAATTAAAAATAATTTTTTGTCTGCATCTAGCTCTGAAAAAATATTTGGCCTTCTAGCAGTGTGTGGGACTTTCTCTATTAGTCCATCTATACTGATCTCCATCAGGTTGCAAACTGAATATATTTTTTTTCTGCATCTACCTCTGAAAAAATATTTGGGCTTCTAGCTGTGTGTGGGACTTGTTCTATTAGTCCATCTATACTGACCTCCATCAGGTTGCAAACTGAATACAATTTTTTTCTGCATCTACCTCTGAAAAAATATTTGGGCTTCTAGCTGTGTGTGGGACTTGTTCTATTAGTCCATCTATACTGACCTCCATCAGGTTGCAAATTGAATATAATTTTTTTCTGCATCTAACCCAGCCAATAGTTTTGGCCTAATACCACAGTTTGGCCACTCAGCTCTGCTCGGTTACCATCCATTGTTTTTTTGTGCAAACAACTCCAGAGTTGTGAATTAGTTAACCACCAAAATGAGTGGAAAAAGGCCTGCTGCTGGTGGAAAGGGGAATAGACGTGTTGGGAAGGGGAAAAAAGGTTGTGTCCGTGGGGTAGGTGTTAAAGCAACAGTAACATCTGCAGAAGAAAGACCATCTTCCAGCCAAACTAAAATGTCTACTTCTTTTAGCGGGCAATGTGATAAGATCCCTTTCTTACGGCCACGCCAATCGCTACAAATTCCAGATGAGGCACAAAAACAGCAGGTGCTTCAACGGATATCAAGTGCTCCTTTAAGTGGGCTCTCCTCCACATCAACTTCAACATCACAAATACTCCAGTCCTCAAAGGTGTCACCCCAATCGCACTTGCTTCCTCACAGCTCCCAAATCTCCAGCTGCCCATCTGAGTATGAGGTAGAACAGATGGTTGAGTCTGCAGAGCTGTTTACTCATACTATAGCCTGGGAATCAGAATCAGAGGTCGACTCCAGCGCTTCTGTGAATCCAGATGAGGAAATGATCTGCACTGATGCCCAGAATCTTTATGAGTCGGATCCAGGACCAGACGCAGAAGGTTCTGACCATAATGTAGACCCTCATTCCCAAACTGTAACTCCTGTTGGTGGAGACAATGAGGAAGACGATGATGAGACTCAAATACCTGATTGGAGCGACAACTTTAGTTTTTTGTCAGGGCAGGAACAGGTTGGCTCTGAGGACGACGGGTGTGATAACGCACAGGGTGATGATGATGAGGTTGGAGATCCCACTTACTGTCAACCCACAGTCAGCCAAGAGATGAGGTCAGCAGAGGAGGTGGAGGAAGATGCTAGTGACGACGAGGTCAGGTTGCGCCTTCCTGGACAGAGACATAGTACTGGAAGCACGTCAACAACTGCATCCTCAAACACAACTCTGCCTCTCACCACAAGTCGTGGTGGCTCTTCAGGTCGCATGGGTGCTAAGCCTTGCATAGCCTGGGCATTTTTTCAGATCGATAAAGATGACCCAACTCGTGTTATCTGTAACATTTGTCAGCAAAAGCTAAGTAGAGGCCAAAAAATACATAGTTTGAGTACTTCATGCATGAACCCGCACATGGACATGAAGCATAAGTTGCAGTGGGAAGCTCAGTGTGCTACAATGCGGCATAGCCGGCCGGGCCAACCACCGTCTGCCATATCTTGTGCATCCGCGGCCTCTTCATCCTCTGTGACTGGGGGGACAGCAGTCACACCTGTTTTGGGGCGCAGACCTGCCACCTCTTTACCCGCAACAGCCAGCGTGATTGGCAGGTCATCATTTTCTTTGGAGGTGGTAACACCAGCTGGTCTTGAGCGCTGTCCGACATCGATAGCACCACCTTTGGATCAAGGCAACCTAACATGTCCGCCTGCATCTTCCTCACAGACCGGCAGTTTGCCGGGGACACCCTTATCAACCCCGTCTAAGCACAATAGCCAGCACTCGGTCCATCAGATGTGGACAAGTAAAAGACCATTTCCTCCTAGCCATGAGAAAGCTAAGAGGTTGAATTTCACCATCTGCAAGCTCTTGGCTACAGAAATGCTGCCTTTCCGCCTGGTGGACACAGAGGATTTTCGAGACCTTATGTCCGTCGCAGTGCCCCAGTACCAGATGCCCAGTCGGCACTACTTCTCAAAGAAAGGTGTGCCTGCGCTCCACCAGCATGTCGCACACAACATCACCGCTTCTTTGAGAAACTCTGTGTGTGACAGGGTGCATTTCACCACAGACACTTGGACGAGTAGGCATGGACAGGGGCGTTACATGTCGCTGACTGGGCACTGGGTAACTATGGTGACAGCAGGACAAGGGGCTGCTGTCCAAGTCTTGCCGTCCCCACGAGTTGTGCGTCAATCCTCTTTATGTCAAAGTTCCTCCACTGCTTCTGCCTCCTCAACCTCTTCTCGGTCTTCCACCTGCACCCAAAGCCTGTCTGGTCATGCCACAAGCTTTCTAACTGCGCAGAAGGGATCCTGCACACCTCCTTACTATGCTGGCAGTAGGGCTCAACGTCATCAGGCGGTTTTTACTTTGAAATGTCTGGGAAATGTGAGTCACACCGCTGAGGAGTTGTAGTCAGCTCTGGAGAACCAATTTCATGAATGGTTGTCTCCACTGGACCTGAAACCAGGGAAGGCCGTGTGCGACAATGCTGCAAACCTGGGTGCGGCCCTTCACCGGGGCAATGTCACACACGTGCCTTGTATGGCTCACGGGTTGAACCTGGTTGTCCAGCAATTTTTAGCCCACTATCCCAGACTAGATGGCCTTCTGCAGAGGGCACGGTCGCTGTGTGCTCACTTCCGCCGTTCGCATCCCGCAGCTCAGCAACTTACATCTCTACAGAAGTCGTTGGGCCAGCCACTTCACCAGCTAAAATGCGATGTGCCTACCCGGTGGAATTCAACTCTGCACATGTTGCAGCGACTGTGGCAGCACCGACAAGCCCTGGTGCAATACGTTCTGACGTATAGCCTGGGCCAATGAGATCCAGAGGTGGGGCAAATCACGCTGGAGGAGTGGTCTCAGATCAGGGACCTATGCACCCTTCTGCACAGTTTTGAAATGGCGACGAAGATGTTTAGTGCTGACGATGCCATTATCAGCATGACTATTCCGGTGATTTACATGCTGGAGCACATGTTAAACAGAATTCGGAGTCAGGTGGTGGCACAAGAGGAGGTGGAGGAAGTAGAGGAGGAGGAGTTGTATGCGGAAGGGCTAACATCTGCAAGGTCCAGACGGTCGGCAGCACCAAGGCGGCAGGCATGTGAGGGTGGGGGAGATGGTTTTACCAGGGCGCATGGTAGCAGCCAAACTAGTGAGGAAGGTGCAGGAGCCCAGGAAGAAGTGGAGGACGAACTGATGGAAGACTCATCAGATGAGGGAGACCTTGATCACATTTCTGTTGTGCGAGGTTGGGGGGAGAGGACAGAGGAAGGAAGCATGATTGTTACCTCGCCACCAACACAACAGGGACTTGGTGCTCCTGGATGCGCAACACACATGAGTGCCTTCTTGCTGCACTACCTGCAACATGACCCTCGAATTGTGAGAATTAGAAATAATCCTGACTACTGGGTTGCCACACTGTTAGATCCCCGGTACAAAAGTAAATTTGCAGAAATTATTCCTGCCATAGAAAGGGATGCACGCATGCAGGAGTATCAGCAGAGACTGTTGCAGAATCTTACATGTGCTTTTCCACAAAACACCAGTGGTGCACGTAGTGAATCTCACAGTTCCAACTTGCCAACCGTGGGACCGTCAAGTGTTCAGCACTCAAACCGTAACAGAACCACAGTATCTGCTGGTAACATCAATTTTGCGGAATCATTTCACCACTTTTTTAGCCCATCCTTTGCAAGGCCACAGGAGACAAGAAGTCTGACACATAGTCAACGCCTAGAGACGATGGTACAGGAGTATCTCCAAGTAAACATTGAAGCCATGACTGTGTCACTGGACCCTTGCTCTTTTTGGGCTTCCAATCTGGATAAATGGCCGGAGCTAGCCACTTACGCCTTGGAGATCTTGTCATGCCCCGCAGCCAGCGTTCTGTCTGAACGTGTGTTCAGCGCTGCTGGTGGTGTGCTGACAGATAAGCGCACGCGGCTCTCCACTGATAATGTAGACAGACTCACGTTCATAAAGATGAACAAATCATGGATCCGAAACGACTTTTCTACCCCTGTGTCATCCTGGGGAGAGTAAAAGCTTTATGATTGGTTAAAATCACCCTACCAACCGTTTTAAGCTTTCAAATTACTAATCATGTTTATCTGTATCTTGGCTGGAAAATAATTTGGGCTTTGTAGCAGTGTGCAGCACTGATTCTATTAGGCCATCTATAATAAGCTCTACCAGATTTAAAATTACTAATCATGTTTATCTGTATCTTGACTGGAAAATAATTTGGGCTTTGTAGCAGTGTGCAGCACTGATCCTATTAGGCCATCTATACTAAGCTCCACCAGATTTAAAATTAATAATAATTTTTAGCTGCATCTAGCCCGGAAAATAATTTTGGGGCTACGAGATGTGCAAGACACATAAGTGCCTTCTTGCTGCACTACCTGCAACATGACCCTCATATTGTCAGAATTCGAAGTAATCATGACTACTGGGTTGCTACACTCTTAGATCCCCCAAACTTTTCGATCAACCTTTTCATTTTAATAAAGACCAAAAAAAATGGTCATTTTTGAAATTATAAGCATTAGCAGGTTATTAGAAACTGAAATCAAACAGTTTTCAACTCAAAACTTTATTCTAGGTGATGTTACATTTTCACATAGGACCCCTTGTTCGAAAGGAGCTTCTGAACTCTCTCGTCCATTGAATTTGTCAGGTTTTGGATGGTTTCTGCTTCAATTGTTTTGCATGAGGACAGAATACCCTCCCAGAGCTGTTGCTTAGATGTGAACTGCCTCCCGCCATCATAGACACTCCTTTTGATGATGCTCCAGAGGTTCTGAATGGGGTAGAGGTCAGGGGAGCATGGGGGTCACACCATAAGTTTGTCCCCTTTTATGCCCATATCAGCCAGAGATGCAGATGTTTTATGTGCAGCATGAGATAGTGCATTATCATGCAAAAAAATGATCTTGCTGTGAAATACACGGTTCTTCTTCTTGAACCATGGCAGGAAGTGCTGTTTGAGAAAATCCACATACATTATGGAGTTCATCTTTAGCGCCTTCAGGGATCCTAAAGGGGCCGACAATCTCTCTCCCCATGATTCCAGCCCAAAACATTACTCCACCTCCTCCTTGTTGGCGCTGTAGCCGTGTTTGCGTGGGGTGTCCATCAACCAGCCATCCTCCACTCCATCCATCTGGACCATCGAGCGCTGCACGGCACTCATCCGTGAACAAAACAGTTTTGAAATCAGTCTTCATGTAATGTTTGGCCCACTGGAACCGTTTCTGCTTGTGTGAAGTGGATAGAGGAGGTCGACAGGATGGCGTATGCACAGCTGCAAACCTCTGAAGGACCCTGCATCTTGTTGTTCGGGGGACGTTGGAGGCACCAGCAGCTTCAAAAACTTGTCTGCTGCTATGACAAGGCTTTTTTGCCGCTGCTCTTTTAACCTGACGTAATTGCCTGTAGGAAAGAGTCCTCAATTTGCCCTTATCAGCACGCACACGTGTGTACTGTGAATCAGCTACATACTTCTTGATTGCCAAGACACTTCATCCTGATCATCGCACAATGTTGATTGTAGTCATGCCTTGACCTAAACACTCCACAATTTGTTGCTTCTCAGCAGCCGACACATCCTTTTTCTTTCCCATTTTGGCAGAAAATGTAGGCTGCTTAATAATGTGAGACAGCCTTCTTAAGTAGTCTTGCCTTTCATTGGACACACCTGCCAAACTAATTAGCACAGGTGTCTGCAATTGCTTACAGTGATATAAAGAGCCCTGACACACATCACCATCAATGAGTTTAACTGACAAACAAACAAATTCTTCCCTTATCACTCCTAAACGCTTTTTGCATAATAATTTGGAACACAGTGTACATGTGCTTTTCCACAAAACACCAGTGGTTCACGTAGTGAATCTTACATACGTGGTCTGTATGGAGTTGTTCAATAAAGGGCCCAAAATTAAGATAACATAGATGGGAGAGGTCTCTATGAATAGGAATTCCTAAGTATTTGATACCCTGTGAGGGCCAGGCAAAGGGAAAGTTGGACTGGATGGAATCCTATATGGATTTGGGGAGGGAGACATCGAGGGCCTCAGACTTCGCTGCATTGATTTTAAAATTTGACCATGTAACAAAGTGATCTATTTCAGCCATAACAGCATGGATGGATATATGTGATTGAGTGATATATACTAGGACATCATCAGCAAATAGAGAGCACTTGTACTCGGTGCCTCCCACCTCAATCCACCTAATATTGGGGTTATGGCGAATTGATGAAAGCAGGTGCTCCGTCACTAGGATGTATAAGAGAGGGGACAGAGGACATCCCTGCCTTGTCCCAATGGTGATTGTGAAAGGTGATGAAAATGTTCTGATGCACCCCCTGGGCCTTGGGACACCCGGAGCCGGACCCTTTTTGGTGGATGCTGGTGGTTGTAGTCTTCGTGGCGGCGACCCGGTTCCGTGGCTCAGGGTGGTCAAACCAGTGGCGGAACTATTTATGTGGTTTTGATGTTTAAATGTCCGACTACGCCACCCGTGGATTGCGGTCAGAGTGAACCGCCGCTGCAGGGCAGACCGCTGAGGCTGGTGTTGTGGGTGCAGCAGAGCGTAGCATAACTCCCCACGGGAGGAGTATAGCCTCAGGGCAGTGTATGCGGAGGATGGGGGTGATGGTGCAGGGCAGCAGCAGTAACGACACGGAGTCAGTGATGCAGTCCAGGGCCTTTACTCACAGTTCTTATTATCCAGACCACGTCTGCAGGTAACGACTGCCCACGTCGTACTGTGCTCACCAGGTGAGGGGCTCAGACAACTCCCAGATAACTTTGGAGCGCTTCACAGGACCCCCTTTGTGTGTCCTTTGTCTGGCCTTTCTTACCAACCCTTCTGTCCGGCTGCCTCGGGCCTCCTCTTGGTAAACTTGGCGCCAGTTTCCCTGACCCTATGTGGTGCCTTCCTAGCGGGTGTAGCGAGGGGCTGCGCCACATAAAATGTCACAGCCTCCGGTTTCTAGCTGAGGGTCGTTTCCTGCCTCCACTAGTTTCGGGGACCGGTCTCCCCCTTTGGCCTGACCCCTCCACGCAGGTGGATTCGGGCGTGCGGTGGCGACTCGCCCGTCCGCACCCCTGGGATCCCTTCATTCCTCGTTCCTGGAGCCTTCTCCACTCCTCTTCCTTCCTTCTCCCTCTTCCAGGCCTGGGCCTCTGTTACTAGGCCCGCCTCCGGAGCAGAGCTCATGCAGAGCCCCTGCTCCCTGCCACTTCTGTTCAGACTTCTCTGCACTGAACTAAGATGGTGCCCACCTTTTATACTCCCTTCTCAATGCACCCAGGAACTGCTTCCTCCCTGCTCCTGCACTACAGGGTTCCCCTTCCTCAGTGTTCCCTCCCCCCACTCCAGCCAGGGACAGGGACTGTCGTGCCCATCTCAGAGGCATATTGGTCGCCCTGCCCCATGGCAATGTGGTGTAATGCATGCAGGTGTCGGGTCCTGATCCACACTCCATCCTTACCTGAGAGTGAGATATCACACCTCTGGGTGAGGTGCAATACCTCTGTAGCAACCGAGTCCTCAAGGTGCTACAGTTCCATTTATCTTCAGTCTAGGTGACGTATTGTGATACAGGGCCGTGATTTTGGCTATAAAAGGGTCCCCTAGACCCCTACCCCAAGCTTTTTAAGAGAATCATATATGGCGTGCCAGGAGACTCTATGGAATGCTTTCTCAGCATCCAACGAGAGTATCTAATTACAAATTTTTAACTGCATCTAGCCCAGGAAATACTTTGTGCCTAGTAGCAGTGTCTGCTAGTCAGCGGATTATCCCGGCTGTTAAGCAAGCTACACCACCTGTAGTTTGGACACTTAATTTTTTCAAAGGAAATGCTTCGGGACCACGGGATACTCAGTGAAGAGCATCAGGAGGCACCCCAAGGCATAGGGGCTGGGACTGGCAGTAGGATGCCTTGCGGTGGACAGCCGAGCTCGATCCTTATAAAAGCTTTTTAACTGCAGCAGCTTTAGTGGACGCTACTGGAGCTGGAATTACGCGGCTGCTGGCATGAGACTTGCCCTCCAATAGATCCTTGTAAATGGATTTAAAGTGTATTCATTCAAATTAGAGAGACAATTTAAATTAAAAAGCTTAGAGCTGCCTCCACCACAGGGGGGCTCGCTCGACCCACCAGCGGACAGGCACCAGTATTGGGAGAGGGGGGCTGGCCGTCAGGGTTCACCGCGGCTCTGGCACAAACCCGGCGACACGGAGGTGGCACGGGCAGGAGCGGACTGAATGTGTCGGCTTCTCACTTTTTGGATTTTAGAAGGGCATGACATGCCTATATCTGTGTCTCCCCCTCCTTTTACTCCTCCACCTCTTTTCTTTTCGCATGACTATATGTACTTGTCACTTTTCCATGTGTTAGTTGTGTCTTCTGAGCAGTTTGTCAGCTTTTGGACACCTTTGAAGTTGTTTTCTATGTGTTTCTATGTGTTTTTGTTTGCCTGCCATTGGTTTTAACGGTGTTCGAAGGTGTTCGACGAACAGTTCGACGAACAGTTCGGCGAACACACGGGTGTTCGACGAACCGAACTGAACTCGAACACTACGGGGGTGGCTCAACACTATAGAGGACCCTGGAAAATTTGGCTCAGTTGAATGTTTCTATGTTTGAGAGTGCCGATAGCTATCAAATGTGTATGGAAAGCTTAAAGGGGTTGTCTACTATACAGACAACCCCTTCTCAATCCCTATGTTCCCCCCCAGTAAAATAAAAACACTTATGCTCACCTCCGATGTCCACGCGGTTTTGGCAGTGTTGGCACTGTCTCACCCCGATCGCGTGGCCAATCAGGGCTGGCTTCACTTTCTCCTCCTTCAGACAAATCAAGACATCCGGAAGAAGTGATAGGCCAGCCACAGCTCTGACTTCCGACTGATGGCAGCTCTTATCCTATATAATCCTAATGTGTAAGGCCATCTTTAGAATCTGTCTTCAAATTGGTTAATACTGAACAGAAGTAATTTTTTTTTGCTAGTTCCTTAACATCAATGGGAATCTGTCAGTAGGATCAACCGTTTAGTCAACTTTCTATGATCTACATGTCCATATAGATGGCTTAGGGGGGTTGATCCTACTGACAGATTTTCTTTAAAGTCGATCAATTATTTAATAATGAACGGTATCTCTCTTTATTGGAAGTTAATGTCATGGGAAAAAAACTGGATCCAGAGATTTGGTTGGTCTAAAGCATTATCCGTACTATCAGTAAATTAACAATTCCTTACATTTTCATTGTTTGGCACTCTAAACGATGTCCACCATCAAGTTCAAATCTCTGAAGACATATAGAAGAACATACTAGTAGGGATGAGCAGACCCGTGAAACTTCGCGTTTGTCGGGTTTGGCCGAACTTTAGTCCAAAGTTTGATTCAGGTACGAGAACTTGACCCGAACTTAAACACTATATAGGTCAATGGGAACCTGAACTTTGGTGCTGTAAAATGGCTGTAAAATGGTCATAGTAAGGGCTAGGGGGCTGAAAAAGGAAGCAAAATGGGGGTAAGAGCAGGACAACTGCCCTGCAAACAAATATGGATAGGGAAATGACTTAAAATAACATAGAATAAAAAAATAAAAAATAATAATCTTTAACCAGGAGGCGGCGGTTCAAGTAGAGGAATGGAGCAGTGTCTTGTGTGTATATTTTATTGTACTTGTTAATAAATAAATAACTAAATGAAAAAATGACACTCGGTCCCCCTCATTTTTACTAACCAGCCAAGGGAAAGCAGACAGCTGTAAATTGGTCTTATTATGCTGCGAAGGGACCAATATCCATGGACCTTCCCAGCCTATTAATATCAGCCCCCAGCTGGCTGCTCTGTCTTTGCTGGTTATTAAATATTAAGGGACCCCCAAAAAATGACACCCTGGTGTGGTGGCAATCGGGGTAATAGTTTTTGGGGTTGATGTCAGCTGTGTAATGTCAGTGGGCATAAGGCCAGGGGTTAGTAATGGAGAGGACACCTCCATTACTAACCTCGTATTTAATAAGGTGGACCCCACGTCATTTTTTTAGGGTCTCCCCAGTTTTAATAACCAGCAAAGTCAAAGCAGACAGCTGGTGGCTGATATTATAGGTTGGGAAGGGATAATGGCCCCTTCTCAGCATAATAAGACCAGCTCACAGCTGTCTGCTGTTCCTTGGCTGGCTATTAAAAATTTGGGGAACACCACATTATTCTTTTAAATTATTTACTTATTTATTTTACGCTGTCCTTCACTCAAGCAGCGTCGCCACCCGTGTCACGGCGGTTATACAGGCATGGCTGTGATGGATCTGGAAGTGCCCACAGCCTAAAAGCTTGTTGATTGCGCTCCAGCCTTTCAACAAGCTTTATTAAGCATCCAAACTCCAAACAGTAACACAGACTTCTGGAAAAAGTCCGTGCTCGGAGTTTAGCACCGGATACAGTTCAGGTTCGCTCATCCGTACATAGTGGTCCACAGTGTTGTGCTTGTCGTTCTTATTTCTTCTTGCCATTGCGCAGAAATTCTTCCATTGTGTAATACTCCAAATACAGCCACAATTCTCTTAAAATTCAACCCTTTTCAGTATTATCTATTTCAGTGCTTAGCACAATACCAATGTCATTCATTTTAGCGACAATACTTTCCTTAGTGCAAATCACAATGCACTAAGTGAAAGTCTATATGTTCCACTCAATGCCTGTCACAATGTCGCTGAACCTTCTCTTCTCAGGTCTCTTGACACTCTGGGAACGAATGATATTTTTATGAACAGGGTACTGTATGTGATGTTTATATTAATCTCAATATTTAATAGGTTAATAAGTTTCCTCTAATAGTGACTGTAGTTAAACTGATTTTTTTCATTTAACTTGGTCTATATAAAGACATTTGGGGTTCTATTCTAAAAAAATGAGCTCCAAGTTCTTATTTAAGGGATTCTACAGGATTTTAGAAAATGAAATAAATACATAAATAAATAAATAAATAAAACAATTATTATGATAAATAAATTACTAAATACCTTTAATTAGCAAATCACTCTAATTTATCTAGGTAATCCTGGTGGTACGTTAAAATTGCCTTGGCACACTTACAGAAACATGTCCTTGAATGTTAATAAGACAAGATTCTGTGAGCATGTGAAGTGGATAGATCCACTGTGCTCTCTTAATGAATTTGAAGATGTGCTCCCAGTGAATATTCAGATGTAATACTGGAGATACCATGGGTGCTGAGGTGTGAAGAGGCTGCTTACACTGCTGTCCTCCCTATCTGATCTAATACTAGAGATACCACAGGTACTGAGGTAAGAAGAAGCTGCTCGCACGGCTGTCTATCTGATCTAATACTAGAGATACCAGGGGTGCTGAGTAGTGATGAGCAAACGTGCTCGCCACTGCTTGGTACTTGCCCGAGCATCACGGTGCTCGACAAGCTCTGTGAGTATTTCCGGGTGGCTCGGGCAGGAACTCGGGTCCCCTCCTTGCATGTTTGGCACTCTTTAGAGAGCCAATGAACATGCAGGGATTGCCTGCCACGCACTGTAATGCCGTAGCTATGTTGGTTATGGGCATTGCAGTGATTGGCTGGCTGCACAGCTTCATCAGGTCTAAATAAGACCTGGCGCCGCTATGCTCGTCACAGTCTACCCCGGAACCAGGCAGAGTAGGGAGAGTTGCTGCTGAGTCAGGGAGAGATTTGATTGTTTATAGTTAGTATAGGTATTCCACAACATATATATATATATCCATCTGAACTAACAGTCTTTCTAAGGACTAATGCAGCTGCATATAATCAGTGCTAGGCAGGAGTTAGGCAGGCAGGCAGTGTATGTGGCAGACTGCAGTGCATGATACAGCATAAAAGGGTCAATTGAATGTTCTGTCTGCTGCTGCTGTAATAATTACAGATATTTGTAGACATAGCCCCAGATATCAGGGGACAGGGCAATTTTTTTTTATCTTAATCATGGTTATTTGCTTAAAAATCAATCCAGGGTACACAATTTTTCAGCTCCATTTGCTTGTTGGCACTGCAGAATATAGCTGTTAGAACCTTGCTGTTAGGTTTTTTTTTCCTTTGCTGGTCACATGACCTTGTTGGCCTATTTAATCCTGCTCCGCCCTTCTGGCTTTGCTGGACTTCATTGTATATCTACTTTCTAGCTAGCCTGTGCTCTGTATCTAACTCTGTTAGTTTGCTTGGTCTACGGACCTCTAGGTTCTATCTATTTTGTTTGTTCGTCTGTCTGCTACTATTTCTGTTAGGAGGTGTCCCATATTCCTCCCAGTCCTTAGTACTTGTAGGGATTCCCTCCCCAAATCTATAGGTCTCCGTACAGACTAGATTAGGACTTTAGCAGGTCTGATCGCAGGATCAGGTTCCCTGTTACATCGTAGGGATTCAGCTGAGTCTTATAGTAGGGACAGATCTCCTCTCTTTCCTTAGCTTTGGTAGCAGAACATAACAGTAAGTCCAGCCTGTAAATTCTCTAAGGAAAGATTTTTTTTTTTTTTTTTTGTTCCATCATGGTGTCGGTTCAGGATTTGGCTAAACACCTGCAGGGACTCTCTCTGGAAGTGGCCGAGCTCCGTCAGCACGTGAGTAACTGTCCTGGAGCATATTTCTTGGAGCCTAAGGTATGTTTGCCGGATTTATTTTTTGGTGAACATCGAGAATTTTTTTCATTTAAAAATGCTTGCTTATTGTATTTTCGTTTGAGACCCAAGTCCTCTGGGGATGAATCCCAGCGCGTAGGGTTCATAATGTCACTTTTGCGCAAAGAGCCTCAGGAGTGGGCCTTTTCTTTGCAACCTAGTGATACATGCTTCAGATCAGTGGATAGTTTTTTTTCTGCTTTAGGACTATTATATGATGATCCTGACCGTGTGGCATCAGCTGAGACTGAGTTGAGACGTTTAAAACAAGGATCAGGTAATATGGAAAAATATTGTACACATTTTCGTCGTTGGTCCACTCAAACAGGGTGGAACGATTCTGCTCTGAAAAGTCTATTTCTTGCTGGGCTCAGTGAAAAGGTTAAAGACCTGTTAATTGCTTATCCTACACCTGAGGATTTGCAACAGGCTATGCAATTAGCTATACGGGTGGATAGGAGACTGCGTGCAAGGGTTAATGAGAGCAAATCCTCTGCTATGTCAGTTTCTGGTTATGATAATGTGTGTACTAACAGTGGTGAACCGATGGAGATTGGATCGGTGGCACCTCGCTCTCAAGAAAAACACCGTCGTTTTTCAGAAGGCTTGTGTTTCTATTGCGGGAAATCTGGTCATTTGATTAAAGGCTGTGAGCTTCGTATGAAGAAAGAAAAAAAAATGGTCAGTCACGCCCGTATTGCCTGTTTAAATTCCAAGGGTATATTTTTAGCTGCTTCCACGATTGCTCAGGAAAAATTAATGGAATTTCGGGTGTTTGTTGATTGCGGGTCTACACTGAATGTTATTGATGGGGGATTCGTGGAAAAACTCAATTTAAAACCTGAACCTTTATCATCCCCCATTGCTGTGGTTTCGGTGGATGGTTCCCCTTTGAAGAATATTACTCTCAAGGTCAGTGAATTTCCTCTCACTATTAATGGTGTTCACCATGAGAAATTGGATTTGGTAGTGTTGAATAACTTGCCTTCTCCAGTAATATTGGGTTTGCCCTGGTTAAAATTTCACAATCCTGTACTGGATTGGTCTACCAGTGAAATTAAATCCTGGAGCCATAAATGTTATGACAAGTGTTGTAACGGGCGTATTGCAGCTTTGGATAGGGGAGAATTGCCTGTTCCTATTCAGGATTTTTGGAGAGTTTTTTCTGAGAAAGAATCGCAGGTTTTGCCTCCCCATAGAGACTATGATTGTTCTATTGAATTTGTCCCTGGAGCGACTCTTCCTAAAAGTCGTTTATTTAACCTTACTATTCCTGAGAGGAAGGCTTTGGAGGAATACATACAGACAAGTTTGGCCGCCGGTCACATTAGGCCCTCTAAGTCTCCTGTGGCGGTTGGATTTTTTTTTGTAAAAAAAAAGGACGGCGGTTTACGTCCTTGTCTGGATTTTCGTGAGATTAACAAAATTACTGTACGCAATCCTTACCCACTGCCATTGATTCCTGATCTGTTTAACCAGTTATTGGGGGCCAAGTGGTTCTCTAAAATTGACCTTAAGGGGGCATACAATCTGTTGCGCATGAAGGAGGGTGATGAATGGAAGACTGCTTTTAACACTCCTGTGGGTCATTTTGAGAATCTGGTTATGCCTTTTGGTCTTACTAATGCTCCTGCATTTTTTCAGAATCTGATTAATGACATCCTTAGACCTTTGATCGGTAAAAATGTGGTTGTGTATTTGGATGACATTTTGATTTATTCGCCAGATCTGGAGTCTCATTGGCGGAGCGTGCGTGAGGTATTACAGTTATTAATGGACAATTCGCTTTTTGCTAAGCTGGAGAAATGTGAGTTCGCTGTACAGAGAATTAGTTTTTTGGGCTACATTATCTCCAGCAAAGGTTTTGAGATGGATCCGGTTAAGGTTCAGGCTGTGCAGGAATGGCCTAGGCCTATTGGTTTGAAATCAATACAGAGGTTTTTGGGTTTCGCCAATTACTATAGAAAATTCATAAAAAATTTTTCTAGTATTGTCAAACCTCTGACTGATCTCACCAGGAAAGGTGCTGATGCGGTTCAGTGGTCTTCTGAGGCCATTGAAGCTTTTGTGTATCTCAAGGAGAGGTTCACCTCTGCTCCCATCCTTATGCAGCCTGATGTTACTAGGCCGTTTTTGGTTGAGGTTGATGCTTCCTCTGTGGGGGTTGGCGCAGTATTGTCTCAGGATAACGGGGATGGATTACATCCCTGTGCATTTTTTTCAAAAAAATTTTCGGAGACTGAATTGAATTACGATATTGGTAATCGGGAATTATTGGCTATTAAACTCGCATTTGAACACTGGCGCCACTTCTTGGAAGGTGCGGAATTTCCCGTTCAGGTTCTTACGGATCATAAAAATCTGATATATCTTGACGCTGCCAAGCGCCTGAATGCCCGTCAGGCTAGGTGGGCACTGTTTTTCTCGCGGTTTAATTTCTCCGTTACTTACATCCCTGGTACTAAGAATGTTAAGGCGGATGCCTTGTCTCGCAGTTTTTCTCCCATAGTCGGTGCTGAGAAAGAGGAAAACATTTTACAAGAAGGTGTTGTGATAGCTGCTTTAGACTCCGTTTTGGAAGATGAGATTCTTAAAGCTCAGGAGAATGCCCCATCTAACACTCCTCATGGGAGGTTGTTTGTGCCTGGGACCTTTAGGAGAGATTTGTTTGTTGAGTGTCACGAATCTCGGTTGGCAGGTCATCCCGGAATCTCTGAGACCAAGAGACTGGTGGGTCGCAGTTTTTGGTGGCCTGGATGGCAGAAGGAAGTCATTAAGTGGGTGCGCCAATGTACTATATGTGCTAGATCTAAGTCCTCACATACTCCTGCTGCGGGGTTGCTTTGTCCTTTGGAGGTCCCCAGTGCTCCTTGGACACATTTGGCTATGGACTTTATAACTGACCTTCCCCCCTCTGAGGGTTTTACTGTCATCTGGGTGGTCGTGGACCGTTTTAGCAAGATGTGTCACTTGGTTCCCTTCGTCAAACTGCCCTGCGCTAAAACTCTCGCTAAGGCCTTTGTCAAGGAAATTGTCAGACTTCATGGCGTTCCTACTGACATTGTTTCTGATAGGGGTCCTCAGTTCGTGGCTCGTTTTTGGCGTGCCTTTTGTGACAGGTTGGGAATTCATTTGTCGTTTTCGTCCGGATATCATCCTGAATCTAATGGCCAGACAGAAAGGAAAAACCAGGATGTTGAGCAGTTCTTGCGTTGTTTTGTGGCAGACAATCAAGAGGGGTGGTCTGAGTTTCTGCCACTTGCCGAATTTGCTCTGAACAATCATACATCTTCTTCTGCTGGTTGTTCGCCTTTTTTTTGTTGTTCTGGGAGACATCCGTCGTTTGGGTCGTTCTCCAAGTTGGAATCTGCCGTGCCTGAGGAGGAGAATTTTTCCGGTGATTTGGAAAGAGTTTGGACGGATGTGCGTGGTAATCTTCAGGAGGCCAACAGAAAATCTAAAGACTACTTTGATAGGAAACGACAGGAGGTTTTGTTCGCTGTTGGTGACATGGTTTGGTTGTCCTCTAGGAATCTGCGGTTGAGGATTCCTTCTAAGAAATTGGGTCCCAAGTTTGTAGGGCCCTTTAAGGTGCTTCAGGTTGTCAACCAATCTGCTGTTAGGTTGGAGGTTCCTACCTCCTGGAGAATTAATCCGGTCTTTCATGTCTCTCTGTTAAAAAAAGCTGTTGTGTCGGATGGTGACGCCTCTGCCTCTGTTCCTCCGGTGGTGGAGGACGGGGAATATGAAATTTCTCGCATCCTTGACTCTAGACGGTATAGAGGTAGTTTGCAGTATCTTGTGGCCTGGAAAGGTTTCGGACCCGAGGATAACTCTTGGGTGAGGTCAGATGATGTTTCCGCGTCCAGACTTATCAGAGCGTTTCACAGGAGATTTCCTGATAAGCCTGGTCCTAGGGGATCCGGAGGATCCTCTTAGAAGGGGGGGTACTGTTAGAACCTTGCTGTTAGGTTTTTTTTTCCTTTGCTGGTCACATGACCTTGTTGGCCTATTTAATCCTGCTCCGCCCTTCTGGCTTTGCTGGACTTCATTGTATATCTACTTTCTAGCTAGCCTGTGCTCTGTATCTAACTCTGTTAGTTTGCTTGGTCTACGGACCTCTAGGTTCTATCTATTTTGTTTGTTCGTCTGTCTGCTACTATTTCTGTTAGGAGGTGTCCCATATTCCTCCCAGTCCTTAGTACTTGTAGGGATTCCCTCCCCAAATCTATAGGTCTCCGTACAGACTAGATTAGGACTTTAGCAGGTCTGATCGCAGGATCAGGTTCCCTGTTACATCGTAGGGATTCAGCTGAGTCTTATAGTAGGGACAGATCTCCTCTCTTTCCTTAGCTTTGGTAGCAGAACATAACAATAGCCAGGTCTGTTCCATATTTCAGAAAAATCCAGAAATTTGAACTGAACGTGGAAAATATTGGCCTCGTTTTCCATTCTGTTGCAGTGTGTCGGTCAAGCTATTCACACTGAGTCTCTGTGTAGAATAATATTAGTAAATTACAGGCCTGCTATTTAAAACCGTGGTTCTTTGCCAGACATATCACCTATAACAGTGTTCCAAAATCAGCCATTTCTTCCATTTTCATTTTGTTGCAGTGTGTCGGTCAAGCTATTCACACTAAGTTTCTGTGTAGAATAATATTAGTTAATTACAGGCCTGCTATTTAAAACCGTGATTCTCTGTCAGGCATATCACCTATAACAGTGTTCCAAAATCAGCCATTTCTGCCTTCCATTTCGTTGCAGTGTATTGGTCAAGCTATTCACACTAGGTCTCTGTGTAGAATAATATTAGTAAATTACAGGCCTGCTATTTAAAACCGTGGTTCTCTGTCAGACATATCACCTAAAACAGTGTTCCAAAATCAGCCATTTCTTCCATTTTCATTTCGTTGAAGTGTGTCGGTCAAGACATTCACACTAGGTCTCTGTGTAGAATAATATTAGTAAATTACAGCCCTGCTATTTAAAACCGTGGTTCTCTGTCAGACGTATCACATATAACTGCGTTTCAAAATCAGCAATTTCTCATGAACATGGAAAATATTGTCCTCCATTTAAAATGGGCAAGGTGCGTGGCAAAGGACAGGGAAGTGGACATGATGGTGCATGCAAAGACCGAGGACGTGGCTATGGGCAAGTTGAAATTGTGCCACAACAAGCACCCACATCTTGTCGCTCGACTTTCCTGTCCCAATTACTAGGGGACCGCAGTACACCACAATTGAACCCAGAGCAGTGTCAATAGGTTGTTGGTTAGATAGCAGATAATGCTTCCAGTCACATTGCCACCACCACCACCCTGTTTTCCACACGGTCAAGTCTCAGTAGCCGTGAGTCTGGACCGCATATTCCTCACCCTGATCCTCCTTCCTTCCACCATGCTGAGTGCCCAGAGACAACTGATCACACACTTGAACACTCAGAAGAGCTGTTCATTTTTCCATTTGTAGATTTTGGCCTCTCGCCCAGCCAGTTTCAAGCGAGTCAAGAGGAGAACGCGTGTAGCGATGCCCAAATATTGGAGTAGCCAAGGTCACACGATGGCGATGGTGGGAAAGTACAATTACTGTTGCAAGAGGTGGATGATGATGAGACACAATTGCCAGAAAGTCAGGAGGAGGACCAGGGTGCAGAAGTGGAAGATGACGTGGTGGATGATATAGTAACTGATTCAACTTGGCAGGGGGACATACATAGCGAGGACAGCATCACACAGGGGGAGGGTGGCATAGCACCACAACAGGCAGGAAGAAGAAGTGTGGTGGGCGCAGAAACAAGGCGTGAAAGCGTTCCTTGTAACGCCAACACGATGGAAGTTGCCAGTACAACCGTTAGGTGTGCAAACCCCGCATTACATGAGCACGTGTCCCACAACATTAGCCGTGCCCTCAACAAAGTAGTTACTGGGAAAGTCCACCTAACCACAGAAACGTGGACAAGTGCTTGTGGGCAGGGATGCTACATCTTGCTGATGGCACACTGGGTTAATATAGTGGAAGCCGGGACCCAGTCGGACCTTGGGACTGAACACGTCCTCCTGACGCCGAGGATTGTGGGCCCTGGGTCAATCGGGGATGCCCCCACATTCTACAGCACCTGCACCTCCTCCTCCTCTTCAGCCTCCTTCAGAAATGACCACATCAGTAACAAACTGGAAGCACTGCAGCACTGCCTCGGCCAAGCGGCAACAGGCTGTGCTGAAGCTAATATGCTTAGGTGACAAACTGCACAACGCTGAAGAGTTGTGGACAGCTCTGAAAGAGCAGACAGATCTGTGGCTGACACTGCTGACCATACAGCCAGGCATGATCGTGTATGACAATGGCCGGAACCTGGTGGCAGCTCTGAAGCAAGGCGACCTCACACACGTACCATGCCTGGCCCATGTGCTTAACCTCGTGGTTCAGCGGTTTCTCAAAACCTCCCCGGATCTGATGGACCTGGTTTTCAAAGTATGCCACATGTGTGCCCATTTTAGAAAGTCAGATACTGCTTCCGCCGCCGTTGCCATGCATCAGCAGCGATTGCAGCTTCCAGCTCACTGACTGATCTACAATGTCCCCACGCATTGGAACTCTACATTGCAGATGTTGGGAAGGATTTTTGAGCAGAAGAGGGCAATTGTTGACTACCAGCATCAACAAGCCCGTCGGTATTTATTTATTTTACTTACTTATATAGCGCCATTAATTCCACAGCGCTTTACAGACATTATTGGCACTGTTCCCTTTGGGGCTCACAATCTAAATTCCCTATCAGTATGTCTTTGGAGTTCACTTCAGACTCCACACATAAGACCTCAGGCGTGGACATGTATGTCATACATATGTATTTTCTTCCAAAACTTTGAGGACTCCACCAAGATGGTGAGCGGTGATAACGCCATAATTAGCGCTATTAGCGTCACCATCCTGCTTCTCTGTCTTCTGAAACGCTCTCTGCTCACAATTAAAGAGGATGCATTGCAGGCAGAGCGCGATGAGATGGAGCAAGGAACCATACAGCCCAGAATCATCTCATCCCAACGTGGATTGGGTGACAATGAGGAAGAGGAGGAGGAGGAAGAACAGGAGCTAGTTTCCTGTGCTATAGACGGTACTACCTGCACAACTGTCATACCGTCTGTTCAGCGTGTATGGCCTGAGGACAGGGAAGAGGAGGACAGCATGATCAGTCGTCCTCTTGGTGAGGACACGGAAGTCTTGCCTGTTAGCAGTCTGGCACACATGGCTGAGTTTATGTTAAGCTCCCTTTCCCGTGACCCTCGCGTTGTTCAAATTTTGGGTGACAGTCATTACTGGTTGGTGACACTTCTACAAGGAGAACCTTCTGTCTCTTATTCCCATGCCGGACAGGCCTAATAAAATAGGGCAGTACCAGAATGCCCTTTTTGCAGAATTATTAAAATAAAAATTCCCATCTGAAAACGCTGGCAGCAGGAGTCACAGTTCGTTGGACAACCAAGGAGTACAGGCGAGAGAGACACAAATGCAATCCAGCAGAGGCAGGGGAACACTGTCAAAGTTCTGAGAGAGTTTTCTC
This sequence comes from Phyllobates terribilis, assembly GCF_046119375.1. NCBI lineage: Eukaryota > Metazoa > Chordata > Amphibia > Anura > Dendrobatidae > Phyllobates > Phyllobates terribilis. The sequence continues at coordinate 130,383,658 of NW_027362770.1, read as the reverse complement.
AGACCCTCCCATCGGACAGGCCCTGAGGCGCGGGGTGCTCTCACAAGGAGGGAAAAGTTTCAGAAGATGAGTACCTTGCCGGCTGTACCAACGTCCTCCTGTGATTCCTCTATGCCTTATAATTATTGGGTATCCAAGCTGGACACATGGCATGAACTGGCTCTCTACGCTTTGGAGGTCCTGGCTTGCCCTGCCACTAGCGTTTTGTCAGAGCGGGTTTTTAGTGCCCCTGGTTGAATTATAACCGATAGGCGCATCCTCCTGTCAACTGAAAATGTTGACAGGCGGACTCTTTTAAAAATGAACAAGGGCTGGATTGGGCCAGACTTCTCAACACCACCGAATGATAGCAGCGTAACATAAACTCTATTCCCATGCACCTCTGTCTTCACATCAAGACATGGGTATACGCTTTTTGATTTTGTCTATTTCCTCTTGTCCTCCTCCTTCTCCTCATCCTCCACCACCATATCACCGCCATATCTACCATATCACCAAATCTCTTGAAAGGGGTATTGGAGTTCCTCCAAATTTTGGTAGCCGTTGCATTCACTGCATAGGCAAACAGTATGGGAGACCCACTCCCTAATAATGGGAATGTTGTTTTCAGGAGGCCCTCCGACCTCTACATGTCTTGCAAGGGGCACTGGTGTTCCTCCACATTTTTGGCAGTCGTTACATTCACTGCATAGGCAAACAGTATGGGAGACCCACTTCCTAATAATGGGAACATTGTTTTCAGGAAGCCCTCCGACCTCTACGTCTCTTGCAAGGGACACGGGAGTTCCTCCACATTTTTGGCAGCCGTTGCATTCACTGCATAGGCAAACAGTATGGGAGACCCACTTCCTAATAATGGGAACATTGTTTTCAGGAGGCCCTCCGACCTCTACGTCTCTTGCAGGGGGCATTGGAGACCCTCCACATTTTTGGCAGCCGTTGCATTCACTCCATAGGCAAACAGTATGGGAGACCCACTTCCTAATAATGGGAACATTGTTTTCAGAAGGCCCTCCGACCTCTATGTCTCTTGCAAGGGGCATTGGAGTGTCTCCAGATTTTTGGCAGCCGTTGCATTCACTGCATAGGCACACAGTATGGGAGACCCACTTTCTAATAATGGGAACATAGTTTTTAGGAGGCCCTCCAACCGCTACGTCTCTTGCAAGGGGCTTTGGAGTGCCTCCAAATTTTTGGCAGCCGTTGAATTCACTGCATAGGCAAACAGTATGGGAGACCCACTTCCTAATAATGGGAACATTGTTTTCAGGAGGCCCTCCGACATCTGCGTCTCTTTCAAGGGGCATTGGAGTGCCTCCAAATTTTGGCAGCTGTTGCATTCACTGCATAGGCAAACAGTATGGGAGACCCACTTCCTAATAATGGGAACATTGTTTTCAGGAGGCCCTCCAACTTCTACGTCTCTTGCAAGGGACACTGGAATTCCTCCACATTTTTGGCAGCAGTTGCATTCACAGCATAGGCAAACAGTTTGGGAGACCCACTTCCTAATAATGGGAACATTATTTCAGGACTACCTCCGACCTCTAAATCTCTTGCAAGGGGCATTGGAGTGCCTCCAAATTTTTGACAGCCATTGCTTCACTGCATAGGCAAACAGTATGGGAGACCCACTTCCTAATAATGGGAACATTGTTTTCAGGAGGCTTTTCGACCTCTACGTCTCCTGCAGGGTGCATTGGAGTGCCTCCAAATTTTTGGCAGCCGTTGCATTCACTGCATAGGCAAACAGTATGGGAAACCCACTTCCTAATAATGGGAACATTGTTTTCAGGAGGCCCTCCGACCTCTACGTCTCTTGCAGGGGGCATTGGAGTCCCTCCACATTTTTTGGCAGCCGTTGCATTCACTCCATAGGCAAGCAGTATGGGAGACCCACTCCTTTTTAATGGAAACATGTTGTACTCGTTACTGTAGCCCACCTTCATGTGTCTTTAAATTGTTAGTAGGATTTTTCGTAAATATTGGAAGCTGTTGGACTCCCTGCATACCCTATAACTGTATAGCAGACCCTCTCCTTTCTAATGGTAACAAGTCGTTACTGTGGCCCAGCTCTATGTGTGTTTAAATTGTTAGTGGTTTTTTTTCCAAATTTTGGCAGCCCTTGCAGTCACTGCATGGGCATTACCACTATAGGAGACCCACTCCTTTATAATGGGAACATTTTTTTACTCCTCCTCTATGTCCCTTCAAAGGGTTATTGGGTTGCGTCCAAATTTTTGGCAGCCCTTGCAGTCACTGCATACGCAATAACAGTATAGGAGACCGACTCTTTAATAATGGGAACAACAAAGCATAGCTGACTGCTGGCCCTTTAAGAATAGTAAGACTGTAAAATTAATGTTTGTGACTTTCACAATCCCTCCTTCATAAATGAAACAGGATGTGTCTGATGATGTTTCACACACCGCATGGCCAGATAAGGTTGTAAAATGTTAAAATGACATTTCCCGGTGAATGCATTTGTCAAGGTTGAAATCAATGCAAAAGTGCAAAAATGCATCAAAAACGCTACGTGTGAACATAGCCCAATGTGTGGAGGAGCATTTTGTTTTTGGCTATTGATTTTGTCTTATATACAAGTCATTACCCTGGAAAGGATGTTCCTTAACATATTTCTCAGGAAATTCCATTTTATTTTTTTTTGTATGTTTTATTGTGAGTCTGTAAAAGTGGTGTAATATCTCTGACAACATTGTTGACAGCAGTGACCTGGGAGTCAGAAATGCTTCCAGGGGTCTTTCCCATGCTGTCCCCTTGTCATTTGAGCACTGTTCCTATCAATTTGGGCAATTTTTATGCCCTCTGCAGACCGCCGGGGAGGGGGGGCCGCCGGAAAAATGCTCGAGTTTCCCATATACTTACATTGGGCTTGTTATTCGGACTGAGCACTCAACCATTCCAATTTACTCGACTCGAGCAACGAGTACCCGAGCATTTAATCTAATACTGGAGATACCAGAGGTGCTGAAGTAAGAAGAGACTGCTCCCACTACTATCCACCCTGTCCATCTGATCGAACATTGGATATACCAGAGGTGCTAAGGTAAGACGAGGCTACTCACACTGCTATCCACCCTGTGTTTCTGATCTAATGCTGGAGATACCAGGGTGCTGAGGTAAGAAGAGGCTGCTCGCACTGCTGTCCATCATGTCTGTCTGATCTAATACTGGAGATACCACAGGTACTGAGGTAAGAAGAAGCTGCTCGCACGGCTGTCTATCTGATCTAATACTAGAGATACCAGGGGTGCTGAGTAGTGATGAGCAAGAATAGGTTCCTCTCACTGTTGTCCATCCTGTGTTTCTGATTTTATACTAGAGATCCCAGGGGTGCCAAGGTAAGAAAAGGCTGCTCATAAGCTTTGGCTGTCATTATACTGGTAATGGGGGCTTCGTGGGGGGAAGCTGGATATCACTACTTTAGAGCCTATGGATATAGCTGAACTGAATGTAGCAATCTAGGTAAGAAAAGCTGGGGACTTCTGGTCTAGTGTTATGCATGGGAATGACTAATGCACCCCATACACATTAGTCTGAATTTGGCCATACTTACTGATATCGGTGGGATTGACCAACAGTCTAGTGTGTATGGAGGCATCCTGACAGATGGTGTCGGAGGGAGAAAAGATTTGGCACTTTGGATTTCAGACAATCAATACTCCCCCCATCCCACCCCCCAGAGATAGCCTGCTGACAGTAAAGTTAGGCAACGGCTCTCTCATAGAGAACAAAAAGATACTTGGACGTAACAAGCAAGCTATGTTCTCGTGGGAAAAATAGCTATTGGTTGAACGATCAAGTATGTAATGTGCATTGGGGCCTTTAGCCTCAAAGGTAGCAGATTCCTGAATATAGTAGAGACCTAATAGAAACTTGCCTATGCTAAGAATAGTCTACATCAGGGGTGGGCAATTAATTTTCCCGAGGGGCTACATGAGAGAACATGACTGTTGTGGAGGGCAAAACCAATAAACTGAAATTAATTCTGCTCAATATTAATATTAACACATTAATTATAAATATTATTTTATATTAATATTAATTGCATCAGTTAACATTGAGCAGAATTAAAGGGGTTGTCCAATACTTGGACAACCCCTTCTCTTTCCTCATGTTTGACCCTGTTAAAATAAAACATCTGTACTCACCTCCCGTGCTGGCGCCGTTCCAGTGGTGTTGGCACTAGAATTCCCGGGGCTCATGTAAGGTTGCTACTTCACACGAACCCTGCACCTAACAGTGCTGGCTTCACTATCCCCGCCTTTGGATGTATTGAACATGAACAGGAAGTCAGGGCTGCTGCTGCTCTCTGACTTCCTCTTGATGTTCGATTTGTCTCAAGGCAGAGACAGTGATGCGATCACTGATTGGGCACAGGGCTCACGTGACATAACAACCTAATGTGAGTCCCGGGAACGTGAGTGCCGACATCTGCACGGGAGGTGAGTATAGGTGTTTTTATTTTAACAAGGCCAAACATGAGGAATGAGAAGGGGCTGTCCAAGTAGTGGACAACCCCTTTAAGTATTCTAACACTCCATATACCACCATATAGCCTCCCTGTATACAGTATGAATCTACACACAGCCCCCCTATATACAGCAAGAGCCACCACATAACCACATACATATATATATATATATATATATATATATATATATATATATATATATATATAGTATTAGCCTCCCTATATACAGAATGAGCCCTCACAAAGCCTCCTATATAAAGTATGAGGCTTTACGGACATTATGGTATCTGTCCCCATTGGGGCTCACAATCTAAATTCCTTATCAGTATGTCTTTGGAATGTGGGAGGAAACTGGAGAACCCGGAGGAAACCCACGCAAACACGGGGAGAACATACAAACTCCTTGCAGATGTTGTCTTTGGTGGGATTTGAACCCAGGACCTCAGCGCTGCAAAGCTATACACTGAGCCACCGTGCTGCCCATATTGCCCATATATACAGTCTGAGCCCCACAAAAATAACGTATACAGTGAGGGAATTAAGTATTTGATCCCTTGCTGTGTTTCTAAATTTGCCCACTGACAAAGACATGAACAATCTATAATTTTAAGGGTAGGTTAATTTTAAGAGATAGAATATCCAAAAAAAAAAATCAAGAAAATCACATTGTATAAATTAGATAATTTTAATTGCATTTTGCAGTGAGAAATAAGTATTTGATCCCTCTGGCAAATAACACTTAATACTTGGTGGCAAAACCCTTGTTGGCAAGCACAGCAGTCAGACATTTTTTGTAGTTGATGATGAGGTTTTCGCACATGTCGGGAGAAATTTTGCAGATCATGTCTAAATCATTAAGATTTTGAGGCTGTCGCTTGGCAACTCGGAGCTTCAACTCCCTCCATAAGTTTTTTATGGGATTAAGGTCTGGAGAATGGCTAGGACACTCCATGACCTTACTGTGCTTCTTTTTGAGCCACTCCTTTGTTGCTTTGGCTGTGTGTTTTGGGTCATTGTCTTGCTGGAAGACCCAGCCATGACCCATCTTCAATGCTCTTACTGAGGGAAGGAGGTTGTTGGCCAAAATCTCGCGATTAGTGATGAGCGAGTATGTTTTGTTAACCCTTTCGCCGAGTATACTCGGCCAAGCACCGAGTATTTATAGCGTGCTCGGGCATTAAGTTTTCATCGCTCCGTGAACATGATTTGCGACTGTTTGACAGATTTAATACATGTGAGGAATGCCTGTTTTTCCAGCATTCCTCACATGCATTAAATCTGTCAAACAGTTGCAAATCATGTTCACGGAGCGACGAAAACTTAATGCCCGAGCACGCTATAAATACTCGGTGCTTGGCCGAGTATACTCGGCGAAAGGGTTAACAAAACATACTCGCTCATCACTACTCGCGATACATGACCCCATCCATCTTTCCTTCAGTACGGTGCAGTCATCATGTCCTTTTTGCAGAAAAGCACCCCTAAAGTATAATGTTTCCCCCACCATGCTTCACGGATGGGACGATGTTCTTAGGGTTTTACTCATCCTTCTTCTTCCTCCAAACATGGCGAGTTGAGCTAATGCCAAAGAGCTCAATTTTTGTCTCACCTGACCACAGCACCTTCTCCCAATAACTCACAGAATCATCTAGGTATTCATTGGCAAACTTCAGACAGGCCTGCACATGTGCCTTCTTGAGTAGGGCGACCTTGCGGACACTTCAGGATTTTAAACCTTTAAGGCGTAATGTGTTACCAATGGTTTTCTTGGTGACTGTGGTCCCAGCAACATTGAGATCATTAACAAGTTCCCCCCGTGTAGTTTTAGGCTGATCTCTCACCTTCCTCATGATCAAAGATTCCCCACTAGGTGAGATTTTGCATGGTGCCCCAGATCGATGTCGATTGACAATCATTTTGTATTTCTTCAATTTTCTTACTATTGCACCAACAGTTGTCTCCTTCTCACCCAGCGTCTTACTTATGGTTTTGTAGCCCATTCCAGCTTTGTGCTGGTCTATGATCTTGTCCCTGACATCCTTAGAAAGCTCTTTGGTCTTGCCCATGTTGTAGAGGTTAGAGTCTGACTGATTAATTGAGTCTGTGGACAGGAGTCTTTCATACAGGTGACTAAGTAAGACAGGTGTCTTTAATGCAGGTAGCGAGTTGATTAGGAGCGTCTAACTGGTCTGTAGAAGGCAGAATTCATAATGGTTTGTAGGGGATCAAATACTTATTTTTCAGTGAAAAATGCAAAAAAATGTATCTAATTTATACAATGTGATTTTCTTGATTTTTTTTTCGATATTCTATCTTTCAATGTTAAAATTAACCTACCCTTAAAATTATAGACTGTTCAAGTCTTTTTCAGTGGGAAAACTTACAAAAACAGCAAGGATCAAATACTTATATCCCCCATTATATAGTATGAGCCCTCACACTGCCTACCTATATACAGTAAAAGCTCCCACACAGCCCCCCTATATATAGAGTATGAGGCCTTACATAGCCCTCCTATATAAAGTACGAGCCCTCACATAGCCTCCCTATATTCATTATGAGCCCTCACATAGCCCCTTATATAGAGGCACATATCCCACACACACATAAAAACACATACCTCATTCCCATTCCCCAGCATCCTGCTCCAGTCTTTGCTGTGTTCACTAACACTCCACACAGTAGACATGATGTAGTGATGTCATCGTGTCTCAGTTGCACACACTGATTGGTAGAAGAAGGAGCCAGCGGGTCCCTTCTCCACCATTATATTCAGTTCACCGCTATCTGCATCCTGAGGCTGCAGATACGGTGAAATCAAGATTCATGTGGGGAAGAGCACCCGCATGGGGCGGCCCATGAGCCAGTATTTTTAATCCTTTTCCGAGTTCTGGTCTACATCCTTTAACATGCTACTTGGGGACAAAAGTGGTAACACCTCATTAAATACAAGTTCCTAGGAGAAAAATGGACCTAACCATTTCTAGTTTTGCTTCAATATACGTTTAAAGCCAAAATTGTAGTTAGATGGCCAGAACCCAAGGCACATGCCCCACCAGACCCACCAGCTATGGCCTTTTAAGAAATGTATAAAAAATTATCAATCCTTAAAGGGGAAGTGCAAGAGTTAAGTTCTACCTTTAAATTATTTTATTCTATCGCTAAAACAAAGACAGAATAAACTGTGTGCAAACTTTTACCTGCATAAAATAGTAACAAGAAATTTAATCAAAGTTAAAAACATACAAATAATGTGTATTATAGACAATTGGGATGACAATGACCTTAATTTATAGAAAAAGAACAATCAGGTTGTGTGATTTCTATCACATCTTTTCTCTGGCTCTAAAGTAGGAGAAAGTTTTAGAAATTTTTACAGTGCCAACACTCATTGCAGAAACTAGAAAAAAAAATGTACATGATAAAAAAAAATAATTCTAGCCATAGATTATATGTTCCTTCTTCTTTAAATATACAGTTACACATACATTTTTTAGATATAGTCCAGAAGCAGGCATAGATAACTGCTTCTTCTTGTTGTGGTGGAACATATGTTACCAGTTCTTTAAAAAAGTAAAAGGTCCTCACAACAAAATGTGCCAGACGCATTTATATATTTCCCTAGAAGCTTCTTTGTGTGGATCACCCTTAGTGATGGGCCTTTTCCATAGTTCTGGTGTCTGAAAGTCTCAAGACTTCATGAGAGATATTCTTCCTTGATAGTCAGTCCTGTTGGCGATACCATGTTACTGTTGCTACTACTGCTACTACAAATGCCGACCAACCCCGCGGTGGTGCCGACAGTGGGGGGTGTCGGCGTGGTGGTGGTAGCCTGTTGAGTCTGCTGTTGCATCTTCTTCTTGTTTACTTTTCTTTCTTTTGCCCTTCGATTTTGGAACCAGATTTTTACCTATAGAAAAGAGAAAAACAGATATTCAGTACATAAAAGGTACAAGTACAGTGCTCGTAACAGTGCTCGTTAGTCTTAAAGAGGACCTGTCACTTGCCATACACTGTGTGCACAATTTTTAGGCAATTTGTATTTTTGATGATTAATTTTGGTGTCTTCTAAAAACTGGTAGCACATTTAGGAATTGATTTTGAGTCAATCTTCAACCTGAAAAGGTTCAACTAGCTCATCTTTAATATTACCAGCCCATAGCAGTTCTCCACCCCCCTTTGCAGACATTTAAGTTGAAGAGGAGGTCCTTTCCAGTTATTGTCCAGCCACGGGCCATTCATCTGGTCCGTCAAGAGTCACTCATCTCTTTAGTCCATAAAACTTTTTTAAAAATCTGTCTTCAGATATTTCTTCGCCCAGTCTTCAAGTTTATACAGGTTCGAGTTGGAAAATAATCATAAAAAATGATGATATGATAAAAATAGTTGCTATCCTAATAATTCTGCACACGGTGTAAATATGTAATTTTTTACCAGATGTAAATGCCGCTGTTCTCCTGAATCTGGCATCGTTTTTATTTTGATCCTGCTCCTAAAATATGACCCCTCTTTATTGTTAGTAAATCTTGTTTTTTCAGCCAAGTGGGTGTTGTTCCAAACTCTTCTCTATAGGAGTCTTCTTGATGACCATGGCCAGTTGACCAAAAGGATTAGCTTTATATATAGAGATGGAGGGGTCATAGCTCAGAAAAGGAGAGGCACAGGTTAAAAAATAAACAATTCAAGATTAATGAGAATAGTGGCATTTACACCAGGTAAAAAACTTTACATATTTATGGCAAGTGATAGGTTCTCTTTAAATTGTCCCTGCACTTCCTGTTCCCTTACGACAATGAAATGTGATGCTGCAGCCAATCACTTGCCATAGTGATGACCGGCTTGTTATGATAGTGTAGCAACTCACTTGGGAAAATAGGTAACCAACTAAAAACTGCAACAGACCCTGCCGGTTCTTTTACAGACTAGAGATGCTAGAGCATCAGCTGTAAGTCATCATCTATAACTGTACTGTAATCTCTTGCATTCCTTTCCACTGACATCCCCACTATCATCATGGGCGACTTCAACATCCCCATTGACACTTCCCACTTATCTGTCTCTAAGCTCCTATCCCTCACTTCCTCCTTTGGCCTTGCTCAATGGTCTGCTGCAGCCACTCACAAAGATGGCCACACACTAGGCCTCATCTTCACCTGCCTCTGTTCCCTATCTAACCTCTCTAACTCTCCTTTCCCTCTTTCTGACCACAACTTACTTACATTCTCTGCCCTCTCCTCTCCATGTCCACAATCCTCACTCAACAAACTTGCACACCCTCGCAGAAATCTCAAACACCTTGACCTACACTCACTCTTTGATTCCCTCCTCCCTCTTACAGGCATAAATTCCTTACATGATGCAGATGTTGCTGCTGCTTTATATAATGCCACAACAGCTGCAGCTCTCGATTTGGTCGCCCCTCGCACATTGAATAGGCAACCCTGGCACACCAACCTGATTAAAGAACTGCGACGGGCCTCCAGGGTTGCTGAGCGGAGATGGAAAAGGTTTCACTACAACGAGCACTTCATCGCATTCAAACAATCCCTCATTATTATCAAGTCCACACTCACTGTAGCAAAGCAAACCTACTTCTCATCTCTCATATCCTCCCTGTCCCACAACCCCAAACAGCTATTCAACACTTTCAATTCTCTCCTCCGTCCCCCAGTGCCTGCTCTCACTCCTCTCATCTCAGCTAAAGAGTTTGCCTCATTCTTCAAGCAGAAGATCGACAACATCAGACAAAGATTTTGCCTAATGTCCCCTCATCCCCTCCTCATATCTACTCAACCCTCCTCCTCCAAAACCAACTTCTCCACCATTACAGAAGATCAAGTTTCCTCTTTACTCTCAAAATCACACCTCATCACCTGCGAACTTGACCCCATCCCGTCCCACCTCATCCCTAACTTTACCACAGTTTTCATCCCAACCCTAACCCACCTCTTCAACCTGTCACTAACAACCGGTGTCTTCCCCACATGTTTCAAACATGCCTCAATCACAGCCATCCTCAAAAAGCCCTCCCTCAACCCATCCTCTCTGACTAGCTATCGCCCCATATCACTTCTCCCCTATACCTCAAAACTACTGGAACAACACGTCCACCTTGAACTGTCCTCCCACCTCTCCTCATGCTCCCTCTTCGACCACTTACAATCTGGCTTCCAACAGCATCACTCCACTGAAAATGCCCTGACTAAAGTCACCAATGACCTACTAACCGCCAAATCCAAGCGACACTACTCCGTCCTCCTACTCCTGGACCTCTCATCTGCCTTCGACATAGTGGACCATTCCCTCTTACTACAGACTTTCTCATCTCTTGGCATCACGAACTTGGCCCTATCTTCAATCTCTTCATACCTAACAGAACAGACATTCAGTATCTCCCACTCACACACCACCTCCTCATCTCGCCCCCTTTTTGTCGGTGTCCCCTAAGGCTCAGTTCTAGGGCCCCTGCTCTTCTCCATCTACACCTTTGGCCTGGGACAGCACATAGAATCTCACGACTTTCAGTATCACCTCTGTGCTGATGACACACAGAGCTACCTCTCTGGACCTATCCATCAAAGTTAATGGCTGCCAACTCTCCCCAGTCCCACAAGCTCACTGCCTCGGAGTAACCCTTGACTCTGATCTCTCCTTCAAACTTCATATCCAAACCCTCTCCACTTCCTGCCCTCTCCAACTCAAAAATATCTCTGCAAAACCACTTGTGCATGCCCTCATCATCTCCCGCCTAGACTACTGCAACCTCCTGCTCTGTGGCCTCCCTTCCAACATTCTCGCGCCCCTCCAATCGATCCTAAACTCTGCTGCCCGACTAATACACCTGCCCCCCCGCTATTCCCCAGCCTCTCCCCTCTGTCAATCCCTTCACTGGCTCCCCATTGCCCAGAGGCTCAAGTTGAAGACCCTAACCCTGGCATACAAAGCCATCTACAACCTGTCTCCCCCATATATCTGTGACCTAGTCTCCCTATACTTATCTACACGCAACCTCTAATCTTCACAAGATCTCCTTCTCTACTCCCCTCTTATCTCCTCTTCCCACAATCGCAAACAAGATTTCTCCCATGCATCCCCCCTACTCTGGAACTCTCTATCCCAACACATCAGACTCTCGCCTACCGTGGAAACCTTCATAAGGAACCTGAAGACCTACCTCTTCCGACAAGCCTACAACCTGCAGTAACCACCGCACCACCACACCGCTGCACAACCAGCTCTACCCTCACCTACTGTATCCTCACCCATCCCTTGTAGATTGTGAGCCCTCACAGGCAGGGTCCTCTTTCCTCCTGTACCAGTTGCTGACTTGTATTGTTTAACACTATTGTAATTGTTTTTGCTATGTATAACCCTTTTCACATGTAAAGTGCCATGGAATAAATGGCGCTATAATAATAAATAATAATAATAAAGTGTTCTGCAGCACTGGTATCTACCACTACAGTATATGGTCACCATATGGCAATAATATTGGTGTTTGTCTTTGTATAGAGATTTATTTTCAGAAACCGCCTGGTTCCCCTTTACCTGTGTGTCCCATGGACTCCTAACAGTTCATGTTTTCAGGATTTCCTTAGTATTGCACAGGTGATTGAATTATTATCAAGGCATCAGAAATTGCCAGAGGTTCTCTCATCTGTGCAATACTAAGGAAATCCTGTAACATGATCTGTTAGGGGACTGTGAGGACTGGAATTTGCAAAACACTGCCCTATACCCACGACATGGATGCTCCATTGTAGTTGTAATCAGGGTTACCCGGTTAGGGGCCCACTCAGATGTTTCGCCACCACCCTGAGCTGAACTCATAGCTATGCCTCTGTTTTGTAACATAGTATGCCATGGAGCTTTTCACAATATTTCTTTTATCAAAAATTCTTTGTGAATCCATGAGAAAAATACAAGTGTAGATGAACCTTTAGGTAGGTTAAAGATGTAGAAACAGAACTCTTTGAAGACATATTGTAAGAACTACCTGCCGCTCTGTTAGTGACAATGTGGCTGCCAGCTCTGCTTTTCTGCGTATTGTAATGTAGCGGCTGTAGTGAAATTCTTTCTCCAATTCAAGACGTTGATGATCTGTGTATACAACACGGTACTTATCTTTTGTTCTTGTCTTACCTAGAAGAAAACACAAGAGACATGTAACACAGTATCTTAAAACGTCTTCCAAAAATATACCAAGATGGTTTTGCCTTTAAAAGGGAACCTGTCAGCAGCATGTTACTAAGTAATGTAGAGACAGGGCCATATTGGCGCTGTCATAGTGATTAAAATGATACCTGAGGTGAAGAAATCCATTATGTAGATTTTCTTTAATCCTTGTTTGAATTTTCATTATCTTCGGGCATCGGGGCGAGACTGTGAGTAGGGTCTTCAGCTTTGCTTTGCCTTATGTGCTGTGTCTGGGTGTATTTTCTTCTTCTTAATTTAAAATTTCGTGCCCACGCCGTCCTTGCCTTGGGCGGTGCTTGTGCAGATTGAGCTCTTGGAATTCTTCAGGAGAATGGTGCTGGCGGCTGCGCATGCATAGATTGCTCAGCGCCACTAGCAGCATTTTACTTAAGCCCACCATTAGTCCTAGCCACGGGCAGCGCATGCACAGATTGATCTAATGGTGGGCTTCAGTAAAATGGCGCCAGTGGCACTGAGCGATCTGCTCAAGTGCAACCCGTGGCTAGGACTAATGGTGGGCTTCAGTAAAATGCTGTTGGTTGCACTGAGCAATCTACGCATGCGCAGCCACCATTTTTCTGAAGCCCACCAATCGATCAATCTTCACAAGCACTGCCCGCAGCTAGTACGGCGCTGGCGTAAAATTTTAAATGAAGAAGAAGAAAAGACACCCAGACACAGCAGAGGTGTCGGAACAAAGGTGAAGACCCTAGCCACAGTCCCGCCCCGATGCCCGAAGATATGAATACAAGGAAACTTCAAACATAGATTAAAGAAAATCTACAAAACAGATTTCTTCACCCGAGGTATCATTTTTAATCAGTATGACAGCGCCAATATGGCCCTGTCTGTACTTTAGTTAGTAAAATGCTGCTGACTGGTTCTCTTTAACAATCCATTTTTTGCTAGAAAACTTTTTCATTTTGAGCTGGAGCACCACCGTCTGTGGATGTGGCCTTCTATAACAGGATTGAGGACCAAACCCTTTATTCTGGCTAAAGCCAAAGAATGAACATGAAAATAAAAAAATGAGATTTTTATTATATCCTAGAAAGCCTCCGCCATTCTGCCAAAATTTTAATTTACCCGCTTTAGTGAAAGCATAACAATTAGCATTTATGCCTGTATTTAACTTTTAAGACTCTATATATGGTTTTCATTTCTGTATAATAGGCCAATATAAAACCTTTGTTTGTCTTCCTTCCAAAGAAATGGCGGGTGTGTTATAACTATATGGCCAAACATAGGCCAATTATGGTCAATATAACATTTACAGGTATAGTATTTTATGCTCGACGGTCTAGGATATGGCTTCATGATCCACAGGTTGTACCACATTATGGCAGCACAGTTTACATTCGCTCACTTGGTTATATTACACAATAGTTTTGCTTTCATTTCTCTGACATAAGACGTTGATAATGACCATCTTATAAGGCATGCCTTGCATATATAGCCCTTACCTACTGAGAAAAATTTATTAAATATCCTTCATAAAGGGACATTCTCAACAAGACCCAATACCTGATTTTGACATGACGCCCTACTACCACCATCCTATTCCAGATATGTCCTACTGCCAAGCCCTCTCCATTGTATGTAGTAATGATTGCATGGATGGCTGGTATATGACAGAATTAAATGTTGTGCACCTAAAATAACACTGTGGAAGACTACAGAGACTGCTATGCTTTTCTAATTTGACCATATTTAAAGAAGTTGTCCACTACTTTTTCATTGATGCCCTATCCATGGGATAGGGCATCAATGTTTGATCGGCAGGAATACCGCACCCGGCACCCCCACCAATCAGCTGGTATTGGTGCCGGTGGAGGTTGCACCCAGCCGGAAGTACTTACATGTGGTGCTTGGCCGTCTAGTTGTAGTGGCCGCCGCGGGTACTACACATCCACCTCCTATTCAATTCACAGTGAGGCAGATGTGCAGTACCCCGTGGCGGCTAGTACAGTTAGACCGCCAAGCACCGCAAGTAAGTACTTCCAGTCGGCGGCTGCCGACACCGATAACAGCTGATCGGTGGGGGTGCTGGGTGTGGGACCCCGGCCAATCAAACATTGATGTCCTATCCTACGGATAGGGCATCAATAAAAAAGTAGTGCACGCCTTCTTTAAGTCCAGGTAATTTTTATGGGAACCGCCATTGATCTAATACAGGGGACACATTGTCATACTGAACCAATCCGAGGGCCGCACTAAAAATTAAAGGGGCTATACCTTCTATTACATTTATGTATATTGAAAGTATATACTATAAATGTCTGATAGGTGTTAATTCTACTTATAGGATTTTGACCTCCACCAATCAGCACTCTCGTAATATGTTCAGAGTTTTTAGACGAAGATTTAGAAATACGGACGATTCTGTTCCTAAATCCATATTAAATACTGCATCAAGTACTTTTTTAATGCGTTTCCGATTGATTATAATGGGAAAGGGTCTTTTTACGTTATTCTCAACATTTCCCAGTAGAGCCAATGAAAAGCTTATTCAGAATATTTGAAGCAATTTTTTAATGTGGATTTTGCAGTAAAATACGCCTCTAAATCCTCGTAAAAAAACTGAACTTACCGTAAAGAGGAAGAGGTCATGCATGTACATGGCTCTCCACAATAGGTTATGGGTTTTGTACTTACTGCCTAATGTTTCACAACATTAGTACTTAGTACTTGCCAGTCCCTGCTCCTCCGCTTCTTGCGACTACTCTTCTGTGTGTCGAACTGTTCACCTACAGGTGCATCTCACTAAATTAGAATATCATCAAAAAGTTAATTTCAGTTCTTCAATACAAAAAGTGATACTCATATATTATATAGAGTCATTATAAACAGAGTGATCTATTTCAAGTGTTTATTTCTCTTATGTTGATGATTATGGCCTACAGCCAATGAAAACACAAAAGTCATTATCTCAGTAAATTAAAATAATTAACAAAAAACACCTGCAAAGGCTTTCTAAGCATTTAAAAAGGTCCCTTGGTCTGTTTCAGTAGGCTCCACAATCATGGGGAAGACTGCTGACTTGACAGATGTCCAGAAGGCAGTCATTGACACACTCCACAAGGTCCCAGAGTTCCAATTTTCATTTGGAAATCAAGGTCCCAGAGTCTGGAGGAAGAGTGGAGAGGCCACAATCCAAGCTGCTTGAGGTCTCGTGTGAAGTTTCCACAATCAGTGATGGTTTGGGGCCATGTCATCTGCTGGTGTAGATCCACTGTGTTTTATCAAGACCAAAGTCAGCGCAGCCGTCTACCAGGAAATTTTAGAGCACTTCATGCTTCCCTCTGCCGACAAGCTTTTTGGAGAAGGAAATTTCATTCTCCAGCAGGACTTGGCACCTGTCCACACTGCCAAAAGTACTAATATCTGGTATAAAACAACAGTATCACTGTGCTTGATTGGCCAGCAAACTCGCTTGACCTTAACCCCATCGACAATCTATGGGGTGTTGTCAAGAGGAAAATGAGAGACACCAGATCCAACAATGCAGACGAGCTGAAGGCTGCTATCAAAGCAACCTGGGCTTCCATAGCACCTCAGCAGTGCCACAGGCTGATCGCCTCCATGCCACGCCGCATTGATGCAGTAATTGATGCAAAAGGTGCCCAGACCAAGTATTGAGTGCATTTACTGAGCATACATTTCAGTAGGCCAACATTTCAGATTTTAAAAACATTTTTAAGCTGTTATAAAGTATTCTAATTTATTGAGATAATGACTTTTGTGTTTTCATTGGCTGTAAGCCATAATCATCAACATTAACAGAAATAAACACTTGAAATAGATCACTCTGCTTATAATGACTCTATATAATATGAGTTTCACTTTTTTTATTGAAGAACTGAAATGAATTAACTTTTTGATGATATTCTAATTTAGTGAGATGCACCTGTATAGTTAACTTATCAGACAAGCGTTTTTCTGTCCATATGGTTGAGGGGAGCGCACAGAATGGCATTGTGAGCTGCATGTGTCCTCCGGGTCACAGGTTGTGCTCTCCTGATCTATTACATACTAGATGGTGGCCCGATTCTAACGCATCGGGTATTCTAGAATATGTATGCGGCTGACCGGGCGCAATCAGCGGAGCGGTGTTTAAATTTGGCGCCAAAATCGCTGATTGGTCGAGGCCGACAACCGTGACCAATCAGCAAAGCGGTGTTAAAATTTGGCGCCTATATCGCAGATTGGTCACGGCCGGCGGTCGCGACCAATCAGCAGATCAGGGTTTAAATTTGGCGCCAATAATGCTGATTGGTTGCGGCTGGCGGTCGCGACCAATCAGGCGAGCGGTATTTAAATTTGGCGCCAATAATGGTGATGGGTCACGGCCGCGACCAATCAGCAGAGAGGTGTTTAAATTTGGCGCCAATGATGCTGATTATTCGCGACCGGTAACCGTGACCAATCAGCAGAGCGGTGTTTAAATTTGGCGCCAATATCGCTGATTGGTCTCGGCCGGCCACTGCGACAAATCAGTAAAGCCCGCCGGGCGCGACCAATCAGCAGAGCGGGGTTTAAATTTGGCGCCAATACTGCTGATTGGTCGCGGCCGGCGACTGCGACCAACCAGCAGAGCGGTGTTTCAATTTGGCACCAAAATCGCTGATTGGTCGCGGCCGGCCACCGCGACCAATCAGCAGAGCGGGGTTTAAATTTGCCGGCCATATCGCTGATTGGTCCCGGCTTGCAGCCGCGACCAATCAGCAGAGCGTTGTTTAAATTTGGCGTCAATCTCCCTGATTGGTCGTGGCTGGCATCCGCGACCAATCAGCAAAGCGTTGTTTAATTTTGGCGCCAATCTCCCTGATTGGTCGTGGCTGGCATCCGCGACCAATCAGCAAAGCGTTGTTTAATTTTGGCGCCAATCTCGCTGATTGGTCGCGGCTGGTGTGCGCGACCAATCAGCAGAGCATTGTTTAAATTTGGCGCCAATCTCACTGATTGTTCGCGGCTGGCAGCCGTGACCAATCAGCAGAGCGCTGTTTACATTTGGCGCCAATCTCGCTGATTGGTCGTGTCTGGCGTTCGTGACCAATCAGCAGAGCGTTGTTTAAATTTGGCGCCAATCTCGCTGATTGGTCGCAGCTGGCAGCCGCGACCAATCAGCAGAGCGTTTTTTAAATTTGGCGCCAATCTCGCTGATTGGTCGTGTCTGCGTCCGCGACCAATCAGCACAGCAGTGTTTAAATGTGGCGCCAAAATCGCTGATTGGTTGCGGGCAGCGTCCGCGACCAATCAGCATAGCGTTGTTTAAATTTGGCGCCAATCAGCAGAGCGTTGTTAAATTTGGCGACAATCTCGCTGATTGGTCGCGTCTGGCGTCCGCGACCAATCTGCACAGCGTTGTTTAAATTTGGCGCCAATCTCGCTGATTGGTCGCCGTTGCCAGCCGCGACCAATCAGCATAGCGTTGTTTAAATTTGGCGCCAATCTCGCTGATTGGTCGCGTCTGGCGTCCGCGACCAATCAGCACAGCAGTATTTAAATGTGGCACACAAATCGGTGATTGGTCGGGGCCGCTATTTAAATGTGGCGGCCAAATCGGTGATTGGTCGCGGGCAATTGGTGAGGACCGGGGAGCGCCGCTGCCTGTGCGGCTACTTCCGCTGCGATAATCCGGGAGATCAGCGACTGCTCGCAGCAGAAGTATACTGACCCGCAGCGCCGCTCCCCGGTCCTCCCTTCCGCATGGATGTCAGCGCCGCTGCCTGTGCGGCTACTTCCGCTGCGAGCAGCTGGGAGATGAGCGGCCGATCGCAGCAGAAGTATCCCGCCGCTGATGTCCCCACAGTATCCGCATGGTGCTACAAAGGTCCGGACATTTGTGTTAAAAATCGCTGATTGGTCGCAGGCGCTGCCCGCGACCAATCACCGATTTGGCCGCCACATTTAAATATCAGCCGCGACCAATCACCGATCTTGGCGCTACATTTAAACACCGCTGTGTAGGGTGAACCCATGGATTTTGACAAATTCGGCCAACATTCTAATGTAAATGGGAGGCATCCTGACTGTCCCCTAATAGATGGCAGGGGCTAGAGGGATCTGACAGGTTCAATGTCAGACTGCCGATCCTTTTGTTCTCGAAGAAATAAGCCACAGCCAAAGACCTCTGGTAGCCGCTCTCATAGACAACACAGGAGAGCTTGCCCTGCCTGTGTACGATGGAGTCGGGAGGGAAGCTGCTGATCGAAGAATTATATCTAAGGAGAATGGAGGAGCTTTAAACTTGAACTGTTCCTGTACTTTCTTTCCTTTTGAGATAAAGTGGTGTTACCCACCACCAACTTCTCTCAATTAAAAGAGCATGTCTAGAAGACAATACATTATACAGCGTCAACTATTAGGCGAGATGAGCACTGCACCTCCGGTAGAACCCTTCTCTGAGTGTAGGGCAGCATCATAGTGGTAGATATGCTGTCCAGCCCTACACTTTCCCATCTCCAAGTTGCAGAGAAGGTTATTTTGTTTTCAAAAAGTCTGCAAGCACCCGCACAAATACAAGATCTAGTTCTCAACTATAAAGGAGCTCTTCACTAGACCCTGATATCTGAACCAATGATGCAGCCAAGATGTAAGTACATTAAAAGTTAAATACAGGCGTAAAATTCTAATTTTAGCCACAGTAAAGGGTTTGGCCACCAATGCTGTTCACTTAAGTAATCTGATTTGGCTATCTTGGATTTTCACGTTGACACTTGTAGGTTGAAAAGGTTTTGGCCACCAATGCTGTTCACTTAGTGACATGATTTTGCTATCTTCAATTTTTACAATGACACCTGAGGGTCGAAGGGGGTTAATTGTCACCCTTTAAGATCAAAGGACCATGTAAAGATTGTCTAGCATTTAATTACTGATTTTTCTTAATTGTCAACAGAGTCGACGAGAATAAAGGGTTTGGCCACCAATGCTGTTCACTTAATGACCCGATTTGGCTAGCTTGGATTTTCACGTTGACATCTGCGGGTCGAAGGAGGTTATTTGTCACCCTTTAAGATCAAAGGACCATGCAAAGTTTGTCTAGCACTTAATTATTGATTTTTCCTCACTGTCAACAGATATTAGCTTGCCCATTTTAAACATAGAGGCCTGCAGTCTAGATACATATCTAAATCATTACATTTGCTAAAATCAATAACCTAACATCTACCGCCCCGGTTGGGACACTTTGCTTCAATATCTCGATTCAAAAAAATGAAAATAAGCTCTAATGGTTTTAAAGGAAACAGACTAGAATATACCATCTGTACAATTCCGTATCAAGGTTAAACTACTGGGTGTGACTTATAGCTAAAAATACCTCCAACCATCATAGTGCCACTGATCAAGAGGCTAATAAAAAATGCTGCATCCCTGGGTGAAATCAACCTGTTCAAGTATCAAAGGAGTTAGAGCAGCAGAAAAGTAAGTCATGTCACACCTTTCTGGCCCATCTGAATGTCCGAATGGGCTCTCAGAGGGAGGAGTGTACTTGGCATGCTATTTTCCAATTACCTGAGTTTTGTTTAATAAATGGCTCATAATTAAGTATCATTATTGGATCAAGGAATTCACACGTGTCTCCTTCACCCTGTCTGTATGCTTACAACTCACGTAACAATTGTCAAGACCAGCCAGTCACAGACAGATCACGACAACCATTGTTCAACAGCCTACCAGAAGACACGTGTGGGATCTCCAAACAGCAGTAAAGTAGACCTTGTGGTTGAGTTAGCACCTACAACTTTTCTTTTAAGGAGGTACTTTTGCCTGAAGTTAGGAGATGGGAGGACATTAGAGGAGACAGAAATATGGTTCTGCCAGCGGCAGTGCTAGTGCCAAGGTCCAGGACTCTGTCCCCAAACTGTTTTCCTGGTGTCTAAGATTTCTGATGAACACTACTTTGAAAAGTTTCAACATCAACATGACAGTTATAGTTCAATCCCTAGGTAGAGAAGAGAGCCACAAGCTCCATGTCCTATTGCTCCCCACCTTGTAGACCGCAGGCTGCTGCGTGCATTCAGCTTAGAAGACATCAGTATCTCGGCACAGGCGGTGCAATGATGACACCGCATTGTGCCGCCTGTGCCGGCCACTTGTTTATACATGTCAGAAGAGAAGATAGAGGCTGCGATGGATATGGAATCAGGATTAGGTGAGTATAAGCCTCATTGTTTTTTTTATATTATATTTCAAAGGCATTCAGAAGCATTATTAGTTGTGAACGGGGCCCTCAGGAGATCTTATTAGTTTTAAATGGAGGCATTATTAGTTGCACATGAGGCATTATTACTTTTTAAGGAGACACGTGTGGCTTTCAGGGTCATTCAAGAGTCATTATTGTTTGAAGGGGCACTTGGGGTTTTATAACCTTCAAAAAGAGCACACGGGGCATTATTACTATCTGAGGTAAAAACTTATTCAATTGGTGGTGGTGTATTTGGTGACATATTCTTTGGGGCTTGAGCTGATGATCTTCTGAGACCCCTAGCAAAGACCCTGGTTGAAGATGCAATAGGTTGTGGTTGCATCCTCTATAATTTGTAATAGGCTTAGGCCCCGAATCATCATTGCCTTTGTGCCTGTTTTTTGTCTAGTTTTGTGTTTTGCACCTTTAACTTTTTTTACACCCAATTCATTATTTTATTTGCGCCTTTTTTAAAGTCTATTTTATATGTGCTCGGCTGAGATAATAGATGACAGTTGCTACGGATGAGCTTCTATGGAGACAGGAGGAGGAAGAGCTAGAATCAGAGCTCCCTCCTCCTTCCCCTCCTATCTAGATAGAATCTTAGCAGTAGCAGTTTCCATCTTCTATCTCAGTAATGGGTAGGTCTGTCTTCACTGAATACAGATTTTACCTCAGAATTGAGAATTACAATAATGACTGATCAATTCTGGCAGAGAAAAAGCAAATCTCTCAGATAAGATGTTACAAAGATGCTTATTTTCTTGTGTAATATTGATTAATGAAATAAAAATTAAAATGACGGTTATGCTTTAAGTCCAAGTGGGGGTTGTAAGATAGTTTTCACTGGGGGTGTGTACTTCTGCCTCCTGTATGATGCTGACCAATCATAAGCAGGCAGCAACATAGAAGTGCAGAAGGACCTGTGATGATGTCAGCCAGAGTGTGCTGCCTAAATAAACACTGAAGATATATTACACAGCACTATGTGGATCTATTAACTCCAGTTAATATTTCCACACTTCTGTGCTGAGCTTTAAGACCGCAGTGCAAAATATGTATAAAAGACCCCCACCTACAGTAGCAGATGCCATTCATAATACTGGTGCCTCCTTATGTGTCAAAAGAGTCTTTGGGTTCCATTCGCCATTAGGGCCCATGTCAATCTGCTATAACTGCACCCCAGATATACACAGCCCTGATATGTCTGTATGTATATACCTTCATATACAAATACTGAGAAAATGGGTCATTTGTTTCCTATAGATTTGCAGTAAAAGAAAGGGACTGCACCTTTGAGCCATTGTCACATTGGTGTCCATGTAAGCCGTCTGTGTATTTATCAGCATTAATGAGCCACTTCATTTATATTCCCCTGATGTCTAATGATTTATAACTGTCTATGTGATAAGCCGGGTATTAATTTCCTTTCCAAGCAGCAGACAACTATCTAATCTGGCCAGCGTTCTGAGACCCACCTTTATTGATTTCTACAGAAGCTACAGTAATAATCAGTGGCACATTAACCCTATCACTAATTATGTCAAATGAGAACATTGAGAGGTGGAGAGTATGTTTTTTACAGGTAAATTATAGCCATAACCTAGGCTGTCTTTTTCTGAACTTCAGGTCATATTTTATGAGATATTTCATTAATATATCTATGCTTCTCAATACTGAAAATGAAACACCAAGAAGAAAAAGTGTTTGGAATTATGGAAATTTCAGGATAGACAGACATGTTAATGATACGTAAATGATGAAAAAAAAATGGAAAGAACCTTTAAAAAAAATCTTGATGTGTTTTCAATATCAAGTATGAACATCACATGCAGAAACACATACACTTACACGCCTTGGCTGCAATCAATGAGGTTATTAATGGTTGTCTGAGGAATGTTTTGCTTTTGCCACACTGAATGCATTTGGACACGCAAATCATCAAGAGCTGCTGCTGGCAGCGCCCTTTACAATTGCCGTCCAACTGTCATATCGCCGACGCATGTCCAGGATGTCAAAGTCCCAGTGTGGTGATGTCATCGTGCCGGGACTCTGACGTCCTGTCAGTGCATCGGCGATATGACAGTGTGTTGGTCTGCCCGAATCCTTAGGTGGGTATATGAGGTTTTTTTATTATTTTAATTAAAACTTGTGGGGGTATCATAAACAATGAGAGACCAGTGTACAATGTGGGGGGGAGGGCCTCATACTTTATAGGGACTACTGTGGGGGCCCTTATAAAGTGTGGGTCCCATTATACTGTTTGGGGGCCATTATACACTATAGGAGCTCATGTGGGGTCCATTAAAAGTGTGGGAGATAATGTGGGGTCCATTATACAGTGTGGGAGCTAATGTGGGGCCCATTATACAGTGTGGAAGCTAATGTTGGGGCCCATTATACAATATACAGAGCCCTGATCTCAGCATCATCCAGTCTGTTTGGGATTACATGAAGAGAGACAAGGATTTGTGTAAGCGACATTCACAGAAGATCTGTAGTTAGTAGTCCAAAAATGATTGGAACAACTCCCTGCCTATTTCCTTCAAAAACTATGTGAAAGTGTACAGAGAATAATTCATGCTTTGATACTAGTATAAAGGCAATGGATGGATTGGTCACACCTAGTGATGAGAGAGTGTACTCGTTACTATTCGCTATTCGCACGGATAGTACGGTATTCGGGTTACTCGTTATATTGCAAATATTTGTTTATTCACCTCGCTATATTCGGATGTCCCGCCCTGCAGTTTTGGCGCCTCCTTTGCAGCCACTAAACATGCTGGGCTTCTTAACCAATCACAGTAATGCCACAGACATCTTGGCTGTGGCATTACTGTGATTGGCTGGCCGCCCAGCGTCATAGGGTCTATTTAAGCCCTGCCGCCGCCATTTTGTGCACATTGCGTCTGGAGCCTGCATTCTACAAACATAGGGAGAGATCGCTGAGCTGCTAGGGAGAGTGTTTAGGCCTCTTGATAAAACAAAAGCCCTTTTCAGGGCTACCTGCAGTGTGTACTAGTTCAGTGTAGAGTAGGGAGGGAGAGATACTCGAGCAATGACAGTTTAAAGGAGCCGCTCACTAGCTCTATAATAACACCAAAAAATAGCTCTTTTCAGAGCTGAAGACTCACAACAAAGTCAGAGTACAGGGAGGGAGAGATTGTGTATTAGGTAGGGAGAGGTTAAAGTATTCTTCCAGTGTCCATCTTAAAACAGCTCTTGTCAGAGGCAAAGCAATATCTTTTCAGCACACAGAGTAGTAGCATATTGTGCTGCCTTTTTATTTTTAAAAGCACCGGTCTATTTTCCCCGCTGTTTTAGGGGTCAGAGCCTGGCTTCTGCTGTCCACATTAGTCCACTTAAAAAGGCGGTTAATGCCCAACGCAAAGCAGTACTCCAAACATTTCCTACTGCCTGCTACCAAGTACGCACCAGGCCATTTTCCATGCTGTTTTTGGGGTGACAGTCTGCCTTCTGCCCACATTAGTCCACTTAAAAAGGCGGTTAATGCCCAACGCAAAGCAGTACTCCAAACATTTCCTACTGCCTGCTACCAAGCACGCACCAGGCCATTTTCCACGCTGTTTTTGGGGTGACAGTCTGCCTTCTGCCCACATTAGTCCACTTAAAAAGGCGGTTAATGCCCAACGCAAAGCAGTACTCCAAACATTTCCTACTGCCTGCTACCAAGTACGCACCAGGCCATTTTCCACGCTGTTTTTGGGGTGACAGTCTGCCTTCTGTCCACATTAGTCCGCTTAAAAAAGCATTTAGTGCCCTACGCAAAGCAGTAGTCCAAACATTTCCTACTGCCTGCTACCAAGCACGCACCAGGCCATCTTCCCTGCTGTTTTTGGGGTGACAGCCTGCCTTCTGCCCACATTAGTCCACTTAAAAAGGCGTTTAGTGCACTACTCAAAGCAGTAGTCCAAACATTTCCTACTGCCTGCTACCAAGCACGTACCAGGCCATTTTCCCTCTTGTTAAGGGACGTGGACGTGGTGTTGTCAGTGGTGTGCGAGAAGGCACTCAGTCTGTGTCAGGTCAGAAGGTGCTTGATGCATCTGTAGCACCCTGAGGATTCGGCTGCTACAGGGGTATTGCACCTCAAGCCAGAGGTGTGATATTCCACTCCCGGGTAAGGATGGAGTGTGGAACTGAGCTCAGTTAGCTGCATACACTACATACATCCCATTTCCGGGGGACAGATCAATGGTACTCCCACTAGGTATATGTGCAGGTACGACAGTGTCTGTCCCTGGCTGGAGTGGGAGGGGGGTGGAACATCCCAGTAGTGTAGGGGCAGATAGCAGGAGCAGTCTGGGTAATGCTAGGAGCTCATTGGGTGCTGGTCACCTGAGCTCACACATAGAGGGAGCATATAAGGTGGGAACCATCTTAGATCAGGGTCAGTCTTCTGTAGAGGGTCGGTCGGTCAGTCTTCTGTAGAGGGTCGGTCGGTCAGTCTTCTGTAGAGAGTCAGTCAGTCCTGAGAGAGGTCCAGGAGCGCCTGCAGAGAGAAGAGAGAGAGAGGAGGAGAGAAGGACCCAGAGGGGGAGAAGAAGGAACCCCAAGAACCCAGAATTAGACCAGAAGGGTGAAGGGTTGGCACGCAAGGGAACCGGATCCCAAATTAGTGGAGGAGAGGAACAACCCTCAGCTAAGAACCGGAGGCTGCGACATTACATGTGGAGCAGCCCCTCACCAAGTCCACAAGGAAGGCACACCAGGTATAGGGTCAGGGAACCCCGAAGAGGTGCACCCACCAAGAGGCCCGAGGGATCCGGACATAAGTGGACCCCTGGTGAGAAAGGCCAGTAGAGAGGACAGTCAGAAAGGGAGCTCAGGACCACGCTCCAGAATTGCTTGGGGGTTGGCCGAGTCCAGGACCTGGTGGACGCAGCACGGCTCGGGCGGTCACTCAAGGCCAGAGTGACCAACAGAACAGCAGTAAGTAAAAACCCTGAACTGCACAGCCCGACTCTGAGTCTTCTTACCATCCACACTGCACCACCACTACACCTGACCCCCTGAGGCTATACCCCTCCCGTTGGGGGTTATACTACCGGAAGCTGCACACACACCACCAGCCTCAGCGGACCCTGCTGCAGCGGCGGCCGTATTGACCGCAAATCAACGGGTGGCGTAGTCGACACTAAAGAACACTAACAACATCTGTAAAGACTGCCACACACGGAGTTTGACACCCTGGGCACGGACCGGGTCACCGCCACTCGGAGACTACAACCCCCATCTGATCCGGCTCCGGGTATCCCCCAAACAACACTGGCCCAGGGGGCGCGTCAACTTTGGCGTAGTCGGCAGGATAACGTGCCCGCAACAACCGGGTACTGCGTGCCTGAAGAAAAGTTCACCGTTACCTCAAAAAGAAGTCTCCCGCCGGTTCCGGAGGGTCCCCGCCAACGGACCCCATCACTGGTCGTTTCCCGCCGGTTGTCCGCCATTTGCAGCTTTTTCCCGCCATCCATGGAGTTTCCCGCCACTGGGAGACGATTCCCGCCATTTCCAAAGATTTCCCGCCTTGGAAGAGCGGACGCCATTATGGGCGTGCCAGAGGGTGGCAAAAGGCCACCTCCCATCGTGGGCCAGGTCGAAGAATGGCGCCAAAAGCGGAAACCGCGCCCACCAACAGAGACTGTGATGCTGGAAGTGTCCATCAGCGTGAGAGAACTGCCCCTGGAACTGACAATCACTAAGTTGCCCCGGGACCACCCTCAATGTGGGCGGAGACAGAACAAAGGAGCGAAGATGGGTGCAGCCTGGAGGAGTCTGGAGAGAGCGCACCCGGAGACAAGAAGTCTGGAGAGAGCGTACCCGGAGATGGAGGGAGAGACAGGCAGCACCGACCCAGTGGTCAGGAGCCTGCTGCAAGCAACAACCCCACTAGGCCTAGTGGAGATCCCAGCACAGCTCCCCCGAGACCGGGAGTGTGCACAGACCGCGCTGGAGGGCCTCGCACGGAGGATGGCCCAGGTGCAGCAAGACACGCCGACGGAGTGGAGCCGTGAGATGGCCCAGCAGACCGGAACCCGTCAGCGGAGCACGCCGCCCGAGACGAGGAGACAGACCGCCTCTGAGGATGGCGCAGGAGGAATGAAGGCCGGAGACGGCGCCGAGAAGGGAGCTGAACGGACGGAGGCAGGTAAAGGGGACGTCTCTACCCCGAGCCGAGAAACCGTGTACCTGTCCCAGCTCCCCGTCGCAGAGCCCGAAATTCCCCCTGCCGTGCCCGTCGCTGCATCGTCACCGTGCCAGACTAGGCCTCAAGCAGAAGCCGCGGCCGCGACCCCTGTGACGTCACGCGCCTCAACTCTGAGCGCGGCGAAGCAGGAAATACCATCGGCCTGGTCGCAAGGTCTAGTACCTCCGGGCGCCGCAATTCCAACAGCGCCCCCTACCTCCGCGGAGCCACCGGCCTGGTCGCAGGGCCGAGTACCCCCGGGCGCCGCCGTCCTTACGGTGCCCTTTACCTTTAGGGTGCCCCAAGCCTGGTCGCAAGGACTGGTCGACCCGGGCGCCGCTACCATCAACGCGCCCTCAACATCTCGAGTGCCGCACCTGGGCGAAGATCTAATTGCCCAGCACACGTGCCTGGATGGGCAGCCCTTTGTATGGCCCCAGGAGTACTACCAACTGGAACTCCAAAGAGCAAGGCCCCTGTGCGAGCCCCTGATTCCGGCTCCGAAGCCCGTCAGGAGAACCCCGCTCCCGCTAGAAGAAGCACAATTCGAGTGGGACCCCACCGGAGGAGACCTCATGGGGTTCACTCAAGAAACGCGGGCAGCCGCAGCAGAGCGAGTGGAGTGCTGCCGCCAGCAGTTGGCAGCCTTCGAGCAAGAGCGGAAAGAGAGGCGGATCCGTGAGCAGCGGCTGCAGGAACAGAGCGCAGGGCAGAAGAGCCGGACCAGGAGGAACCCCCGTGCAGCACATGGTCCCCGTACCACCGGGACTGTGATTAAATTCAACCTGCAGCATGGGTGGGGCTTCATAAGAGACCATCATACCCCCGGCGACGTCTTTGTAACCCGCAGAGACGTAGAAAGCCATCTGCCGGAGGGACACAGAGGTCGTGACCTGTACGTAGGGGACGAGGTCACGTTCACCCGGCACAAGTGTGCCAAAGGACCCTACGCCCTCCATGTACATCGCCTGACGGAGGAGGAGCTGCGGTGTGAGGAGGAGCAAGAGGACCCGGACGGGTCTGAAGACAAAGAAGGAACAGGAGGACGCCGTCATTAGAGTACGGTATCGTGAAACTGTAAAATAGTTACCCATCGGGGTACAAGAACAGTTAATAGTTTAAAATATAGTCCCCGTTGGGACCAGTGAAATGAACCTGTGTGTCCCTATCCCCCAACAGGCTGAGGACTGTGAACAGCCATTCCTCTTCCTCATTGGCCGAGGACTGAGAGCGGCCATATTCCCCTTTGTATATAGTTGCGCTTCTTAAAGCGCCCCCTACCGGTTTTATAGGAAACTGTTGTTTTTCTGCTGCTGAAAGTGTTTATAATGTTTTATATGTTTATGTTGTTATGAAAATTTGTATGTTTGTGGATGTTTTATTCTCTTACAGCCCGAGGACGTGCTGTGATTTACCAGGGGGGAATGTAGCACCCTGAGGATTCGGCTGCTACAGGGGTATTGCACCTCAAGCCAGAGGTGTGATATTCCACTCCCGGGTAAGGATGGAGTGTGGAACTGAGCTCAGTTAGCTGCATACACTACATACATCCCATTTCCGGGGGACAGATCAATGGTACTCCCACTAGGTATATGTGCAGGTACGACAGTGTCTGTCCCTGGCTGGAGTGGGAGGGGGGTGGAACATCCCAGTAGTGTAGGGGCAGATAGGGGGAGCAGTCTGGGTAATGCTAGGAGCTCATTGGGTGCTGGTCACCTGAGCTCACACATAGAGGGAGCATATAAGGTGGGAACCATCTTAGATCAGGGTCAGTCTTCTGTAGAGGGTCGGTCGGTCAGTCTTCTGTAGAGGGTCGGTCGGTCAGTCTTCTGTAGAGGGTCGGTCGGTCAGTCTTCTGTAGAGAGTCAGTCAGTCCTGAGAGAGGTCCAGGAGCGCCTGCAGAGAGAAGAGAGAGAGAGGAGGAGAGAAGGACCCAGAGGGGGAGAAGAAGGAACCCCAAGAACCCAGAATTAGACCAGAAGGGTGAAGGGTTGGCACGCAAGGGAACCGGATCCCAAATTAGTGGAGGAGAGGAACAACCCTCAGCTAAGAACCGGAGGCTGCGACATTACATGTGGAGCAGCCCCTCACCAAGTCCACAAGGAAGGCACACCAGGTATAGGGTCAGGGAACCCCGAAGAGGTGCACCCACCAAGAGGCCCGAGGGAGCCGGACATAAGTGGACCCCTGGTGAGAAAGGCCAGTAGAGAGGACAGTCAGAAAGGGAGCTCAGGACCACGCTCCAGAATTGCTTGGGGGTTGGCCGAGTCCAGGACCTGGTGGACGCAGCACGGCTCGGGCGGTCACTCAAGGCCAGAGTGACCAACAGAACAGCAGTAAGTAAAAACCCTGAACTGCACAGCCCGACTCTGAGTCTTCTTACCATCCACACTGCACCACCACTACCACCATCCTCTACACCTGACCCCCTGAGGCTATACCCCTCCCGTTGGGGGTTATACTACCGGAAGCTGCACACACACCACCAGCCTCAGCGGACCCTGCTGCAGCGGCGGCCGTATTGACCGCAAATCAACGGGTGGCGTAGTCGACACTAAAGAACACTAACAACATCTGTAAAGACTGCCACACACGGAGTTTGACACCCTGGGCACGGACCGGGTCACCGCCACTCGGAGACTACAACCCCCATCTGATCCGGCTCCGGGTATCCCCCAAACAACACTGGCCCAGGGGGCGCGTCACATCCACTATGTTCCTGGAAAAATTTCCAGGTCTGGAACATAAAGGTGTGTGGAACCAGAAGAGCGAGAGCAGATTCGGTCTTGAATAGCAGACAAGGCCTCTACGCATTTGCCAAGCAGCAACAAATCTTCCACAACCACACAGTCTACTGTCGATACCCAGAAGGCTTGTCCATACAATCCTGAAGCTGGTTCTCTTTCCTCCCGCCACTATCAGTCACAGGAGACATATGACCCCAAGCTTGGCCACTCCGAGGATCTGTTTGGTACGTATCCTTTGGTGGGCTCTGGCCTATCACCATGCAGCATTGAAGAGGGACAAGAGGAGGTGACATGTGTTGATGCTCAAGTATTTGAGGACCTACGGTGAGAAGAAAGACATTTGGAGGAACGTCATTTACTGTCTCCAGAGGTGGAGGCTGATGATGATGAGATACAGTTGCCATCAGGTCAGCCAACAATGTCAACTGGGAAGGGGGATGAGATGGAAGACGGGGTGGTCGATGATGAGTCCACTGATCCAACCTGGACCTTTGACATGCATAGCCATGACAGCAACACAGAGGAAGATGGATATGTAGCACCAACACAGGCACCAAGAGGTCGTGGTTTGCCCAGAGTGAGAACTGGGTCAACTGTTCCCAAGAGCACCCCCGTTGTGTGCCAGTTCTTCAGAGAAAAACATTGTAGTCCGTAGCATCTGCCATACCAAGTTGAGCAGAGGCCAGGGTAAAGACAACCTGAGCACCACCAGTATGCGAAACCAAATGGCAACCAAGCACCCCAAGGTACCAAATCTGCATCTGCGGGTCAAACCAATGCCATGTCGCCTGGGCTATGTCTTTCAGAATCTGCTGTTCAGGAAGCAGGCGCTCATACCTCCTGCCCACAAGCTGCGGTTGCTCACACACAACAAACATTAACCACATCCACTTCCTTGTCCCAGCGAAGCGTCTAGTTGTCCGTGCCTGAGAGCTTGGAAAGAAAGCGTAAATACCCTGCCACACACCCACAGGCACAAATACTAAACTCGCACATTGCCAAATTGCTAGCTGTAGAGATGTTGCCGTTTAGGCTTGTGGGAACACAGTCTTTCCGTGATCTCTTGGCTGTGGCTGCCCCACGATACAGTGTTCCCAGCCGCCACTATTTTGTCCGGTGTGCCGTGTCTGCATTATACAAGCACCTAACAACAGACACCTGGACAAGTTGTTGTGGACAGGGATGATACATTTCTGTCACGACACACTGGGTGAACCTGGTGGAGGGTGGGACAAAGGTGCAAACTGGAACATCACACATCCTACCCACGCCAAGAATAGCGGGCCAAACTTCTGTCAGGGTTTCCGCCTCTTCATATTCTACTTCCTCTCTCCCCTCCTCCTGCTCCTCATCCTCTGCTGAATTACGCTCCCCATCACTGCCAAGCTGGGACCTGTGCAGCAGCGCATCGTCAAAGAAGCAACACGCTCTGATGAAGCTGATCTGTTTAGGTCAGAAAGCACACACTGCAGCAGAGCTATGTCAAGCTTTAAAACAACAGACCGATCAGTGGCTCTCCCCTCTGCACCTCCAACCCGGTCTGGTCGTCTGCGATAATGGGCGTAACCCGGAGATGGCTTTAAAGGTCGGCAAGCTGGTACAAGTGCCATGCATGGCTCACGTGCTGAATAGTGATGGGCGAGCACTAAAATGCTCGGGTGCTCAATCCTCGGGTCGAGCGAATTGGAATGCTCGAGTGGTCGACCCAAGCAACGAGCCCAATGTAAGTTTATGGGAAACTTGAGCATTTTTCAGGCAGCTCCCCTCTGCGTTCTGCAGAAGGCCTAAAAATTGCGATGGGAACAGTGCTCAAATGACATGGGAACAGCATGGGGAAGACCCCTGGAAGCATTCCTGACTCCCAGGTCACTGCTGTCAACAACATTGTCAGAGGTATTACGCCACTTTTACGGATTCACAATAAAACATACAAAAACGAAACCAAAATGGATTTTCCTGGGAAATATGTTAAGGAACATCCTTTCAAGGGTAATGACTTGTATATAAGGCAAAATGAATAACCAAGAACAAAAATACTCCTCCACACCTTGGGCTATGTTCACACGTAGTGTTTATGATGCATTTTTGGACTTTTGCATTGCTTTCAACCATGACAAATACATTCACCGGGGAATGTCATTTTAACATTTTACAACCTCATCTGGCCATGTGGTATGTGAGAAATGATCAAACACATCCGGCTTCATTTCTGAAGGATAGACTCTGAAAGTCACAAAGCCTATTTTCATAGGGCCATCAGGCGGCCTTTACTATTCTTAGAGAGCCATCAGCCGGCTATGCTTTGTTGTTCCCATTACTAAAGAGTGGGTCTCCTATACTGTTATTGCATATGCCCAAACTTTGGACGCATCCCAATACCCCTTTGAAAATTGGGACGCACCCCAATACCCCTTTGAAGAGACTTAGGCTGCGTGCCCACTATGCGTTTTTCAAGTGTTTTTTCAGCGGAATTTCCGCAGCGAAAACGCTTAAAAAATGCTTGGTAATACGTGCCCCATGGTCCCCAATGATGCTGTGCACATGCTGCGGAAATTTCCGCTGCGGATTATCATTGCGGAAAATTCCGCAGCATGTCCATTAATTTTGCGGACACGCAGCGTAATCGCCGCCATTGACTTGCATAGGACTGCGTGACATCCGCATCACTACATGTGAACATGCGGATATCACACGGTTCAATGTGCGGATGGTACCCAGGTCTGCAGAAGAAGAGACTCTCATCCAGACCCGGGTACCATAGAAACTGTAAAAAAAAGAATTTAAAATAAAAAATAAAGATTATACTTACCTTCTGATGTCCTCCCGGTGTTTTCTCCGCTGCGTCTGGTCTGCTGTATGGGTCGCTGTCTTGTGAAGGACCTGCCATGACGTCATTGAGTCATGTGACCTGACACATGACTCAATGACGTCACCGCAGGTCCTTCACACCACCGCGAGCTGCCCAAGACACCGGACGGAGCGGAGAAAACACCGGGAGGACATCGGAAGGTAAGTATAATCTTTATTTTTTATTTTTTACCATTCTTATTCTTTTTTTTTTTAACTAACTTGGTCACACTACTATAAATCCATGCCGGTTGCATGGATTTATATAGTGTGAACAAGTTGTCAAGCACTTTTCCAAGTGATGCTAAAATCGCTTGGAAAAGCGCTTGATAACCCACATGCAGAAAAGCATGTGAAGAACGCTTCACAAACGCTTCTACCTGGCGGGAAAAAAGCATTTAAAATCCGCATGCGTTTTTCCTGCCAGGGAGAAGTGGAAAAAATATGCAGCATTTCTACATTGTGGGCACATAGCCTAAGAGGAGGGCCTCCTGAAAAAAATGTTCCCATTATTAGGAAGTGGGTCTCCCATTGTGTTTGCTTATGCAGTGAATGCAAGGGTTGCCAAAAATTTAGAGGCACTCCAATGCCCCTTGGAAGAGACATGGAGGTCAGAGGGCCTCCTGAAAACAATATTCCCATTATTAGGAAGTGGGTATCCCATATTGTTGGCCTATGCAGTGAATACAAGGCTTGCCAAGAATTGGGAGGCACTCCAATGCCCCTTGGAAGAAACGTAGAGGACCTCATGAAAAAAAGTTCCCATTATTAGGAAGTGGGTCTCCCATAGTGTTGGCCTATGCAGTGAATGCAAGGGCTGCCCAAAATTGGGAGGCACTCCAATGCACCTTGGAAAAGACGTAGAGGAGGGTCTCATAAAAAAATGTTCCCATTAGAAAGTAGCGGGTCTCCTATACTTGTAATGCCCATGCACTAATGTATGGGCTGACAAACATTTACCCCTGGGGGGTATACATGAACATACTGTATAAAAAATTTTTTTTACGGCCATCATAAACACCCTTTAAAAAAATGATATGGGTGTTGCATCACGGACCACAGTCACCCTGGTGATATGGTGGTGGAGGATGAGGATGAGAAGAAGGAGGAGGACAAAAATCAGGAAGCGTATACCCATGTGTGGCTGTGAAAAGGTGCATGGGAATACACCTCACAAAAAAGACACTGTATTTGAGTTTAAGTTATGCTGCTATCATTCAGTTGTGTTGACAAGTCTGGCCCAATCCAGCCCTTGTTCGTTTTTATAAGAGTCAGCCTGTCAGCATTTTCAGTTGACAGGCGGATGCGCTTATCAGTTATAATTCCACCAGCGGCACTAAAAACCCGCTCTGATAAAACACTGGCGGCAGGGCAGGCCAGGACCTCCAAGGCATAGAGAGCCAGTTCATTCCACATGTCCAGCTTGGATACCCAATAATTATAAGGCACAAAGGAATCACAGAGGATGGCAAGGTACTCCCTCAGCATCTTCCCAAACTTTGCACTCCTAATGAGAGTACCCCGCGCCTCAGGGCCTGTGCGATGGGAGGGGCTGAGAAAACTCTCCCAGAACTTTGACAGTGTTCCCCTGCCTCTGCTGGATTGGCGTTGTGTCTCTCTCGCCTGTACTCCTTGGTTGTCCAACGAAGTGTGCCCTCTGCCGCCAGTGTTTTCAGATGGGAATTTTTTTAATAGTTCCACAACAAGGGCCTTCTGGTACTGCCCCATTTTTGTAGACCTGTCCGCCTCAGGAATAAGAGATGTAGGGGCGGAGATTGGAGAAGAGCATTATTAAACAGAGAAGCGTACCGGATTCTTATGATGAATACTTCGTACCCATATGGGTTGAATAAGCACACTGATTTAGTCTGACTTTATTGATTCTGAAAAGGAAGAGGAGGGGAAGAATAGAAGGGAAAAAAAGAAGAAAAAAATTTTATATTGTTTTTTTTTTGTTTCCTTTTTTT
This sequence comes from Phyllobates terribilis, assembly GCF_046119375.1. Lineage (NCBI taxonomy): Eukaryota > Metazoa > Chordata > Amphibia > Anura > Dendrobatidae > Phyllobates > Phyllobates terribilis. The sequence goes on along the minus strand of NW_027362770.1, from coordinate 130,349,013 downwards.
TATATATTGTATTTTGTTTATGATATTGTGTTCATCGATTATCTGGTGTATTTGTATATGTTTTTTGTATTGCGCTTATGTGCATTTGTGTATTATTATAGATACTGTTTTGTTTGGTTTTTTTTTTTTTTTTCCCCCTCTCCATTCTTATATGCCCCATTGCGTTTATTTGTATTTACTGATTTGTTCAGTTCAGTATTTGAGCTCCACCCTATGTGGGGAAGTATCTGTTTGTAGTTTAGGTTTTTCCCTATAAAAGTTCATGCAGTATGTTTTGTATTCAGGTAGAGACTAAGGGCCTGAGGGCCAGAAACGCGTGAACTGTGTTTCTTTCCTATGTGATTTTATGTGCATACTGCTTGGTGTTTTTTACTCTTGTACAAAGAATTGAACAATAAATCTATGCATTTTATTGCAAGCCCTTCTGCTGGTCAATTTTTTTTGGACTTAATAAGAGATGTAAAGTTCTCCTTGTAGCATGGGTCTAGAAGTGTCACCAACCAGTAATGACTGTCACCCAAAATTTTGATTACGCGAGGGTCACGGGAAAGGCAGCATAACATAAACTCAGCCATGCGTGCCAGACTACTAACAGGTAAGAATTCCGTGTCCTCACCAAGAGGACAACTGACCATGCTCTCCTCCTCCCTGTCCTCAGGCCATCAATGCTGAACAGACGGTATGACAGTTGTGCAGGTAGTACCGTCTATAGCGCATGAAACTAGCTCCTGTTCTTCCTCCTCCTCGTCTTCCTCATTGTCACCCAATCCACGTTGGGATGAGATGAGGCTGGGCTTTGTGTAATCACTAGAGATGAGCGTTGTTCTACTCGAACTGTTCGCCAATCTCAAATTCGAGCTGTTTTGGGCGGTGTTCGAGCCGGTCGGCGAACACGAACAATTTGAGAAAAATTCGGCTGTTCGAGGTTATGTTCGATAACTGTTCGTGCACCAAAATCATAACTGGATTTTTTCTCAGTAATGATGAAAATTAATGTTAATACGCAGTTTGAGTGTACAGCGGGGCGGGGGGAGGGGCAGGGGATGGATCTCTGCAGGAACAATGAAGATCTCCATTTTTTTTTCTCTTTCCCGCATTTGCAGTGGGGAGGTGCAATCTGTCAGCCTATCAGCAGCGCACACACGGAGCGAAGTGCTTTTTTTCACACAAGCAAGGGCATGTGTGATTGGCAGTGTATGTCACATGTCCTTGCCCTATAAGACCAAGCCATTTTCCCCGTCGCCACCATTTTCTCACTGCTGCAGCTGCGTGTTAGACGGCACCGCTGTTGCTGTGTGCGCTATACCTTGTTAATTTCAAGCCAATTTTCGCACAAATATACAGATAGCTTGGGAGTAGGGAATAGTTGTGATTGCAGTCCTTTTAAGGACTAGGTTACAGCATTTCCTACGACTTTTATCAGGCAGGTCTGTGCTCTTAAATAGATAGATTGTGGGAGTAAAGACTAATTGTAATTGGAGTCCTTTTCAGGACTAGGTTACATCAGTTCCTATCAGTTTTTGCCAGGCAGGTCTGTGCCAGTGCTGTGCAAGTTTTTTTCACAGCATTTGGCTGAATCTAGCAAAGCTAATCCTTTTTGGCCTATTGCAGAGTGTGTTAGTCAGTGGAGTAGCCTATCTGTGTTGCAAGATATACCACCTGTGTATAGAATACCAATTTTTTTACTGCACCTAGTGAAGTAAAATCTTTTGGGCATAGCATCATTCTATTAGTCCATCTATACTGACCTCCATCAGGTTGCAAACTGAATATAATTTTTTTCTGCATCTAGCTCTGAAAAAATATTTGGGCTTCTAGCAGTGTGTGGGACTTGGTCTATTAGTCCATCTATACTGACCTCCATCAGGTTGCAAATTAAAAATAATTTTTTTCTTCATTTAGCTCTGAAAAAATATTTGGGCTTCTAGCAGTGTGTGGGACTTGTTCTATTAGTCCTTCTATACTGACCTCCAGCAGGTTGCAAATTGAATATAATTTTTTTCTGCATCTAGCTCTGAAAAAATATTTGGGCTTCTAGCGGTGTGTGGGACTTGGTCTATTAGTCCATCTATACTGACCTCCATCAGGTTGCAAATTAAAAATAATTTTTTTCTGCATCTAGCTCTGAAAAAATATTTGGGCTTCTAGCAGTGTGTGGGACTTGGTCTATTAGTCCATCTATACTGACCTCCATCAGGTTGCAAATTAAAAATAATTTTTTTCTTCATTTATCTCTGAAAAAATATTTGGGCTTCTAGCAGCGTGTGGGAATTGTTCTATTAGTCCATCTATACTGACCTCCATCAGGTTGCAAGTTAAAAATAATTTTTTTCTGCATCTAGCTCTGAAAAAATATTTGGGCTTCTAGCAGTGTGTGGGACTTGGTCTATTAGTCCATCTATACTGACCTCCATCAGGTTGCAAATTAAAAATAATTTTTTTCTGCATCTAGCTCTGAAAAAATATTTGGGCTTCTAGCAGTGTGTGGGACTTGGTCTATTAGTCCATCTATACTGACCTCCATCAGGTTGCAAATTGAATAAAAAAATTTTCTGCATCTAGCTCTGAAAAAATATTTGGGCTTCTAGCAGTGTGTGGGACTTGGTCTATTAGTCCATCTATACTGACCTCCATCAGGTTGCAAATTAAAAATAATTTTTTTCTTCATTTAGCTCTGAAAAAATATTTGGGCTTCTAGCAGTGTGTGGGACTTGTTCTATTAGTCCTTCTATACTGACGTCCAGCAGGTTGCAAATTGAATATAATTTTTTTCTGCATCTGGCTCTGAAAAAATATTTGGGCTTCTAGCAGTGTGTGGGACTTGGTCTATTAGTCCATCTATACTGACCTCCATCAGGTTGCAAATTAAAAATAATTTTTTTCTGCATCTAGCTCTGAAAAAATATTTGGGCTTCTAGCAGTGTGTGGGACTTGGTCTATTAGTCCATCTATACTGACCTCCATCAGGTTGCAAATTGAATAAAAAAAATTTCTGCATCTAGCTCTGAAAAAATATTTGGGCTTCTAGCGGTGTGTGGGACTTGGTCTATTAGTCCATCTATACTGACCTCCATCAGGTTGCAAATTAAAAATAATTTTTTTCTGCATCTAGCTCTGAAAAAATATTTGGGCTTCTAGCAGTGTGTGGGACTTGGTCTATTAGTCCATCTATACTGACCTCCATCAGGTTGCAAATTAAAAATAATTTTTTTCTGCATCTAGCTCTGAAAAAATATTTGGGCTTCTAGCGGTGTGTGGGACTTGGTCTATTAGTCCATCTATACTGACCTCCATCAGGTTGCAAATTAAAAATAATTTTTTTCTGCATCTAACCCAGCCAATAGTTTTGGCCTAATACCACAGTTTGGCCACTCAGCTCTGCTCGGTTACCATCCATTGTTTTTTTGTGCAAACAACTCCAGAGTTGTGAATTAGTTAACCACCAAAATGAGTGGAAAAAGGCCTGCTGCTGGTGGAAAGGGGAATAGGCGTGTTGGGAAGGGGAAAAAAGGTTGTGTCCGTGGGGTAGGTGCAGAAGAAAGACCATCTTCCAGCCAAACTAAAATGTCTACTTCTTTTAGCGGACAATGTGATAAGATCCCTTTCTTACGGCCACGCCAATCGCTACAAATTCCAGATGAGGCACAAAAACAGCAGGTGCTTCAACGGATATCAAGTGCTCCTTTAAGTGGGCTCTCCACATCAACTTCAACATCACAAATACTCCAGTCCTCAAAGGTGTCACCCAAATCGCACTTGCTTCCTCACAGCTCCCAAGTCTCCAGCTGCCCGTCTGAGTATGAGGTAGAACAGATGGTTGAGTCTGCAGAGCTGTTTACTCATACTATAGCCTGGGAATCAGAGGTCGACTCCAGCGCTTCTGTGAATCCAGACGAGGAAATGATCTGCACTGATGCCCAGAATCTTTATGAGTCGGATCCAGGACCAGACGCAGAAGGTTCTGACCATAATGTAGACCCTCATTCCCAAACTGTAACTCCTGTTGGTGGAGACAATGAGGAAGACGATGATAAGACTCAAATACCTGATTGGAGCGACAACTTTAGTTTTTTGTCAGGGCAGGAACAGGTTGGCTCTGAGGACGACGGGTGTGATAACGCACAGGGTGATGATGATGAGGTCGGAGATCCCACTTACTGTCAACCCACAGTCAGCCAAGAGATGAGGTCAGCAGAGGAGGTGGAGGAAGATGCTAGTGACGACGAGGTCAGGTTGCGCCTTCCTGGACAGAGACGTAGTACTGGAAGCACGTCAACAACTGCATCCTCAAACACAACTCTGCCTCTCACCACAAGTCGTGGTGGCTCTTCAGGTCGCATGGGTGCTAAGCCTTGCATAGCCTGGGCATTTTTTCAGATCGATAAAGATGACCCAACTCGTGTTATCTGTAACATTTGTCAGCAAAAGCTAAGTAGAGGCCAAAAAATACATAGTTTGAGTACTTCATGCATGAACCGGCACATGGACATGAAGCATAAGTTGCAGTGGGAAGCTCAGTGTGCTACAATGCGGTCTAGCCGGCCGGGCCAACCACCGTCTGCCATATCTTGTGCATCCGCGGCCTCTTCATCCTCTGTGACTGGGGGGACAGCAGTCACACCTGTTTTGGGGCGCAGACCTGCCACCTCTTTGCCCGCAACAGCCAGCGTGATTGGCAGGTCATCATTTTCTTTGGAGGTGGTAACACCAGCTGGTGTTGAGCGCTGTCCGACATCGATAGCACCACCTTTGGATCAAGGCAACCTAACATGTCCGCCTGCATCTTCCTCACAGACCGGCAGTTTGCCGGGGACACCCTTATCAACCCCGTCTAAGCACAATAGCCAGCCCTCGGTCCCTCAGATGTGGACAAGTAAAAGACCATTTCCTCCTAGCCATGAGAAAGCTAAGAGGTTGAATTTCACCATCTGCAAGCTCTTGGCTACAGAAATGCTGCCTTTCCGCCTGGTGGACACAGAGGATTTTCGAGACCTTATGTCCGTCGCAGTGCCCCAGTACCAGATGCCCAGTCGGCACTACTTCTCAAAGAAAGGTGTGCCTGCGCTCCACCAGCATGTCGCACACAACATCACCGCTTCTTTGAGAAACTCTGTGTGTGACAGGGTGCATTTCACCACAGACACTTGGACGAGTAGGCATGGACAGGGGCGTTACATGTCGCTGACTGGGCACTGGGTAACTATGGTGACAGCAGGACAAGGGGCTGCTGTCCAAGTCTTGCCGTCCCCACGAGTTGTGCGTCAATCCTCTTTATGTCATTTTTCCTCCACTGCTTCTGCCTCCTCAACCTCCTCTCGGTCTTCCACCTGCACCCAAAGCCTGTCTGGTCATGCCACAAGCTTTCTAACTGCGCAGAAGGGATCCTGCACACCTCCTTACTATGCTGGCAGTAGGGCTCAACGTCATCAGGCGGTTTTTACATTGAAATGTCTGGGAAATGTGAGTCACACAGCTGAGGAGTTGTGGTCAGCTCTGGAGAACCAATTTCATGAATGGTTGTCTCCACTGGACCTGAAACCAGGGAAGGCCGTGTGCGACAATGCTGCAAACCTGGGTGCGGCCCTTCGCCGGGGCAATGTCACACACGTGCCTTGTATGGCTCACGTGTTGAACCTGGTTGTCCAGCAATTTTTAGCCTACTATCCCAGACTAGATGGCCTTCTGCAGAGGGCACGGTCGCTGTGTGCTCACTTCCGCCGTTCGCATCCCGCAGCTCAGCGACTTACATCTCTACAGAAGTCGTTGGGCCTGCCACTTCACCGGCTAAAATGCGATGTGCCTACCCGGTGGAATTCAACTCTGCACATGTTGCAGCGACTGTGGCAGCACCGACAAGCCCTGGTGCAATACGTTCTGACGTATAGCCTGGGCCAACGAGATTCAGAGGTGGGGCAAATCACGCTGGAGGAGTGGTCTCAGATCAGGGACCTATGCACCCTTCTGCACAGTTTTGAAATGGCGACGAAGATGTTTAGTGCTGACGATGCCATTATCAGCATGACTATTCCGGTGATTTACATGCTGGAGCACATGTTAAACAGAATTCGGAGTCAGGTGGTGGCACAAGAGGAGGTGGAGGAAGTAGAGGAGGAGGAGTTGTATGCGGAAGGGCTAACATCTGCAAGGTCCAGACGGTCGGCAGCACCAGGGCGGCAGGCATGTGAGGGTGGGGGAGATGATTTTACCAGGGCGCATGGTAGCAGCCAAACTAGTGAGGAAGGTGCAGGAGCCCAGGAAGAAGTGGAGGACGAACTGATGGAAGACTCATCAGATGAGGGAGACCTTGATCACATTTCTGTTGTGCGAGGTTGGGGGGAGAGGACAGAGGAAGGAAGCATGATTGTTACCTCGCCACCAACACAACAGGAACTTGGTGCTCCTGGATGCGCAACACACATGAGTGCCTTCTTGCTGCACTACCTGCAACATGACCCTCGAATTGTGAGAATTAGAAATAATCCTGACTACTGGGTTGCCACACTGTTAGATCCCCGGTACAAAAGTAAATTTGCAGAAATTATTCCTGCCATAGAAAGGGATGCACGCATGCAGGAGTATCAGCAGAGACTGTTGCAGAATCTTACATGTGCTTTTCCACAAAATACCAGTGGTGCACGTAGTGAATCTCACAGTTCCAACTTGCCAACCGTGGGACCGTCAAGTGTTCAGCACTCAAACCGTAACAGAACCACAGTATCTGCTGGTAACATCAATTTTGCGGAATCATTTCACCACTTTTTTAGCCCATCCTTTGCAAGGCCACAGGAGACAAGAAGTCTGACACATAGTCAACGCCTAGAGACGATGGTACAGGAGTATCTCCAAGTAAACATTGAAGCCACGACTGTGTCACTGGACCCTTGCTCTTTTTGGGCTTCCAATCTGGATAAATGGCCGGAGCTAGCCACTTACGCCTTGGAGATCTTGTCATGCCCCGCAGCCAGCGTTCTGTCTGAACGTGTGTTCAGCGCTGCTGGTGGTGTGCTGACAGATAAGCGCACGCGGCTCTCCACTGATAATGTAGACAGACTCACGTTCATAAAGATGAACAAATCATGGATCCGAAACGACTTTTCTACCCCTGTGTCATCCTGGGGAGAGTAAAAGCTTGATGATTGGTTAAAATCACCCTACCAACCGTTTTAAGCTTTCAAATTACTAATCATGTTTATCTGTATCTTGACTGGAAAATAATTTGGGCTTTGTAGCAGTGTGCAGCACTGATTCTATTAGGCCATCTATAATAAGCTTCACCAGATTTAAAATTAAAAATAATTTTTAGCTGCATCTAGCCCGGAAAATAATTTTGGGGCTCCGAGATGCGCAAGACACATAAGTGCCTTCTTGCTGCACTACCTGCAGCATGACCCTCATATTGTCAGAATTCGAAGTAATCATGACTACTGGGTTGCCACACTCTTAGATCCCCCAAACTTTTCGATCAACCTTTTCATTTTAATAAAGACCAAAAAAATGGTCATTTTTGAAATTATAAGCATTAGCAGGTTGTTAGAAACTGAAATCAAACAGTTTTCAACTCAAAACTTTATTCTAGGTGATGTTACATTTTCACATAGGACCCCTTGTTCGAAAGGAGCTTCTGAACTCTCTCGTCCATTGAATTTGTCAGGTTTTGGATGGTTTCTGCTTCAATTGTTTTGCATGAGGACAGAATACCCTCCCAGAGCTGTTGCTTAGATGTGAACTGCCTCCCGCCATCATAGACACTCCTTTTAATGATGCTCCAAAGGTTCTGAATGGGGTAGAGGTCAGGGAAGCATGGGGGTCACACCATAAGTTTGTCCCCTTTTATGCCCATATCAGCCAGAGATGCAGATGTTTTATGTGCAGCATGAGATGGTGCATTATCATGCAGAAAAATGATCTTGCTGTGAAATACACGGTTCTTCTTCTTGAACCATGGCAGGAAGTGCTGTTTGAGAAAATCCACATACATTATGGAGTTCATCTTTAGCGCCTTCAGGGATCCTAAAGGGGCCGACAATCTCTCTCCCCATGATTCCAGCCCAAAACATTACTCCACCTCCTCCTTGTTGGCGCTGTAGCCGTGTTTGCGTGGGGTGTCCATCAACCAGCCATCCTCCACTCCATTCATCTGGACCATCGAGCGCTGCACGGCACTCATCCGTGAACAAAACAGTTTTGAAATCAGTCTTCATGTAATGTTTGGCCCACTGGAGCTGTTTCTGCTTGTGTGAAGTGGATAGAGGAGGTCGACAGGATGGCGTATGCACAGCTGCAAACCTCTGAAGGACCCTGCATCTTGTTGTTCGGGGGACGTTGGAGGCACAAGCAGCTTCAAAAACTTGTCTGCTGCTATGACAAGGCTTTTTTGCCGCTGCTCTTTCAACCTGACGTAATTGCCTGTAGGAAAGAGTCCTCAATTTGCCCTTATCAGCACGCACACGTGTGTACTGTGAATCAGCTACATACTTCTTGATTGCCAAGACACTTCATCCTGATCATCGCACAATGTTGATTGTAGTCATGCCTTGACCTAAACACTCCACAATTTGTTGCTTCTCAGCAGCCGACACATCCTTTTTCTTTCCCATTTTGGCAGAAAATGTAGGCTGCTTAATAATGTGAGAGAGCCTTCTTAAGTAGTCTTGCCTTTCATTGGACACACCTGCCAAACTAATTAGCACAGGTGTCTGCAATTGCTTACAGTGATATAAAGAGCCCTGACACACATCACCATCAATGAGTTTAACTGACAAACAAACAAATTCTTCCCTTATCACTCCTAAACACTTTTTGCATAATAATTTGGAACGCGGTGTACATGTGCTTTTCCACAAAACACCAGTGGTTCACGTAGTGAATCTTACAGTTCTAACTTGCCAACCGTGGTCTGTATGGAATTGTTCAATAAAGGGCCCAAAATTAAGATAACATAGATGGGAGAGGTCTCTATGAATAGGAATTCCTAAGTATTTGATACCCTGTGAGGGCCAGGCAAAGGGAAAGTTGGACTGGATGGAATCCTATATGGATTTAGGGAGGGAGACATCGAGGGCCTCAGACTTCGCTGCATTGATTTTAAAATTTTACCATGTAACAAAGTGATCTATTTCAGCCATAACAGCAGGGATGGATATATGTGATTGAGTGATATATACTAGGACATCATCAGCAAATAGAGACCACTTGTACTCGGTGCCTCCCACCTCAATCCACCTAATATTGGGGTTATGGCGAATTGATGAGAGCAGGTGCTCCGTCACTAGGATGTATAAGAGAGGGGACAGAGGACATCCCTGCCTTGTCCCATTGGTGATTGTGAAAGGTGATGAAAATGTTCTGACGCACCCCCTGGGCCTTGGAACACCCGGAGCCGGACCCTTTTTGGTGGATGCTGGTGGTTGTAGTCTTCGTGGCGGCGATCCGGTTCCGTGGCTCAGGGCGGTCAAACCAGTGGCGGAACTATTTATGTGGTTTTGATGTTTAAATGTCCGACTACGCCACCCGTGGATTGCGGTCAGAGTGAACCGCCGCTACAGGGCAGACCGCTAAGGCTGGTGTTGTGGGTGCAGCAGAGCGTAGCATAACTCCCCACGGGAGGAGTATAGCCTCAGGGCAGTGTATGCGGAGGATGGGGGTGATGGTGCAGGGCAGCAGCAGTAACGACACGGAGTCAGTGATGCAGTTCAGGGCCTTTACTCACAGTTCTTATTATCCAGACCACGTCTGCAGGTAACGGCTGCCCACGTCGTACTGTGCTCACCAGGTGAGGGGCTCAGACAACTCCCAGATAACTTTGGAGCGCTTCACAGGACCCCCTTTGTGTGTCCTTTGTCTGGCCTTTCTTACCAACACTTCTGTCCGGCTGCCTCGGGCCTCCTCTTGGTAAACTTGGCGCCAGTTTCCCTGACCCTATGTGGTGCCTTCCTAGCGGGTGGAGCAAGGGGCTGCGCCACATAAAATGTCAGAGCCTCCGGTTTCTAGCTGAGGGTCGTTTCCTGCCTCCACTAGTTCGGGGACCGGTCTCCCCCTTTGGCCTGACCCCTCCACGCAGGTGGATTCGGGCGTGCGGTGGCGACTCGCCCGTCCGCACCCCTGGGATCCTTTCATTCCTCGTTCCTGGAGCCTTCTCCGCTCCTCTTCCTTCCTTCTCCCTCTTGCAGGCCTGGGCCTCTGTTACTAGGCCCGCCTCCGGAGCAGAGCTCATGCAGAGCCCCTGCTCCCTGCCACTTCTGCTCAGACTTCTCTGCACTGAACTAAGATGGTGCCCACCTTTTATACTCCCTTCTCAATGCACCCAGGAACTGCTTCCTCCCTGCTCCTGCACTGCAGGGTTCCCCTTCCTCAGTGTTCCCTCCCCCCACTCCAGCCAGGGACAGGGACTGTCGTGCCCATCTCAGGGGCATATTGGTCGCCCTGCCCCACGGCAATGTGGTGTAATGCATGCAGGTGTCGGGTCCTGATCCACACTCCATCCTTATCTGAGAGTGAGATATCACACCTCTGGGTGAGGTGCAATACGTCTGTAGCAACCGAGCCCTTGGTGCTACAGTTCCATTTATCTTCAGCCTAGGTGACGTATTGTGATACAGGGCCGTGATTTTGGCTATAAAAGGGTCCCCTAGACCCCTACCCCAAGCTTTTTAAGAGAATCATATATGGCGTGCCAGGAGACTCTATGGAATGCTTTCTCAGCATCCAACGAGAGTATCTACTTACAAATTTTTAACTGCATCTAGCCCAGGAAATACTTTGTGCCTAGTAGCAGTGTCTGCTAGTCAGCGGATTATCCCGGCTGTTAAGCAAGCTACACCACCTGTAGTTTGGACACTTAATTTTTTCAAAGGAAATGCTTCGGGACCACGGGATACTTAGTGAAGAGCATCAGGAGGCACCCCAAGGCATAGGGGCTGGGACTGGCACTAGGATGCCTTGCGGTGGACAGCCGAGCTCGATCCTTATAAAAGCTTTTTAACTGCAGCAGCTTTAGTGGACGCTACTGGAGCTGGAATTACGCGGCTGCTGGCATGAGACTTGCCCTCCAATAGATCCTTGTAAATGGATTTAAAGTGTATTCATTCAAATTAGAGGGACAATTTAAATTAAAAAGCTTAGAGCTGCCTCCACCACAGGGGGGCTCTCTCGACCCACCAGCGGACAGGCACCAGTATTGGGAGAGGGGGGCTGGCCGTCAGGGTTCACCGCGGCTCTGGCACAAACCCGGCGACACGGAGGTGGCACGGGCAGGAGCGGACTGGCTGTCTCGGCTTCTCACTTTTTGGATTTTAGAAGGGCATGACATGCCTATATCTGTGTCTCCCCCTCCTTTTACTCCTCCACCTCTTTTCTTTTCGCATGACTATATGTACTTGTCACTTTTCCATGTGTTAGTTGTGTCTTCTGAGCAGTTTGTCAGCTTTTGGACACCTTTGAAGGTGTTTTCTATGTGTTTCTATGTGTTTTTGTTTGCCTGCCATTGGTTTTAACGGTGTTCGAAGGTGTTCGACGAACAGTTCGACGAACAGTTCGGCGAACATACGGGTGTTCGACGAACCGAACCGAACTCGAACACTACGGGGGTGGCTCAACACTAGTAATCACCCTGTATGGTTCCTTGCTCCATCTCATTGTGCTCTTCCTGTAATGCATTCTCTTTGATTGTGAGCAGTGAGCGTTTCAGAAGACAGAGAAGCGGGATGGTGACGCTAATTATGGAGTCATCGCCGCTCATCATCTTGGTGGAGTCCTCAAAGTTTTGGAGGATGGTACAGATGTCTGACATCCATGTCCACTCCTGAGGTCTTATGTGTGGAATCTGAACTGAATACCGACGACCTTGTTGATGCTGGTAGTCAACAACTGCCCTCTTCTGCTCACAAATCCTTCCCAACATCTGCAGTGTAGAGTTCCAACGCATGGGGACATCACACACACCAGTCGGTGAGCTGGAAGCTGCAAACACTGCTAAAGCACGGCAAGGGCGGCGGAAGCTGTAGCTGACTTTCTAAAATGGACACACAGGTGGCGTACTTTGACAAGCAGATCCGGCAGCTCCGGGTAGGATTTGAGAAACCACTGATCCACGAGGTTAAACACATGGGCCAGGCATGGTACATGTGTGAGCTCGCCTCGCCTCAGAGCCGCCACCAGGCTCCGGCCATTGTCACACACGACCATGCCTGGCTGTAGGTTCAGTGGTGTGAGCCACAGATCTGCCTGCTCTTTCAGAGCTGTCCACAACTCTTCAGCATTGTGCGGTTTGTCAGCTAAGCATATTAGCTTCAGCACAGCCTGTTGCCGCTTGGCTGAGGCAGTGCTGCAATGCTTCCAGCTTGTGACTGATGTGGCATTTCGGAGATGGAGGCTGAAGAGGAGGAGGAGGCAGAGGAGGATGAGGTGCATGAGCTCTAGACTGTGGGGGCAACCCTGATTGACCTAGGGCCTGCAATCCTCGGCGTCGGGAGGATGTGTTCCGTCCCAAGGTCCGTCTGGGTCCCAACTTCCACTATGTTAACCCAATGTGCCGTCAGTGAGATGCACCGTCCCTGCCCACAAGCACTTGTCCACGTGTCCGTGGTTAGGTGGACTTGCCCAGTAACTGCATTGTTGAGGGCACGGCTAATGTTGTGGGACAAGTGCTTGTGTAATGCGGGGACGGCACATCGGGAGAAATAGTGGCAGCTAGGGACCGTGTACCGAGGGACGGCTGTTGCCATCAGGTTGCGGAAAGCTTCCGTCTCCAAGAGCCTAAAAGGCAACATTTCGAGTGAAAGCAGTCGCGAAATGTGGGAATTTAGTAGTGTGGCCTGTGGGGCATTGGCTATGTATTTGCGCTTGCGTTCCAAGGACTGGGGTATGGACAACTGAACGCTGTGCTGGGACAAGGACGTGCTTGCTGATGGTGATAGTTGAAAGTGTGCAACGACTGGTGCAGGGCAAGAGGCATCTTCGCATGCACTATGGACAGGGGATTAGCTGCACGCACAACAGTGGAAGAAGCAGTTGTGTCACCCGCAGACACTGTTCCTGGACCCTGGGGTTCGGCCCACAAAGTCGGGTGCTTTGCTGCCATGTGCCTGATCATGCTGGTGGTGGTCAGGCAGGTAGTTTTGCTACCCCTGCTGATGCTGGCCTGGCAGGTGGTGCAAATGGCCTTTTTGGGGTTATCGGCAGAGTCTTTAAAAAACCAACCAGACTCGGGAAGACCTAACAGTTGTACTGGCAACTTCCATCGTGTTGGTATTACGGGGAACGGTTGCCCACCTTGTCTCTGTGGCCACAACACTACTTCTTCCTGCCTGTTGGGGTGCTCTGCCTCCCTCCCCCTGTGTGCTGCTGTCCTCGCTCTACATGTCCTCCTGCCAGGTTGGGTCAGTTACTATACTATATCATCCACCACCTCGTCTTCCACTTCCGCACCCTGGTCCTCATCCTGACTTTCTGGCAATTGTGTCTCATCATCGTCCACCACTTGTGACACTTTCCCACTGTCGCCTTCGTATGACCGTGGCTGCTCAAATATTTGGGCATCGCTACAAGCGATCTCCTCTTGCCCCGCTTCAAGTGGACCAGGCGAGAGGCCCGAATCTATAAATGGAGAAGTGAACAGCTCTTCGGAGTGTCCAAGTGTGGGATCAGTTGTCTCTGGGCACTCGGCATGGTGGGAGGAAGGAGGATCAGGTTGAGGAATATGCAGTCCAGACTCACGGCTACTGAGACTTGACCGTGTGGAAGACAGGCTGGTGGTGGTGGCTAAATGACTGGAAGCATTATCTGCTATCCAACCAATAACCTTTTCACGCTGCTCTGTGTTCAATAGTGGTGCTCTGCGGTCCCGTATTAATTGGGACAGGAAGGTCGAGCGAGAAGATGTGGGTGTTTGTTGTGGCACAATTTCAGCTTGCCCACGACCTCGGCCTCTGCATGCACCATCACGTCCACTTCCCTGTCCCTTGCCACGTGACTTGCCCATTTTAAATGGAGGACAATATCTTACAAGCTCACTACAAATGGCTGAATTTGGAGCGAACTTATATGTGATCTGTGTGACAGACAAACCACAGTTTTAAATAGCTGGCCTGTAGGTAACTATTTTTAACAGCAAACTGGTGTCAATAACTTCACTGACACACTAAAAGAAAATTTTAATGGAGGCCAGAAATGGCAGAATTTTGAGCGAACTTATATGTGATCCGTGTGACGGACAAACCACAGTTTTAAATAGCTGGCCTGTAGGTAACTATTTTTAACAGCGCCGACCTTGTGTCAATAAGTTCACTGACACACTGCAACAAAATTTCAATGGAGGCCAGAAATGGCAATATTTTCAGCGCAATTATATGTGATCCGTGTGATGGACAAACCAGTTTTAAATAGCTGGATTTTTAGCGCTGTAATATGGAAAGGACCTGGCTGTATTCTGCAGTGCCAACAAGCAAATGGCACAGAAAAATGGTGTTTTCTGGATTGCTTTTTAAGCAAATAATCAGGATTAAGATAAAAAAAAAATTATTCCTGGTCCCCGATACCTGGGGCTATTACTAGAAATATCTGTAAAAGCACCAGCAGACAGAACTAGAATAGACCCTCTTGCTATGTTCACTGTAGTCTGCTATATACCCTGCCTGCCTGCCTAGCACTGATATCTCTGCAGCTGGATTAGTCCTCAGAAGGACTGTTAGTTGAGATGGATATGTGTCTCTAATATAGTCTGGTATACAGTACAGACCAAAAGTTTGAACACACCTTCTCATTTAAAGATTTTTCTGTATTTTCATGACTTTGAAAATTGTACATTCACACTGAATGCATCAAAACTACGAATTAACACATGTGGAATTATATACTTAACAAAAAAGTGTGAAACAACTGAAAATATGTCTTATATTCTAGGTTCTTCAAAGTAGCCACCTTTTGCTTTGATGACTGCTTTGCACACTCTTGGCATTCTCTTGATGAGCTTCAAGAGGTAGTCACCAGAAATGGTTTTCACTTCACAGGTGTGCCCTGTCAGGTTTAATAAGTGGGATTTCTTGCCTTATAAATGGGGTTGGGACCATCAGTTGTGTTGTACAGAAGTCAGGTGGATACACAGCTGATAGTCCTACTGAATAGACTGTTAGAATTTGTATTATGACAAGAAAAAGCAGCTAAGTAAAGAAAAACGAGTGGCCATCATTACTTTAAGAAATGAAGGTCAGCCAGTCCGAAAAATTGGGCAAACTTTGAATGTGTCCCCTAGTGCAGTTGCAAAAACCATCAAGCGCTACAAAGAAACTGGCTCACATGAGGACCGCCCCAGGAAAGGAAGACCAAGCGTCACCTCTGCTTCTGAGGATAAGTTTATCCGAGTCACCAGCCTCAGAAATCGCAGGTTAACAGCAGCTCAGATTAGAGACCAGGTCAATCCACACAGAGTTCTAGCAGCAGACACATCTCTACAACAACTGTTAAGAGGAGACTTTGTGCAGCAGGCCTTCATGGTAAAATAGCTGCTAGGAAACCACTGCTAAGGACAGGCAACAAGCAGAAGAGACTTGTTTGGGCTAAAGAACACAAGGAATGGACATTAGACCAGTGGAAATCTGTGCTTTGGTCTGATGAGTCCAAATTTGAGATCTTTTGTTCCAACCACCGTGTCTTTGTGCGACGCAGAAAAGGTGAACGGATGGACTCTACATGCCTGGTTCCCACCGTGAAGCATGGAGGAGGAGGTGTGATGGTATGGGGGTGCTTTGCTGGTGACACTGTTGGGATTTATTCAAAATTGAAGGCATGGCTACCACAGCATCTTGCAGCGGCATGCTATTCCATCCGGTTTGTGTTTAGTTGGACCATCATTTATTTTTCAACAGGACAATGACACCAAATACACCTCCAGGCTGTGTAAGGGTTATGTGACCAAGAAGGAGAGTGATGGAGTGCTACGTCAGATGATCTGGCCTCCACAGTCACCAGACCTGAACCCAATCGAGATGGTTTGGGTTGAGCTGGACCGCAGAGTGAAGGCAACAGGGCCAACAAGTGCTAAGCAACTCTGGGAACTCCTTCAAGATTGTTGGAAGACCATTTATGGTGACTACCTCTTGAAGCTCATCAAGAGAATGCCAAGAGTGTGCAAAGCAGTCATTAAAGCAAAAGGTGGCTACTTTGAAGAACCTAGAATATAAGACATATTTTCAGTTGTTTCACACTTTTTTGTTAAGTATATAATTCCACATGTGTTAAATCATAGTTTTGATGCCTTCAGTTTGAATGTACAATTTTCAAAGTCATGAAAATACAGAAAAATCTTTAAATGAGAAGGTGTGTCCAAACTTTTGGTCTGTACTGTACCTACACTAACTAGAAACAAGCAAATCTCTCCCTAGCTCAGCAGCAGCTCTCCCTACACTGTCTGATTCCGGAGTGACTGTGACGAGCATGGCGGCACCAGGTCCTGATATAGACCTGATGACGCTGTAATGCCACAACCACCATGGCTGCGGCATTACAGTGTGTGGCAGACAATCCCTGCATGTTGATTGGTGCTCTAAACAGCACCAAACATGCAGGGAGAATATCCGAGCTCCCGCCGAGCAACCCCCGGAAATACTCGGCGAGCACCGAGCAGGCTCATCACTAGTGCTGAACCTAGTTGTTCAGAAATTTCTGAAAACTTACCGTGACTTGCCGTACCTACTTGAGAAGGTGCGTCGTATTAGCACCCATTTCCGCCATTTCTCTACCGCTTTTGCTGCTCTTACAGCTCTGCAAAAGCGCTTGAATTTGCCAAGTCACCGACTCATTTGCGACCTGCCTACGCGGTGGAACTCCACCTATCATATGTTGGCGAGGATTAGTGAACAGCAGAGGGCAGTAGCTGAATACCAGCTTCAACATACCCGTCAGACTGAGAGTCTGCCACCACACATAACAACTGTCGAGTGGGTGTGGATCGCTGACATTTGTGAGGTTCTTGAGAACTTTGAGTACTGCACCAACCTCGTGAGCGGTGATCAGGCTATTATTAACGTAACCATCCCGCTGCTGTGTCTCTTGAAACCATCACGGCATAATCTCAAAGAGGAAGCTTTGAGTGCCCAGCTTGTTGGTATGGAGCCAGATTTCCCAAGGGGTGATACTACCCAGCCCAGCCAATATTCTGAGGCAACATTGGGTGATGAGGAGGAAGATAAGGAGAATGAGGAGGGAGAGGACTTGTTTTTCTGTGCTACCGAGGGGACTCGTAATGCTACAGAGGGGACACCCAACCCAAGCTTCATGTCTGTCCAGCCTGGATGGGCTGGAGAGGAGGAGATGGAGGAGGAGGAGGCAAGTCAGCGTGAGGACAGGATGGGTACTGTTTCTACTGTTGGGGACACAGAACATTTGCCTTTTTGCAACTTGGCCCACATGGCACAGTACATGTGTAAGTGTCTCTGGCAAGACCCTCGCGTGATACACATTTTATCCAACAACCTATACTGGTTGGCCACCTTTCTCGATCCACGGTGCGAGGAGAAATTTCCTTCTCTCCTTTTGGAGTCACCAAAGAGTTTTACAATGGAATCATTCAAGAGGGCCATTGTAGATCAGTTGCTGAAAACATCACCCTCAGACAATGCTGGTGGCAGAGGTACCGGCTCTTTTCAACACCAAGGGATAATGGGGAGAGACACGAACACCAGCTCCAACAGAGGTGGGGGAAAATGTGCACAAATTGGGCAATTTTCAATAAACCAGCACAACAGCAAGGGTTATCTGTGCCTGTAACAATGCCAAAGAGGGATAAGTTGCAGAACATGGTCAAGGGGTACTTAAGTGACCATACGTGCGTCCTTTCTGACTCTTCAGCTCCCTTTAATTATTGGGTGTCTAAGTTGAACACTTGGCCCGACCTCTCCTTATATGCCTTGGAGGTGCTGGCCTGCCCGGTGGCTAGTGTGGTGTCAGAGCGTGTTTTCAGTTCCGCTGGGGCAATCATCACTGATAGGCGCACACGCCTCTCCACGGAAAATGCAGACAGACTTACTCTGATTAAATTCAACAAGGACTGGATATCTCCACCGTTTGTAATGCCTCCAGATGACAGCAAGCCAGCCTAAATTCATGAAAAATGCAGATTCATGCTACTGCTGTTAAAGTCACCCCCTTCCCATAAAAACCCGTTTCCTTCCTTCGTCAACCATGACTCAGCCCATAGGGCTAATTTTTACAAACCCTATGCACATTGTGCAGTGGACAAACCAGGACATTATTCCTACTCCAGCCTAACTACTATTTGTGATTGGAGGCCCTTGGGATGGTGGCTTCCTGCATCAACCATGACTCAGCCTATAGGGCTAATTTTTACAAACACTATGAACATTGTGCAGTGGACAAACCAGGACAGTATTCCTACTCCAGCCTAACTACTATTTGTGATTGGAGGCCCTTGGGATGGTGGCTTCCTGCGTCAACCATGACTCAGGCTAATTTTTACAAACCCTATGCACATTGTGCAGTGGACAAATCTGGAATGTACAGTGGTCCTACCAAGCTAATATTTGTCATTGGAGGCCCTTGTCACAGGTTTTGCCACATTGTGACTGAGATAGGGGATACATATTCAATAGAAATGTACTGTCAGTCACCCTATTTGGCAAAAAAACATTCCTGGCTTGTGCCACATTGTGACTGAGATAGGGGATACATATTCAATAGAAATTTACACTGACTGTTGATGACCGAATGATGGCCCTCTGAAAACTTGAATTGAGGGCCACAGCTACTACAGTACTCCATCATAGATAATGTTTGTCAAGGGAGGCCCTTGTCATGGAATCTCCCTGCACCTATGACACAGCCCCCAGGAGTAATTTTTGGAAATACGATGCACATTCTGCACTGGACCAAGTAGTACAGTATCAATAAGTCTTCTCTTCCTATATAATCTGGGGAATATTGACAATCAAAATCTCTGAGCCATTTGGAGAAGCTTCTCCAACCTATCCTAGAGGGGGGCACCATATATCCTTTGTCCATTGGATTGCACAAGTGATATATTTGAGCTCGTCATCCAGTTGAGTAGTGCAGCTTTTTTTTTCCGGTTCACAGAGTTCAGCCATACCTGGGGATCGTAGGCCGCACTCACTGCTACCCTCTAGTACTTCATGTCTCTTGGCCATTTTCTCTGTAGTCTCTGCCCTTAAATTAGTTAAATAATAGTGAAGGCCCTACAATATGAATAAGTGAGGGCACTCTCAAATGTACACAAGAGGCACCTCCAAAATTTCTAGAGGAGGGCACTTCAAAATGTATGTTACAGGGCCACACGAGGGCTCTCACAAAACTCAGCTTTCCAGCCTACTGCAGGCCCTCTGAACATTTGAATTTAGGGCCGCAGTATCACATGAAGGTTGAGGAGGAGGAGGAGAAGGAGGGTGAAGCCCAAAGCTACAATGTGCAAATTGTAAACTGCTATGGAATATGTATTCCACTATCTGAGTGTCAATGATGGAGGGACCGCCCAAATGTCTAAGTATCAACTGTCCCTCCAAACGGCATGTTACAGAGCCACCTGAGGCCTCTCAGGTCAAAGGTCAACATACCTTCTGGTACGTTCTAGCTGTGCTTGTAAAGTGCTGGGGAATAGCGAACTAGAAATTAAGTATGACAGAGGGCCCTCCCAATTGTAAAAGGCGAAAAAAGCCACAACAGTATGCGTGAATGTGGCACCCCAGGAGTCCGGTTGCCACAGTGGCATTGTCTCCCTCACAAGGGGTGATGCCATGCCTGGAAGCAAGCAGGGATCCCCTAGTCAGGTATACTAGCATGCAATACATTACTGGCTCCAGACCAGCAAGGGGAGCTCCTCCCCTTGACAACTAGGATCTGGAGGCGGGGTTAGTTAGAGTTAGTGACAGGAGTTGAAGTCAGGAGAGCAAAGAGGAAAGACCTGGGGAGTGGAGCTGCACGGCAGTTCACCCCAGAAAGGAGCGCAAAGGAACCGGACCCCGGAGTCCGAGGTTATAGGGCACTGAAGGCCCAGCAGCAGAAACCGAGCAGGAGACTGCAGGTCTCCAGGCCAGATCAGACGCCCGGAGGCTCAGCAGCACATAGGGCCCAGCACCACCACGTGGGAGCGACATTCCTAGAAGGCCCGAGCTGTCTGCCATACGAGTGAGCACAAAGACATTTTACTCAGGGATGAGGGCCGCAGCACAGCTACAAGCAGCAGGGCCAAAGAGATTAGCGCAGAGGGGAGGCCTCCAACTTCACCTGGCGAGGTGGATTCCCAACTTGCTTCCACGCCGTCCGGACCTGTACTACCAGCTAGTACCTGTGCCCCGGTCGGCCTAACCACCGTAAGTAAAGATAAGAGGAAACTGCCATTAAGTTGTGGACAGGTCATTATCTGTGCCATCCCCTGCACTACACCAGAAACATCTATAAAATCACCACTTACTGCCCTGGAGCTAAGCTCTGCCTGTGGAGAGCTGAACCAACTCTACTGCGTCAACATCAGCTCCAGAGGATCTGCACCGCAGCGCCAGCTCCATATAGCCGCATACCACAGGTGGCATCACGAACATTAAATATATAAAAACTTTATTCCCCTTTTATTGACCGCCCTGGGTCACAGACCGGGTCACCGCTACCGTGACACCCCCAGCACCGACCTGCCCGGCTCCCGAGTACCCCACGGCACCGCTACCGTGACACCCCCAGCACCGACCTGCCCGGCCACCAAGTACCCCACGGCCCAGGGGGCGTATCATGAACAAACGCAAAAAGGGATATTTTTTTGGTTTCTCTGGTTTATTTAGTCTTATATACAAGTTATTATGCAGGAAAAACTGTTTCTTAAGCTTTTTGACCTGTTAAATGTAATTTAGGTTAGGTTTGGTAGATGTTCTTGTGTGTCCGTAAAAGTGGCGTAATACTGCGACAAACTTATTCCCAGAAACCATATGTGAATCAGAAAAGCATGCAGGCATATTCTCCAGGCTCTTACCATTCTGTTTCCTCACTTTCCCATCCATTTCAGCCTTTTCCTCAGGCCCCCAGACCCCTTTGTAGGGTCCAGCAGAAAATTACTCGCATTTCCCATTGACTTACATTGTACTCGCTATTCGGAACGAATACGCGATTATTACAAAGTACTCGTTATGAGTTCAGCGATTACAAATACTACAGTACTCACTCATCACTAGCCATTTACTGATCCCTGTAAATAATCTGATTCCTGTGTTGCATGGGTCGCTGCAATTACAGGGTCACCAAATATGTCTATGTTATTTTCTGATTTGTTCTGCTTTTTTTAATTTATTTTAAAGTGCATTAACCCCTTTACACCCGAAGGCTGTTTGCAAGTTAATGACCAGGCCAATTTTTACAATTCTGACCACTGTCACTTTATGAGGTAATTACTCTGGAACGCTTCAACGGATCTCCCTGATTCTGAGAATGTTTTTTCGTGACATATTATACTTCATGATAGTGGTAAAATTTCTTCGATATGACTTGCGTTTATTTGTGAAAAAATCTAAAATTTTGAGAAAATGTAGAAAATTTCACAATTTTCAAACTTTACATTTTTATGCCCTTAAATCAGAGAGATATGTCACACAAAATAGTTAATAAGTAACATTTCCCACATGTCTACTTTACATAACCACAATTTTGGAACCAACATTTTTTAGGTTAAAAGTTGACCAGCAATTTCTAATTTTTTCGAACCAAACCATTTTTTTTTAGAGACCACATCACATTTGAAGTGACTTTGAGGGGCCTTTATGACAGAAAATAACAAAAAGTGACACCATTCTAAAAACTGCACCCCTCAAGGTGCTCAAAACCACATTCAAGAAGTTTATTAACCATTCAAGTGCTTCACAGGAATTTTTGGAATGTGGAAGAAAACAATGAACATTTAACTTTTTTTCACAAAAAAGTTACTTAATAAGACCCAGTTTTGAGCAGGGCTCAGAAGAAAAGGAGCGCCATTTGACTTTTTGAATGTAAAATTTGCTTGAATAATTATCGGATGCGATGTTGCATTTGGGGAGCCCCTGATGTGCCTAAACAGTGGAAACCCCCCACAAGTGACACCATTTTGGAAACTAGACCCCTTAAGGAACTTATCTAGATTTGTGCTGAGCACTTTGAACTGTCAAGTGTTTCACAAAAGTTTATAATGTAGAGCCGTGAAAATAAAAAAATCACCTTTTTTTCCACAAATTGATCGCTTTGCCCCAATTTTTTTATTTTCACGAGGGTAAAAGGAGAAATTGTGAGTTGTTGTGCAACTGTTGTGCAATATGATGATGCCCCATATGTGGGGAAAACCATTGTATGGGCACACGGCAGGGCTCGAAAGGGAAGGAGCACCATTTATTTTTTCAACTCAAAACTTGCTGGAATTGAGAGGGCTTGGAAAGGAAGGAGTGACGTTTTGGAATGCAAAATTTGATGGAATTGTCTACAAGTGTCATGTTGCGTTTGCAGAGCCCTTGATGTGCCTAAACAGTGGACATGCCCAACAAGTGCACCCTTTTTGGAAACTAGATCCCCCAATGAATTTATCTAGATGTATGGTGAGCACCTTGAATGCCCAGGTGCTTCAGAGAAAATTATAATGTAATTGACGCGCCCAGGGGGACGATGTGGGGGAAACCCGGTACCCGGGCCTTGACCTTCTGTGGGATGTCACGGCAGTCGGCTCCCGGGCCCGTACCCTGGGGTCACTCTTTAAAAGGGGGTTTTGTTAACAGTTTTTGTCTCGTGACGCCACCTGTGGTTACCGGTAATGAGTACCGGCGCTGCTGCAGACCACCGGGGGTGATGGGATGGCAGCTGGGATGTTTCTGCTCCCCACAGGTGGAACGGGCCCCCTGGGGCAGGGTTGATGGAAGGGATGCAGGTGAGAGGTGGCCCGGTCGAGTCAGGGAGAATGACGGACATGCACACAGGGGATTCGCTTCAGTACCTTTACTGGTGTAATGGCAGGTATGGTCCAGGGTACCTATTAGGAGGGTGCACTTCAGGACTCTCCCCTGTGAGCGGGTAGTAGGCATCCTGGTCAGTTTCTTCCTTTCTCTAAAGCTTCTGGCCAGCCTGGAACTAGGCCTAGCTTCTATTCTGTTTCACTCTCCCACCTGTCTGCTTGTAGTAGAACTTTTCTTTGGCTAGCACTATCCCTGAACGCTGGGGCCTTCGTGGTTCCTAGTTCTGTAAAATGATGGTAGCTTCAGGTTGACCAGGGATCTGGAATTCTCCTGGTATGCCGGTTGTCCCTACTGGGTGTAGAGGACCCTGTAGGCGCGAACCCGCTGTCCGGCTTGTGTCCTGGGGTGAGCCTAAGATGCTCCTCTGCCCCCATAACTCCTCTCACTCTTCTCCTCGCCTCCGGCCACGCTCTAGGCCCTGAGGCTTCAGCACGTGCTTTAGGCCCTGGCTGGCCCTTAGCACAGCAGCTCACATGCTGCTTCTTCACTGATCTCTGTGCCAGCACACACACTGACTGCCTAACTCCACCCTCCAGTATATATATCCCTAACAGGCTCCCTCTGGTGGTATGAGATGGAAGGGTGAAAGTGTCTGTTATGTAATGAGGGCCTCTTGTGGAGAAGTCCATCCATGCACCCATTTGGGTTCTGTGGTACCTGTGGTAGCAGGGTGCCACATAATCTATTACATCTAAATCTATTTTTTTCCATAAAAATGTTATTTTAGCCAAAAAAAAAATTATTTTCACAAGAGTAACAGGAGAAAGTGGACCTCAAAATTTGTTGTACAATTTCTCCTGAGCACGCATATGTGGGGGAAAACTAATGTTTGGGCACGTGGCAGGGCTTAGAAAGGAAATAGTGACATTTTGGAACTCAGACTTTGATGGAATGGTCTGCGGGTGTCATATCTCATTTGGAGAGCCCCTGATGTGCCTAAGCAGTGGAAACCTCCCACTAGTGACCCAATTTTGGTAACTAGACCCCTCAAGTAATTTATTTAGATGTGTGGTGAGCACCTTGAACCCACATGTGCTTCACAGAATTTTACAACGTGGATCTGTAAAAATGAAAAAATATATTTTTCCCACAAAAATGTTGTTTTAGCCCCCAATATTTTCATTTTCACAAGGATAGCAGGAGAAAATGGAACCCCAAATTTGTTGTGCAATTTCTCCTGAGTACGCCGATGCCCCATAAACTACTTTTGAGGCATAGTGCAAAGCTCAGAAGTGAAGAAGCGCCATACTGGAGTTCATATTTTGCTGGGCTGGTTTGAGGGTGCCATGTCACATTGGCAGAGCCCCTAAGGTGCCAGAACCGCAGAATCCCCCATAAGAGACCCCATTTTACAAACTGCACCTCTCAATGAATTCATCTAGAGGTGCAGTGAGCATGTTGACACCATATGTGCCTCACAGAATTTTACACCATTGGGCGGTGAAGAAACAATAATTACATTTTACCACCAAAGTTTTGTTTTAACTGCAGATTTTACATTGTCACACTGGAAAATGGGTAAAAACTTGTCACATTTTTTTCTGAAATAGAAGTACCCCATATGTGGTTGTACAGTACTGCTTAGCCACACGGCGAGACTCGGGAGGGACGGAGCGCTATTTGCCTCCTGGAGCGCAGATTTTCCTAGAATAGTATGCAAACTCCATATACACAGCTCCTAAGCGCTAGAAGAGCAGAATCCCCCCTCAAGTGACCCCATTTTGGAAATTATACCCCTTTGGGAATTTATCTACAGGTGCGGTGAGGATTTTAACTACATGGGTGTTTTCCAAAAACAAGCAGCAGTGGATGCTGCTGAGTGAAAATTGCAAACTGCCGTTGTAGTGACCAGTACGTTATGCCCAGCTCATACTTCTGGAGACACGCACCCGTAAATTAGACGGGCTCTCATGGCTACAAAAAGGTCAAACATGTGGACACTAACGGCAGTTTAGGCACACTGTGGAGCTCAAAAGGGAGGTGAGAATTTGTATTTGGAAGCACAGAATTTGATGAATTTCTTTTGGGGGGCAAGGGCCATTTCACTTTTCCAGAGCCTTTGTGCTACTAGTAACGTGGAAGCCCCCTATAATTCCATTAACAGATGGCGGACCTGAGTGAGGACTTGCTTTTTTGTGGATTGAGTCAAAGCTTTTATTGTGATCCAAAATGTTATATAAAATGTCCTCATTTATCCTGTGCTCTAAGCTGAGCACTGATATAGGTGTTTCCATTTAAATCTCATAGTGACATAATTCAGATGAAACCCCTGAGGGATCCATTGATTATAATGAGGCAGCAGAGTTACTCAGGACTCCGTCTGGCCTTTGTTCAGCGGTGTCCTTTTTTTCAGAGGTTCACAAAACTGTGGCAGATAGCACTTTTATGCACGCCTAATAAAAAGACGGACACCATGGGATCACAGGCCAGACGGCGTCCACGGTGCCTCCATCTGCCTCATTACAGGAATCTTCCACTGGAGCTTCTGTCTGAATCACGTATTTCAGAGATTTACAAGGAAACCTCAGTGTAAGCGCTCAGCGCAGAGCGCAGGATAAAGGTGAGCCGAGCCTTACTGCAATCTTTGGCAGAATGAACAAATCAGCAGCAGGTGACGAATTGGTTTTATTTATTTTTTACAGCGTTCCTCATGTGGTATAAGTGATTAGACAACTTTATTCTTCGGGTCGGTGCGATTACAGCAATACCAGATTTATATTGGGTTTTTATGTTTGTCAGCTGTCACATACTAAAAATGCTTTTTTTCTGTTGCAAAGACTAGTTTTTGCATCACCATATTTTGAAAGCTATAATTTTTCCATATTTCGCCCGACATCGTCATGTAAGGGCTTGTGTTTTGCAGGACAAGTTGACATTTTTCTTGGTACCATTTTTGGGCATGTGACATTTTTTGATCTCTATTCTGATTTTTGGGAGGCAGAATAAACAAAAACCAACAATTTATGAATTTTGTTTTAATTTTTTTTTTATGCTGTTCCACGGCAGCGTCATTCTTTGGGTCAGTACGTTTACAGCAATACTACATTTATATTGTTTTTTTATGTTTTGGCGCTTTTACACAATAAAAACAATTTTATAGAAAATTATTTTTTGCATCGCTTTATTCTGAGAGGTATAACTTTTTTTTTTCGGGCGCTATCGCTGAGACATAATAATACGTACCCGGTCATTAAGGCCCAGGGTACAGGGACGTATTATTACACCTCACGTCAGAAAGGGGTTAAAAATGAAATTATTGTAAATGTTTTTCATTATTTTTTAGTAGTTTTATGGGTAAAAAGAATATTTTTTATTCTCCCTCCAGAATATGGGGACATAGAAATGCATTGAATATATCAGTGTATCAGCATAATCTGCCTTTGGGGTCACTACCTGCAATATAGATCAAGTATAGAAAATTCTCCCCGTGATGCCCAAAGAGCCTGTTGCTCAATAGCTTGAGCTCTTGCCTGCAATTATTGTGGTTGTGGGTTCAAGTCCCAGGAAAACTCGCAAAAAAATTAAACTTGTTTTTGATTTTTAGTAGTTTTATAGGAACAAAAAATATCTGACTTTTCTTCACCTCTAGAATACAGGGACATAGCAGTGTATTTCTATGTACAGTGTATCTCTATGCACCTGTATAATCTGCTTATGGTTTCCCTGCCTGCAATACAGCTCAAGATTACCAAATTCTCCAATGTATATCAATGTGGGCTGTGGGTCATAGTTAGAGCCACTGCCTGTGAACATAGCAGTCATGAGTTTGAGTCTTAGGGAGATCAGATCACAAGAGAAGGGAATAGTTTATTTAATTTGTCAGAGCAGAAATATTTCTGTCAAGATTCCCATAATATTTCATATCTAAGTTTTTATTCCAGTAAGTCGACACTCAGGCCATCTTCCTCAGTGCTCCTTTCTGCCCTCAGGCCGTCTCCTCAGCATTCCTCTCTGCCCTCAAGACTAATGATTAACTGAGCATGCTCGGGTGCTTACCGAGTATCTTCGGCGTGCTCGTATATTATGTTCGAGTCCCTGCGTCCGCATGATTTATGGCTCAACACATGCAGGGATTGCCTGCTTGTTAGGGAATCCTCACGTATTGAGGCTGTCTAACAGACATAAATCATGCAGGTGCAGAGACTAGAACATAATATATGACCACACTGAAGATACTCGGTAAGCACCCGAGCATGCTCGGTTAAAGGGTTAAACGAGCACGCTCGCTCATCACTACTCAGGACGTCTCCTCTGCGCTCCTGTCTGCCCTCAGGTCCTCTCCGTAGTGCTCCGCATGGCCCTTAGGCCCTCTCATCAACATTACTCTCTGCCCTCAGGCCATCTCCTCAGCATCCCTCTCTGACCTAAGGACGTCTCCTCTGAGCTGCTGTCTGCCCTCTGGTCATCTCCTTAGTGTTTCCCATGGCCCTTAGGCCCTCTCCTGCCCTCCGGCCTTCTCAGCATTCCTCTATGCCTGCAGACCATCTCCTCAACGTTCCTGTCTGCCCTCAGGCAGTCTCCTCTGCGTTCCTGTCTGCCCTCAGGCAGTCTCCTCTGCGTTGCTGTCTGCCCTCAGGCAGTCTCCTCTGCGTTGCTGTCTGCCCTCAGGCAGTCTCCTCTGCGTTGCTCTCTGCCAGGCAGTCTCCTCAGCGTTCCTCTATGCCCTCAGGACTTCTCCTCTGCTCATAGATTGTCTCCTTAGTGTTCTGCAGGGCCCTTAGGCCCTCTCCTCAGCATTCCTCTAAGCCTGCAGACCATCTCATTAATGTTCCTGTCTGCCATCAGGCCATCTGCTCAGCATTCCTTTCTGCCCTCAGGCCATCTTGTCAGCGTTTCCCTCTGCCCTCAGACAGTCTCCTCAGCATTCCTCTTTGCTCTCAGGCTCACTCTTCAGCTTTCTTCTTTGCCACCCGGCCAAGGCATGTTGCAACGTTTAACATCACAATCTGTCCCAGACCAATGGCAGAGAGGTGCATCCTAAAAAGGGCTATCTTTATAATTAATTATTTAAAGAGGTTTTCACCTTTTCAACTTTCTGTACACCATATGCCCATGTTAAAAAAATATTATCAGCGTTTCTCACCTTCCACTTTCTGCCACAGCTCCGGTTTTTGTTTGCAGGCTGCAGCGGTGGCATCATGTCTGTAGTGCATATGACTGCTGCAGCCAATCACTGAGCTCAACAGCTCATACCAACTAAACCAGCATCAATGCGGAGCTTTCTGTCTTCTCAGGGGTGAGCAGAAAGAGTACAATGTGGCTCCTCATACCTGGAATGAAGATGCTGGTTCAGACTGATCATCTGTATGGTGCTGCCCAATGTGTGCTTAGTAGGTCAGTGCCATGCTCATATTGCTTGGTGCTACACTAGTGACAGGATATGTCAGAGGAAGTATGGTGGTAGTACAGAACACTTTGCAGACTACCCGAGACAGCGGGGCAGAGGCTCAAATTCTAGAGGGTTCCACTGTATCCAGGACAGTTGGAGCCTATTGATCTATTTTTTGTTCATAAATTCATAATTATAGCAGCCATAACTTAAATTTTTTTAATTAAGCTTCCCTTTATGAGGTCTTGCTTGTTTGTTAATAGAGCTGTAGTTTTTTAACATGCTATTTTGCTAAACATGTATGTAAGTGACTCGCCCCCTGGGCCGAGGGGCACCCGGAACCGGGCTTCTGGGGGGGTTGTAGTATCCGTGGCGGTGACCCGGTCCCGTGGCTCAGGGTGGTCAGGCCAATGGCAGTATTTTGTGGGGGATTTTAGGTTAATTGTCCCACTACGCCACCCGTGGATTGCGGTCAGTGCGGACCGCCGCTGCAAGGCAGACCGCTGGGGCTGATGGTGTATGCAGCTGAGGTAGTGTGACTCCCCATGGGAAGAGTGGAGCCCCAGGGCAGTGTAGTAGATGATTGTGGTGTTGGTGCGAGCGTCCCAGCTCTAGTAGTGCTGGTGCGGCGATGAAGCACAGAGACGTGGGATTGCAGTTCAAAGGCTTTACTCACAGTTCTCATCCAGGTCACTTGTGCGCAGGTAGGACCGCCCGAGCCGTGCTGCGTCGACCAGGCAAGGGGCTCAGTCAACCCCCAGGTAATTTCAGAGTGTGGCCCAGGACTCCCTTCTATTCCTTTCTCTGGCCGTGCCCCACCAGTGACACTACTTTTGTCCAGCTGCCTTGGGCCTTCTCTTGGGAGGGCTTCGTGCTCACTGCCCTGACCCTATGTGGTATGCCTTTCTAGTAGGTGTAGTGAGGGGTCGCACCAAGATAAGATCGCGACCGCCGGTCCTTGGCTGAGGATTAGTCGCCTCCACCAACTTGGGATCCGGTACCCTGGTCTGCCAACCCGTCACCCGCAATCTCCTGGGCTTTTGGGGTTCCTTCTGCCTTCGTGTCTCTGGGCCTCTCTTGGTGTTCTGTTTCTTTCCTTTCTGTTCCTTTCTGTTCCTTGCTGTTACTGTCCTTCTCCTCTGGCTCTGGCCTTCACTCTAGGCCTGCCTCGTGGAGCTGGGCCCTGGCTGAGCCACAGCTCCCTGTCAGCCCTCTCTGGCTGAGCTCCTCTCCTCTTCTCCTCCTGACTGAACTAACTCACTAACTAAGATGGTACCCACCTTATATACCTCCCTGTCTGTGTATGAGCCAAGGTGACTTGCAACCAATGGGCTCCTACCTATGCCCAGAAACCCAACCTCTATCTGCTCCTACATCACTGGGTTTTCCTCCCCCTCCCCACTCCAGCCAGGGACAGATGCTGTCGTGCCTGCACTTCTGTCTAGTGGGAGCACCGTTGAGCTGTCCCTCGGAAATGGGGTATGTGTGATGCATGCAGCTTACTGAGTCTTGGTCCACACTCCATCCTCACCCGGGAGTGGAATATCACACCTCTGGTCTGAGGTGCAATACCCCTGTAGCGGCCGAACCCTCGGGGTGCTACATTCCCCCCTGGTAAACCACAGCACGTCCTCGGGCTGGAAAAGAGTAAAAACAATTTAAAACATACAAAATTTTGGAATGCATTCGCATATAAGACATTAACTATTAACCCATCCCTTTATGGGAGGTATTCTTCTCTTCTTAATGTTACTGGTTACATTTTCATACAACATCTTGCTAAGGCCACTGGAACTCTTTTATAAAACACTATGTAAAACTTTTTGCACTACTATTTTAGCAGCATATTAAACTTCTTCACACAAGACATTTTCAAGTAAAACATTCTTTCAAAAACACATTCTTGAGTTCTGGCCACGGTGCAACTTGCGACCAGGTATTCACTCTTCTTAAAGGTGCAACAGTCCAATTAATTTGCTCTGAGGTAGACGTTGCAGTCTTTTTATAAAACCAGTAGGGGGCGCTTTAAGAAGCGCAACTATTTACAGGGGATTGGCTGTTCCCAGTCCTCGGCCAGGTAGAAAAGGGGGAATGGCTGTTCTCAGTCCCCAGCCAGATAACTTAGGGATATAGAGGGCAACTTTTATCAGGAAACAATCTCATCAACAATCCTCATACCCTGACGGGTAACTATTTACAGTTCCACTTTACCGTTCACTGGTAACGGTGTCCTTCTGATGCTCCTTGCTCTTCCGGGTAGTCTTCGGATCCGTCCAGACCCTCTGGGTACTCAGTGTCTGGGCGGTACTGCAGTTCCTCCTCGGTTAAACGGTGGACGTGGAGGGCGTACAGTCCTTTGGCTCCTTTGTGCCGGGTGTAAGTGACCACGTCACCAGGGTACAGGTCACGTCCGTGATGTCCCTCTGGCAGGTGACTCTCGACGTCCCTTCTGGTCACGAAGACGTCGTTTGCGGCCTCCGGGTCTCTTATGAAGCCCCAGCCGTGCTCCAGCTGGAACTTCACTACGGTCCCGGTGGCTCGGGGACCGCGGATGGCTTGTGAGTCCTGGCGGGCCCTCCGCTTTTGTTCCGCGCTCCGGGCTTGGAGTCGCTCCTCCCTGATGCGTCTCTGCCGCCGCTCTCTCTCGAAGGTGGCCAGCTGCTGACGGCAAGACTCCAGGCGACGGGCTGCGTCCGCCCGGGTTTCTTGGGGGAACCCCATTAGATTTTCGCTAGTGGGGTCCCACTCAAATTGGGCGTCTTCTAGCGGGAGCGGGGTGTCCTCCACGGGCTCCGGAGCCGGTATCAGAGGCTCGCGCGGGGGCTGGGTTTTCCAGGGCTGACCGCTGGTAAGTTCAGCCGGCCATTCCAGCGGCAGTCCATCCGGACCAGTATGGTGGGCAAACAGGTCCACGCCTAGCGGTGGTATGGCAGGGGACCCCAGTCGGGGAGCAGCGCCCGTGGGCACTCGGCCTTGCGACCAAGCTGGTGGTCGTCTGCTGGTCGTGCCCGGGAGTGGCGCGGTCAGGGTAGGGGGCGCTGGTGAGGCAGTGGCGCCCGGGTGCACTAGGCCTTGCGTCCCGGCCTGTGACGTCTCTCTCTTTACTGCACCCGGGTTCAAAGGGCACAGCGTGGGGGGGGACGTGACAGTGACGCTTGCAGCCTGAGGCCTAGCTGGGGCGGTGGAGGCGTGTTGTCAGGTACGGTCCCCGGGGCTTCGGGTCCCACAACGGAAGGTGGGGGCCGGCTGGTGGCCTCAGGGTTTGGGGTGATGACGTCCCCGTTACCTGCCTCAGTCTCTGTGGCCTCCTCCGCGGCGTCGTCCGCAGCTGCAGGTCCACCTTCACCGCCCTCGGAGGCAGGCGTACGGCTCGGCCCTGGTGTTGTCTCCTGCTGGCGGTTTACGTGCCGCTGGGCCAACTCCTCCTTCCACCCGGCAAACACATCTCGCTGCGCCTGGACCATCCTCCGATTTAAATCTTCCAGCGCAGCTCGCGCACACTCCGAGTCTCTGGGCAGCTGTGCCAGCAACTCCGTTAGGCTGCATGGTGGTTCAGCCTGCAGCAGGCTGCGGGCCAGGGTGCTGGTGGGGTTTGCTGCTCCTTCCATCTCCGGGTGCGGTACGTCCAGACTGATCCAGGCCGCACCCGTCCCCACAGTTTTCTTTCCTGTCCGCCCCCATGGGGGGTGGTCTTGGGGCCACCTGCTGACAATCACCTTTAGGGGCAGCCCCCCCACGTTGATGGACATCTCCACAGCTGCACTCATAGCTGTTGGGGGCGGGCTCCTTCTTTGGCGCCACTCTGGGACCTGGCCCACGATGGGAGGTGGCCTCCTGCTGTCCTTTGGTGCGCACATAATGGCGTCCGCTCTGCCAGGGCGGGAAAAACGGCTGAAGATGGCGGAAAACGACCAAAGATGTCGTCCGATGGCGGGAAATGACCAAAGATGGCGTCCGATGGCGGGAAACTTCTCTCAGGTAAGTGCAAAGTCTCTTTCAGGCACGCAGTACCCGGTGGTTGCGTGCACGAAATCCTGCCGACTACACCAAAGCTGACTTGCCCCCTGGGCCGAGGGGCACCCGGAACCGGGCTTCTGGGGGGGTTGTAGTATCCGTGGCGGTGACCCGGTCCCGTGGCTCAGGGTGGTCAGGCCGATGGCGGTATTTTGTGGGGGATTTTAGGTTAATTGTCCGACTACGCCACTCGTGGATTGCGGTCAGTGCGGACCGCCGCTGCAAGGCAGACCGCTGGGGCTGATGGTGTATGCAGCTGAGGTAGTGTGACTCCCCACGGGAAGAGTGGAGCCCCAGGGCAGTGTAGTAGATGATGGTGGTGATGGTGCGAGCGTCCCAGCACTAGTAGTGCTGGCGCGGCGATGAAGCACAGAGACGTGGGATTGCAGTTCAAAGGCTTTACTCACAGTTCTCATCCAGGTCACTTGTGCGCAGGTAGGACTGCCCGAGCCGTGCTGCGTCCACCAGGTAAGGGGCTCGGTCAACCCCCAGGTAATTTCGGAGTGTGACCCAGGACTCCCTTCTATTCCTTTCTCTGGCCGTGCCCCACCAGTGACACTACTTTTGTCCAGCTGCCTCAGGCCTTCTCTTGGGAGGGCTTCGTGCTCACTGCCCTGACCCTATGTGGTATGCCTTTCTAGTAGGTGTAGTGAGGGGTCGCACCAAGATATGATCGCGACCGCCGGTCCTTGGCTGAGGATTAGTCGCCTCCACCAACTTGGGATCCGGTACCCTGTTCTGCCAACCTGTCACCCGCAATCTCCTGGGCCTTTGGGGTTCCTTCTGCCTTCGTGTCTCTGGGCCTCTCTTGGTGTTCTGTTTCTTTCCTTCTTTCCTTTCTGTTCCTTTCTGTTCCTTGCTGTTACTGTCCTTCTCCTCTGGCTCTGGCCTTCACTCTAGGCCTGCCTCGTGGAGCTGGGCCCTGGCTGAGCCACAGCTCCCTGTCAGCCCTCTCTGGCTGAGCTCCTCTCCTCTTCTCCTCCTGACTGAACTAACTCACTAACTAAGATGGTGCCCACCTTATATACCTCCCTCTCTGTGTATGAGCCCAGGTGACTTGCAACCAATGGGCTCCTACCTATGCCCAGAAACCCAACCTCTATCTGCTCCTACAGCACTGGGTGTTCCTCCCCCCTCCCCACTCCAGCCAGGGACAGATGCTGTCGTGCCTGCACTTCTGTCTAGTGGGAGCACCATTGAGCTGTCCCTCGGAAATGGGGTGTGTGTGATGCATGCAACTTATTGAGTCTTGGTCCACACTCCATCCTTATCCGGGAGTGGGATAGCACACCTCTGGTCTGAGGTGCAATACCCCTGTAGCGGCCGAACCCTCGGGGCGCTACATAAGCGCTACATTTTTATTAAAAATGTTAATGGGTTTAATGAAAAAAAAAAAAAAAAACATTCAAGCCATTTCCTGATCTCCATAAATAAACTGTTCACGTTTTTTTATGGCTTGTACAATTACAGAGATGGCAGATATTTGAGGATTTGTGAGGTATATTTTTAAAAGAAGCGCATTATAAAATGTGATTATAATGGTTTGTCATTATTTTTAGTAATTTTATAGGGAAAAAATTGACTTTTATTTTACCAATAGTATAAAGATATGTATCTGGTATATAGAGATGCATTGCTAGAAACCAGTACAATGTGCTTGTAAAGAAGAAAACCATTTACATATTCAGGGAGAGGAAATTATTCTATCCTGAGAAGTGAAGCCTGCATCTCACAGCTAATTCTGTTGCCTACCATGCTAGAGGTTTTAAGTTTGACAGTTAAGACCATACTTCAAGAAAAGAGAATTATTTAATTAACTGAATGTATGTACAAAGCACAGACAGATACCAAGTTCCTAAGTCAGAGGAGGAGGAAATGAACAAATATAGCAGTGTCTGAGCCTGCACAAAGTAAAAACAGGGCAAAAAAATGCAAGACCTCATAGAGAGATACTGCAGAAAAAACAATCCTGAAGACAGAGAATTGATGTCGGAACATAACCCTGATTTCTCGGGATATCGTGACATTTTCCAGAAATTGGGACTGTCCCACTGGATCTGAGATGACCTTATGAGTACGATACCTTATGAATACACACCTAGTATATAATGGCTTTTATTGTTAAACTGGCTGTTGTGATGTGAGCGTTTATTAAATACAAGGTTTCATTTATGGGGATAGGCCTAATAGTGACACATTTTCTTTAAGAGAAAAAAAAAAATTGTTCACTACCCCTTAGTCGCCATAGGGTGCTGCATAAATAAAAAAAAAAATAAAAAACTTTGCTCCTGGACTACCGCTGCTCTTCTGCTCTTAGACCTGTGTCCTCTGTCCAACATCATAAGCAATGTTACTGTACATGATCATTGGAGCCAATAAGCAACAACTGATCGGCTGCAGCCTTCATTGTTCCATCGAAGCGGAAGAACAGTGTTTTTTTCTACTCACACGGAAATGTGAAGGTTGCAGCCGATCAACAGCATCTGATTATCTCCAGTGGTCATGTGAAATTTAAGTCAGGACACACTTGCCTGAGAGCGGAGTAACAGCGGTGGTCCGGAAGGAAAGCAGAGACTTTTTTTACATTTAAATAGCAATTAATAAGAGAATGTCCAGTTTTGGTCCAGTTGTTACAAAAACATCATGAAGTCCATCCAGTCTACCCTCATTTCTTGGAGTTATGTTTTCTATTCTAGGAACAGGGTTGACAACCGTCCAGAAATTCCAGGACATTTCAGAAAATAAGTCACTTTTTTGCCCTGTCCGTAAAAATTTTTTTTAGAGAAGTTTGTGATTTTTTTTTTTAAGTTGAAGAAACTTATACCAGTTTACAGTAAATGCATCTGATGTCTTCATATGAGAATTATCATTTATCATAACGATTTATTATGGTTTTTCAATGTGTCCATAAAAAATATTGCTTATCTGTGATTTTTTGATAAGCTATCCAGCAAAAAAAAAAAAAGCAAAAAAAACAAAAAACATATCCTTTAGGTTGTATTTTAGATATGGTCAAGTTGTTTTGTACAACAAATTTTTTGTAGATTTCAGTAAATACTTTTAGAAAATCTGTAGCGTCAAACATCTACTGTGTACAAATTATCCTTCTGTAAAGCAGTAGAGATAATCAGCATTTTTTAAAAGGAGAATCCTCCAATTCAAAGTTTTTCAGTATCTTTTTTTGATCGGATCCTCTCCAAAATCTTTCTTAAAAAAAGAGGAAGAATTAAAAAATACTTGGAAAATTATATTAATTTCTCTATGGAAATCACTTTTGCTTTCAAACATGGAGTTTAAGCATTTTTCTTTTTTCCTGAAAAAGTTTAGAAAAAACTCCTGGTGGAAAAAAAAAGTGCGTGTCCATAAAAGGGACTAAAAATACAGTAAAAATTTTTAAAAAGAGCTTTTTAAAATACAAAAATGTAAATAATCCTCCTATAAAGAAATTTAAAAAAAAATCATATTTGGTATTACCACATCCATAAAAATCTGATCTAACAAAATATACAATTAATCAACCTGTACTTTAAACGTTGTGAAAAAAAAAAAAAGAAGAAAGTTGAGTTTTAAGGGTTTAAAAGTTCTTAATTGATACAAAAGTTAAAAAAAAATATTATATATAATATAAAACAGATTGGAAATAGGAGAAAAAGCTGAACCACAAGCAACGAGTCCTAGAGGTCGACAAGTATGAAGGGGAAAGGAGACAACCGAAGCTATAAACCAACATGGTATTTACAGCAGTGTTCAAAATAATAGCAGTGTGTTCAAAAACATGAGTTAGGCACAAAATCTTTATACTAGATTTTATTTCCATGCATTGGGAACATTGCACACGGTTTTCTAACTCAAAACATGAAAAGAAATGTATACAATTTTTAACTACTTTACAGAAAACAAAAAATGAACATTGGGCTGTTCTAAAAAAATAGCAGTGTCTGAATTTGCCTTTACAAACTCACAATATGTAATCTTTTTTTTTTTTTGAGGATTTAGCATTCCTGTGAATCACTAACCTAATATTTAGTTGTATACCCACAGTTTTTTAGAACTGCTTCACATCTACAGTATGTTGCATATGTGGCGCCCCTGAGGGTTCGGTTGCCACAGAGGTATTGCATCTCATCCAGAGGTGTGGTATCTCACTCTCAGGTAAGGAAGGAGTATGGCTCAGGACCCTAACACTACATCCACTACACCACATTTCCGGGGGACAGGGCGAGATTGCTCCTACGGGAGAGCACAGTCCCTGATCCCTGGCTGGAGTGGGGAGGAACCGCTTAGAGAGGGGGAACTATGTAGTGGATGGGTGGAGGACGTAGATCCTGGGAGCACATCAGGAGGAGTGATAAAAGTAAGGAACCATCTTGGTTCAGGGGGACAGTCAGAGGAGGAAAGTGACAGGAGCAGAGGCTCTGCACGAGCTCTGCTCCACAGGCGGGCCAAGTCAGGAGGCCTGAGCCTGAAGGAGAGAGGCTCCAGGACGAGAACAGAAGGGACCCCAGGGGTACGGGCCATGCAGGAAGCCACCCGTACGCCCGCCGCTACTAGGAGGTAGGGGGGTCAGGCTGTAGAAAGGGAACCAGTCCCTTAACTAGCCAAGAGCTACAAGGCCTAACTAGAGACCCGGAGGCTGCAGCATTTCAAATACCGCAGACCATAAATCCATACCAGTTTACTAGGAAGGTAGCCGCACAGGACCCAGGGGACGGAACACACGTCGCCCACCAAGGCCCGAGGACGCCAGACAGGAGTGCTACTAGGTGTGAGGTGCAGGGAGAAGGCCAGAGAGGACACACAGAAGGGGGTCCTGATAAATACTCTGGAGATATCTGAGGGTCATCCGAGCCCCTTACTGCGTGAGCACAGGACGCCATGGGCTCTTACACTGGCCCTGTAACTGGAACTGCTTTAACCGTGAGTAAAAGATCTGGGACTGCATCGTTTGGACTCTGTGATTATTCTTGCACCACGACACCTTGCACCATCACCACCATCATCCATACACGCTGCCCTGAAGCTACACTCTTCCTGTGGGGAGTTACATCACCTTGCTGCACATACCACGAGCTTCAGCGGACTGCTCCGCAGCGGCGGTTCCCAATAACCGCATTCCACAGGTGGCGTAGTCGGACTATACATAACAGACGTATATAAACTACCCTGGTTTGACCGCCCTAGGCCACGGACCGGGTCACCGCCACGGTGACTACAACCCCCAGCATCTACAAGGCCCGGCTCCGGGTACTCCACGGCCCAGGGGGAACGTCACATAGAGTCAACCAACTTCTGGCACCTGTCAACTGTCATTCCAGCCCATGATGCTTTGACTACATCTCACAATTTTTGGGCATTTTTTGCCTTTGCCTCAGAAACTGCATTTTTGATGTCATCCCACAAGTGTTCTATCTGTCTTTTTTTTAACAGTGGGATTTTGCGTGGACTTCTTGCTAAGATATTAGCTTCATACAGGCGTCTTCTAACTGTCACAGTACTCACAGGTAACTTGAGACTGTCTTTGATCATCCTGGAAATGATCATTGGCTCAGCCTTTGCCATTCTGGCTATTCTTCCATCCATTCGAATGGTAGTTTTCTGTTTTCTTTACATCTCTCTGATTTTGCTTTCCATTTTAAAGCATTGGAGATCATTTTAGCTGATCAGCCTATCATTGTCTGCACTTCTTTATAAGTTTTACCCTCTCCAATCAACTTTGTAATCAAAGTACGCTGTTCTTCTGAACAATGTCTGGCAGCGTCGGACTGGCCTAGTGGGGTAGCGGGGAAATCCCCGGTGGGCCCTTGCTGAAGAGAGAGGGAATGTACATACATATATATTTGCAGCCACGGGCCCTTTAAAACTACAGGGGCACGCGCACGACTCTCCGACAGTAGCAGCCTGGCCAGGGAGCAGAGGTTGCGTACACGGCGGGCCCTTTTGCTGCGCCTGGCCGCACGCACAGAGCTCAACAGCCGGGGGGGAGAGCCGGGTCAGAGCGCATGGCCGCGGGCCCATGTGAAGCGCCTGGGCACACGTGCAGTGCTTAGCAAACGGGAAGGACGGGAACGGCCCCCGGCTCTTTTGAAGCGCGTGAATGCGCGCACAGACCTAAATAGCCAGAGGGGATCGCGCACACGCCACATCACTTCTAAAAGTGATGTCTCACCATGCGCCCTGCACCGCTTCCCGCCGTAGAGGAAACAAGCCAAGGTAGAGTAATAATATATAATATTTGTATATATTTATATGAATATGTGTATATGTTTGTCTGTGCATGTATGTATATGTGTACACGTGCTCGTCTGCCCTGAGTGTGCATGCCTACATCTATGTGCGTGTTAGCATGTGCATTTCTGTGTGCGTGTAGTGTGCATGCATTTCTGTGTGCGTGTAGTGTGCATGCATTTACGTGTGCATTTCAGTGTGTGTGTGCATGCATGTCTTTGTGTGTCTTTGCGTGCATGTGTGCGTGTCTGCCCCTGCGTGCACGTGTCTGCGTCTACGTGCATGTCTGAGTGTGCATGCATGCACGTGTCTGTGTGTGTGCATGTCTGCGTGTGTTTATGTGTGCATTTCTGTGAATGTATGTGCGTGTCTGAGTGTGCATTTCTATGGGCGTATCAGCGTGTCTATGTGTGTG
Source organism: Phyllobates terribilis (assembly GCF_046119375.1). Classification (NCBI taxonomy): domain Eukaryota; kingdom Metazoa; phylum Chordata; class Amphibia; order Anura; family Dendrobatidae; genus Phyllobates; species Phyllobates terribilis. The sequence continues at coordinate 130,310,054 of NW_027362770.1, read as the reverse complement.
CATGTCTGCACATGTGTGTGTTTGCCTGTGCTGCGTGGGTCTGTGCATGACTGCATTTGTATTTATGTGCGTGTGTGTGGAACCCCAGGGGTCTGGTTACCACAGTAATAGCAATATTACGTCTGAGAGCAGGTGGGAGGTCTCCTGGTCAGGTGCCCTAAGCATGCCACACCTCCTGCCCAGTCCTGGGAGGGGAAGAACTTCCCCTATAAAAAACTGGGGGCTGAGGCAGGGTTAGGAAGGAAGAAGAGACACAGTCTGGTCTGGAGTGGAGCAGATACAGGGAGAGCAAGATCAGGAGCTCTGTGGGAGCAGTGATAAAAGGGGTCAGAGATTGGAAGCTGTAGAGCTCATCCTGACTGAGGAGATCTCACCGGACACGGAGTCCGAGGCTGTGGGGACTGATCCATACCCAGCAGCAGAAACCGACCGGCAGGGGATTTCAGGTCCTCTGGCCAAGAAACCCGAAGGCACGGTCACACGCAAGGGGACCAGCACCGCCGGCGTGGAGCGGAGGCTACCAGAAGGCCCCGAGTCACCGGCCATACGGGTGAGCACCACACGGTACACTCAGGGACGTGGGCTACTTCTACCCGCTTCTAGCAAGGTAGCCAGGAAGAGTACAATAGTTGGGGAGGCCTACAACTCCGCCTGGCCAGGGGAGATCCTATCTGCTCACAGACTGACCAGGCCCCGATCGCTAGCCAGTACTCCCGGGAGGGTCTACCTTTGCCACCAGTAAAGACCCTGAACTACACCGCACCGTCTCTGAGTGGTTCCTGGTGCCCGCGTGCAATTCTGTTATCCCCATCATCCACGTCCGCTGCCCTGAGGCCATACCCCTCCCATTGGGGGTTATACTATCCACGCTGCACAACCGTACCACCGGCCTCAGCGGTCTGCCCTGCAGCGGCGGTTTCATAACCGCATTCAACGGGTGGCGTAGTCGAACTCTATAACATCTTATTCTAAGTTCTGCCACTTGGTTTGACACCCTGGGCACGGACCGGGTCACCGCCACGAGGACTACTACCCCTATCAGATCCGTATTCCCCGCATGCGCAACGCTGCCCAACATGGCCCAGGGGGCGCGTCAACTTTGGCGTAGTCGGCAGGATTTCGTGCCCGCAACCACCGGGTACTGCGTGCCTGAAAAAGACTGTTAAACTTACCTGTGGTGAAGATTCCCGCCATCCGACGCCATCTTCTGCCTTCTTCCCGCCATCCGTGGAGTTTTCCCGCCATCCGACGCCATCTTCTGCCTTCTTCCCGCCATCCGTGGAGTTTTCCCGCCATTGGACGCCATCTTGAGGACGCCGCGCGGGAAGAAGAGGGGCGTGGACTCCGAAAGCGCGCGAGAACTGAAGCTCCGCCTCACGTCCGGACGTTGCGTAAGGTCCTGGAAGGAGCCCAGCAGACGCCGACGTCACAGGAGCGCGACGGAAGGTCCTCAACCCTGACGATCCACTGCGGAGCCGCCGTCTACGGAAGAGGATCATCGCAAGGTAGGCCACGGTCCACTAGGGGGGAGGAGGATGTCGGATACAGAGGAGAGCTTCACTGCCACAGCCACCGCCAGCGCCACCGCTGCTGCGGTCATGCCTTTCACTATGCCCTATATCCCGGGGGCAGCCTGGCTACCCCAGTACTCAGGGGAGTCACATACCCTAACTGACTTCAGAGAAAAGCTGGATAGCCTCTTCCAGGTGTACCCCCTCACAGAAGAGCAAAAAGTGAGCATCCTGGTGGCTCAATTAACAGGGGCAGCCCAAAGGGAGGTAAAGTCCTGGCCACTTGAGAGGAGGAGGACTGTCGCAGAGATACTAGCCCGGCTGAAGGACACCTTTGATACCCGTACCTCAGCCGAGATCAAGCTTAGATTCTACGGGTGCAAGCAGCGAGCACATGAGAATATAAGGGACTATGCACTAAACCTACAAGAGGCCCTGAGAGCCATTAAGCAGGCCGACCCTGACGGCCTGGGAAACGAAGACAAGTTGTTGACTGAACAATTTATAGAGGGTCTACATTGCAATGCCCACCGAACCCAGTTGCGGGCAATGGCCTTACAGGACCCTCATCTGGACTTTGCACAGTTCAAGGACAGAGCCATCCGGGTGCTCCGAAAACCGGCACCAGGTGGCGCTGTGACCCACAGACGCCCTACTACCACTTACCACCAGGAGACGGCGCCCTTGTCGGCAGGGCCTGTGGGAGCTGATGCGCAGGCTTTAAACAATGACCCAGATACAGACCTGCACCATCAGGTCCAAGAGCTAACTAAAAGCGTTGCTGCGCTAACCCGAACTGTGCAGTCTTTACAGGTTTCTACTCCAGGGAAGATTCAGCTGGCATCCGGACCGGAGGATATCCCGTGGCGACGACCAAGGAGGACCCCACCGGCCAGAGGAAGACCCAGCGACCGATACAACGAGGACGGACAACCCATCTGCCGCCGCTGCAATCAACCCGGACATATGGCAAGGTACTGTCCTTTAAACTGGCACAACCTGGGGTAGAGGGCCAACCCCTAGGAATAAGATCACCAGGCCCATCGAACTGGCGTGACAAATACGTGGGAGGACGTCCAGTGTTGCCTGTGGTACTGGATGGCATTCCTATGAGTGCCCTACTGGACACCGGGTCACAGGTCACCACCATCCCGTACGTGCTCTTCAAGCAGTACTGGAATGACTCGGATATCACTCGCTACCCTGGCGACGACTTGAGTATCATCGCCAGCAATGGTCAGCCCGTGCCACAGATCGGATTTAAAGAGGTGACCATTAAAATCGGTAAAGTCGAACTGGCAGCACAGGGACTGATCATTGTGGACATTGACAAGCGCGAGAGTCACCCAAAGATAACTCTAGGAACTAATGTGATTGAAAATTGTCTTGCAGAGGTGATTCTCATTTTACAGCAGGTTGCCAAGAACGCCAGCTCCGGTCAGCAGCGAGTGCTCCAAAAAGAGATCCGGGCACTGATGCGACGGCAACAGGTGGAACTCTCCGGTGGTGAGATTGGTAGCATGAGAATGTGTGACCCTTTCCCTATTGCCATGCCCCCGAAAAGTGAAATGATGATTTGGTGCCGGGCAGCTATTGGTCTGAGAGGTAGAGATTACCAGGCAATGGTAGAACCAGTCTACTCAGACAGTAGGCCCACCATTTTGACGGCACGGGGGGTGGTTGATGTACGCCATGGGAGGGTGCCCGTTCGCATAATAAATATCGGGAAGAGGGAAGTGTACCTGCCCCGGTATGCCACGCTAGCCAAATTGTTCACCATAAACCAGAATTCTGTACAGGCCGTGGAATCCTTGCCTCCATCTCAACCAGAGGAAGGTAACGGCTCTAAGCAACAAATGGAGGACTGGTGTCAGCAACTACATTTGGGTACTGACTCCACTCCCTCACACCAGAAACAGAGAGTCTATCGGGTGGTTCAAGAGTACGAGAGAGTGTTTAGTAAACACCCGTTAGACTTCAGGCGAGTAAAGGGGGTAGAACACCACATCCCCACGGGAGACCATCCTCCCATAAAGGAGAGATACTGACCCGTACCCCCTGCACACTACCAACATGCCAAGGGGATGCTTAGAGACATGAAGGAGGTTGGGGTAATCAGGGATAGCTGTAGCCCATGGGCAGCTCCACTAGTCTTGGTTAAAAAAAAAGACAACACCATGAGAATGTGTGTAGACTACCGGAAAATCAACCGTATCACACACAAAGATGCGTACCCCTTACCAAGGATAGAGGAGTCTTTGGCTGCTTTAAAATCTGCTAACTTCTTCTCCACTTTGGATCTCACTAGCGGGTACTGGCAGGTTCCTGTAGCAGAGGCGGACCGGGAGAAGACCGCATTCACCACCCCGATGGGACTTAGCGAGTTTACCTGCATGCCATTCGGACTCTGCAACGCACCAGGAACCTTCCAACGATTGATGGAATGCTGTCTGGGACACCGGAACTTTGAGACGGTCCTGCTGTACCTGGACGATGTTATAGTTTATTCCAAAACCTACGAGGACCACCTGAAACACCTGGCGGAAGTGTTTGAAGCCCTGGCAAACTACGGTCTGAAGGTGAAACCGTCGAAGTGTCACCTGCTAAAACCAAAAGTGCAGTACCTGGGACACGTGGTGAGTGCTGACGGAGTGGCTTCCGACCCTGATAAGATCACCGCGATTAAGGAATGGCCAAGACCCTCCAGCGTAAGGGAAGTACGGCAGTTCCTCGGGTTGGTAGGCTACTACCGAAGATTCATTCCCGGTTTCACCAAAAAGGCAGCTCCTATGCAGGACCTCCTGATAGGCCAGTCCAGGAAGGCCAAGAACCAGAAGCCGCCCTTCAGATGGGAGAAGCTGGAAGAAGAGTCCTTCCGCCAGCTGAAGATGGCCCTCACGGGGGATGAAATCCTGGCATACCCTGATTACAGCCAGCCCTTTATCCTCTACACCGACGCAAGTAACATCGGGCTAGGAGCCGTACTGTCCCAGATCCAGCAGGGGAGAGAACGGGTAATTGCTTACGCCAGCCGAAAACTGCGACCCACCGAAAGAAACCCTGAGAATTACAGCTCATTCAAGCTAGAGTTCCTGGCAGTGGTGTGGGCAGTCACCGAACGCTTTAGGCACTACCTCGCCTCTTCCCGGTTCACCGTGTACACGGATAACAACCCGTTGACACATCTGGACACTGCAAGACTCGGTGCCCTGGAGCAGAGATGGATGGCCCGCCTGTCCAACTATGAGTTCACAATCAAATACCGGGCAGGACGCTCCAATACCAACGCGGATGCCTTGTCCAGAATGCCGAACCTACCGGACGTAGGGGAAGATCCAGAGGAACTGGAAGAAGTTGAACTCCCCGCGTTCCACCGTCATGGGACTACCCAGTATTCCCACCGTGTAAGGGGTAAGCAATCCGCTACGTTCAACCCCTTACCTCATTACAACTGGGCGGAAACGCAAGACAGTGACCCCGCCGTCCGACTGGTGAAGGAGATGCTGACTCAGTCAGATGCTCGCCTTGACCCAGACGCTCCGGAGGAAACCAAGCAACTGTGGGCTGAGAAAAGTCGACTGTTCCTTTACAAGGGGAAGTTGTGCCGAAGAATGGTTAACTCCCGGACGCATGAACTGATCTGGCAAGTAGTGGTGCCAAGAAGAGACGCGGCTATGGTACTGGAGGCATACCACGACGGGGCTGGGCACTTCGGATGGAAGAAGCTGGAGTTCCTGCTGCGCGGGCGGTTCCACTGGGTAGGCATGAGAGGAACCATCGAGAGGTGGTGCAGAGACTGTGGCCCATGCAACCTAAGAAGGAAGGACCGTGCCAGTCAGAAGACTCCCCTGCAGTCCATCGTCACCAGGCAGCCGTTGGAACTGGTAGCCTTGGATCATGTAAAACTGACCCCCAGCAGAAGTGGCTACGTCTATGCGTTAACCATCGTGGATCACTACTCCCGGTTCTTGGTTGTAGTCCCCGTCAAGGACTTAACGGCTCAAACAGCAGCTAGAGCCTTTCAGCAGCACTTCTGCCGTCCACACGGATACCCAGAGCAGGTGCTGACGGACCAGGGACCTGCCTTTGAAGCGGAAGTCTTCCAGGAGTTCTGCACTCTGTATGGCTGCCGGAAGATAAGAACAACACCCTATCATCCGCAAACCAATGGACTCTGCGAGAAGATGAACCAGGTGGTGATAGACCTTCTGAAAACGTTGCCCCTGGAAGAACGCAGTCTGTGGCCTGAGAAACTGCCTGATCTGGTGGACCTATACAACCACATCCCTGTAGGTTCTACCAACTGTACCCCGGCTTACCTAATGAGAGCAAGACCTGGTAAGCTGCCTGTTGATCTGGATATGGGAGTCCTGACACCCGAGGACACTTCACCAGAAGCAGACTGGGACACAGAGAGGCAGCAGCAGTACCGGAAAGTACAGGAGAGCATTGAGCGAAGTCTCTGTCAAGCAAGAGAAAGACAGGAGAAGACTTACAACCAGTATGCTCCCGCTGTTCCCCTGGTACCTGGAGAGCAGGTCTTGAAAAGGAAGAGACGGCTCCACAAGTTGGACGACCAGTGGGAGAAGGACCCGTACACCGTACTGCCATCAAGCCATGAAATCCCAAAAATCTGCACAATCAGTAAGGATGGAGGAGAAACCACAGCCATTGTCTCCCGAGATCACCTGAAGAAGTGTCCCGAGCAGCTACGAAACCCTGAAGAAGATCAAGAAAACCCTCGACCCGCAGAGGAAAGGGAAGAAATGGTCAGTACTGTACTCGGAGACTTCCCTCGGTCTTGGACACAAGTAAATGGCGCTGTTGTGGTACCCGTCCTCACCTTCCTCCAGCCAGCATCCCAAGTGCCTACGGAAAAACAGGTAGAGCTGGAAGAGCAGCCGGTCCAGGAGGCAGAAGACCCCACACAAGCAGACCAGGAGAATCGACCCTCTGCTTATAGTGAGCCTGCCGTGCCCCTAGTGAGCCAAAGAACCCGTAGACAGCTGCCCAGCTTACCTTTGACAGCTCCTACACCCTGTAGCTTAGGACCGGTCAGTAAGCTCCGTAGGTCTACTAGGGCCACTAGAGGCCAGTTGCCAGTACGTTGGAGGATCTAAAGTGTTCAGACTGTTTTATTGGTATTTACCTGTTTACTGTTGCTTGTAAATAATTATGTTTTTCCAGTTATTTTATAGGTGTCTTTTGTGGATTAACCGGAATTCTTTGTATATATGTTTGGAGCGTAACCCAGGAATGGACTAAGACTGCTAAAGCCTCGGGGTAGGACAGACCCCCACCTGGTTACGGCTCCCTGTTCTTTGGTGAAATGGACACCCTTATTGCTTCAAAAACTGCACCCAGTTGCGGACACGCCGTGACCACCCTAACGTGTTTTTCCTTATTGTATTGTTCCTGTTTATACCCTGTTATGTTTTCAAAAATATGTTTAGTCCCGGAGTACTAAATTTTACTAGGGGGGAATGTGGAACCCCAGGGGTCTGGTTACCACAGTAATAGCAATATTACGTCTGAGAGCAGGTGGGAAGTCTCCTGGTCAGGTGCCCTAAGCATGCCACACCTCCTGCCCAGTCCTGGGAGGGGAAGAACTTCCCCTATAAAAAACTGGGGGCTGAGGCAGGGTTAGGAAGGAAGAAGAGGAGTCCCAGACAGAGACACAGTCTGGTCTGGAGTGGAGCAGATACAGGGAGAGCAAGATCAGGAGCTCTGTGGGAGCAGTGATAAAAGGGGTCAGAGATTGGAAGCTGTAGAGCTCATCCTGACTGAGGAGATCTCACCGGACACGGAGTCCGAGGCTGTGGGGACTGATCCATACCCAGCAGCAGAAACCGACCGGCAGGGGATTTCAGGTCCTCTGGCCAAGAAACCCGAAGGCACGGTCACACGCAAGGGGACCAGCACCGCCGGCGTGGAGCGGAGGCTACCAGAAGGCCCCGAGTCACCGGCCATACGGGTGAGCACCACACGGTACACTCAGGGACGTGGGCTACTTCTACCCGCTTCTAGCAAGGTAGCCAGGAAGAGTACAATAGTTGGGGAGGCCTACAACTCCGCCTGGCCAGGGGAGATCCTATCTGCTCACAGACTGACCAGGCCCCGATCGCTAGCCAGTACTCCCGGGAGGGTCTACCTTTGCCACCAGTAAAGACCCTGAACTACACCGCACCGTCTCTGAGTGGTTCCTGGTGCCCGCGTGCAATTCTGCTATCCCCATCATCCACGTCCGCTGCCCTGAGGCCATACCCCTCCCGTTGGGGGTTATACTATCCACGCTGCACAACCGTACCACCGGCCTCAGCGGTCTGCCCTGCAGCGGCGGTTTCATAACCGCATTCAACGGGTGGCGTAGTCGAACTCTATAACATCTTATTCTAAGTTCTGCCACTTGGTTTGACACCCTGGGCACGGACCGGGTCACCGCCACGAGGACTACTACCCCTATCAGATCCGGCTCCGGGTATTCCCCGCATGCGCAACGCTGCCCAACATGGCCCAGGGGGCGCGTCATGTGCATGTCTACAAGTGTGTGCATGTCCGCAAGTGTGTGTTTGCCTGTGCTGCGTGTGTAATTGTGCATGTCCGCATGTCTGTCTATGTGCGCGTGTGTGTATCTGCATGTCTGTGTGTGCATATGTGCGCTTCTGCATGTTTGTGTGTCTTTGTGCATGTCTGCTTGCTCTACCGAAGATTTATTATAATTGGAGAGAGATGGGGGTGAAATTTTAGAAGACAGTAGGGGAGAATGTGTGAAGAAACCATATAGTGAATAGGTACGGGAACAGAATGGGGAAGGGGGATGTATGAGGAGACAGTATGGAGAGCGGGGGGGATGTGTGAGGAGACTATTGAGGAGAATGATGTGAGGAGACAACACGGGGGAGAAAAGTGTGAGGGGACACAGAACAGAGACTGGGTAGTGTGGGGGGAGGTATAGACATATGGCAGTATGGGGGGGGCAGTGTGAGCTCACAGCAAGGAGGGAACAGTATGCTGAGGAGGGGTAGTGTGATGAAGGTACTCAGTATAGATACTGGGCAGTATTGGGGGGACACCGTGTGAGAGGACAGTTTGAAGAGGAGACCCAGTATAGAAGAGAGGACAGTGTGGAGGGGATGTACAATAAGAGGGGTAGAGTGTGTAGGTCATATTTTGTGCAAGGAGCATTGTGAGGGTTAATAGTCTATACAGGGGCTCAGTGTAGGGCAGATATGTTTCATTCAGGAGCATTATAATGACACTGCTATCTTTAAGGGCATCGTGTGGGGATGTGCTGCAGAAGACCGGAGAAGATGGAAGTCTGCAGAGATGAGCTGTGGATGAGAAAAGTCATCATGGCATCTGGACAAGATGGAGCCGAAAAGAAAGAGAACGACTCTAATCAGAGAAGATGTCTCAGGTAAGATACCTGAATGTAAATGTTTATTTGTGATACTGCCTGCGTGTCATCAGTACTGTACTTCCTGCATGGTCCACAGTCTGATGATGACTGATAACAACAACTCCCAGTATCTCCATTTTTAAGGACATACTGGGAGTTGTAGGTTCATGCTATACAATGGTATATTGGGTTGAGCTGACATTACTATTGATGTACCATGTACTGATGGTGATTTAGGTGATGTATTCATGTACAGATGTGTGTGCGCGAGTCTGCGTGTTTGTGCATGTCTGCATATATGTCTGTGTATCTGGAAATCTGGAATTATTTGTATTTTTGTACGATGCGTGTATGTAACAGTGCATCGTTGTGTGTAAACACATTGATATGCTTGGGGCACATTTACTAACTCTACTAGGGCTCTTTCACATGTGTCAGGGATTTCCCTTTGTCTTTCCATGTTTAGGAACAGACAAGTGAAATTTGCTAACCTTGTCATAACTGTCACCATTTGCTCCAGAAACCTTGGTTTGCAATTACAGATGTTTGATGTTTCCTGTAGTTCTTCACCAGGTTTGCACACACTGCAGCAGGGATTTTGGCCCACTCTTATATACATATCTTCTCCAGATCTTTCAGGTTTCGGGGCTGTCGCTGGGCAACATTGAGTTTCAGCTCCCTCCAAAGATTTTCTATTGGATTCAGGTCTGGAGACTGGCTAGGCCGCTCTAGGACCTTGAAATACTTCTTACAGAGCCACTCCTTAGTTGCCCTGGCTGTGTGTTTCGACTCATTGTCATGCTGGAAGACCCAGCCACAACCCAACTTCAATGCTCTTACTGAGGGAAGGAGGTTGTTGGCCAAAATCTTGCTAGATATGACAATATCCATCCTCCCTTCAATACGATGCAGTCGTCCTGTCCCATTTGCAGAAAAGCACTCCCAAAGTATGATGTTTTCTCCACCATGCTTCATGGTTGAGATGGTGTTCTTGGGGTTCTATTCATCCTTCTTCTTCCTCCAAACACGGCGAGTGGAGTTGATACCAAAAAGTTCTATTTTGGACTCATTTCACCACATGACCTTCTCCCATGCCTCCTCTGGATCACCAAGATGGTTATGTGCTGGCGTGAGCAGGGCGACTTTGCATGCACTACAGGATTTTAATCCATGTCAGCGTAGTGTGTTACTAATGGTAAAGTTTGAGACTGTGGTCCCAGCTCTCTTCAGGTCATTGACCAGGTCCTCCTGTGTAGCTCTGGGCTGATTCCTGACCTTTCTCAGAATCATCCTTACCCCACGAGGTGAGAACTTGCATGGAGCCCCAGACCAAGGAAGATTGACAGCTATCTTGTGTTTCTTCCATTTTAACAAAAAACACTTTGATATGGTTGATATAGTGCAGCACACATTACAGTTCTTTTGCACAGTGTATAGTTTGCTAAAAGGCACACGTTTTAGTGAGAGAGGGCAAAAAATGAACAAGTAATAAAGCCATTTATGGTAGCTGTCGTGTGGGCCCCTGGAGTCAATTCCCCTGGTGGGCCCTAGGCACCCCAGTCTGACCCTGATGTCTGGAACGACCCATATTTCTCAGGCTTTCAAGGAGAAATGCATGTACAGCATGTGCTGGCTTCACCCTTAAATAAGGGCAACCTGATTCGCCCCATTTTCTTCACAGAATGATTGACCTCACTAATTGAACTCCACACTGCTATTATTTTGAACACATCCCCTTTCAATTATTCAAATACACAGACTCAAAAACCTGCAGATAATGAATGCTGAGCTTTCTTAGGATCTACTGCACCAACTGGTAAATTGTTTGACATGTGGTAATATAATTTATACTAAAAACAGTGATTAATCTGGTTAGTCATATTGGACAGCTATTATTTTGAACACTACTGTATAACCCCTCACAAAACTATCCAACCATCAGTCAGAAATTCACGCAAAGTTGCTTATTCTTACCCATTATGCAAGATGTGGTCGCAAAAAACACCCATATGAAATCTCCAACGCACGTTTCGCTTGTCATACCATTGTTTTATTAAGGTGAGAGTAAATAAAAGAAGTGCACTGCAGTATCTTATAACCGCATGACCCCATGTCACATGACGGATGATCACTCAATGGGATTGGATCATCGGCGCATGTGCAGATCGCCGTGTGCACTCACCAACCATCCCCAACCATCAAGCTGCCAGTGCGCTTGTCCATGAGTGAGGGCGTGTGCAGACAGCATAAGGATGCCAGAAGACAGACGGGAGCGCAGAGCGGGGAAAAGCGCACAGGCACACCAATCCCATTGATAAATAGGTGAAAATGGGCTGAATGTGAATTATCATCCATACAGACAGACTTGAATCATGGAATAAGTAAATACAGAGGAAAAACGGATTTCAACATAATATCAAATAAATACTTCATGTGCATTTGGAATTAAGAAAATTATTTCCAACATAAATAAAATGGCAATTATTGGAACCAATAGTTAAATCCCAATTCCACTGAATGTATATATGATCCGGAGACATAATGGATTATTTCAAGCTTTCCTCCAAGGATATTTTTGAAACAGGTGCAAATCGACCCAGAAACAAAATGGATGAAATATTGAAGGTAAACAAAGTGGACCAATCAAAAAATATGATGGAATTGGGATTTAACTATAAAGCAATTTACTAGATAAAGCAATGGTATAACAAGCGAAACGCGCATTGTGGATTTCCTATAGGTGTTTTTTGGGACCTCATCCTGCAGAATTGGCAACTTTGGGCCAAATTTCTGACTGTTGGCTGGATAGTTTTGTGAGGGGTTATAAATACAATTGTTTTTTATACGCTCACTTGTCTCCTTTTCTCTCCATGCTTATCCACCACTAGAACTCATTACTTGTGGTTCCCCGTTTTCTCCCATTACCAATTTGTCTTTATTTTATATATAATGTTTAATATTTTGCATCAAAGAACTTTTTAGCCTTTGAAACTCCACTTCTTTTTTCTCATGCTCTGGAGGTGTGGCTGTGCTTAACCACTTCGCGCCAGAGCCTGTTTTTGCCTTCGTGACCGGGCCAATTTTTTCAATTCTGACCACTGTCACTTTATGAGGTAATTACTCTGGAACGCTTCAACAGATTCCCCTGATTCTGAGATTGTTTTTTTGTGACATATTGTACTTCATGATAGTGGTAAAATTTCTTCGATATCACTTGCGTTTATTTGTGAAAAAATCGGAAATTTGGCAAAAATTTTGAAAATTTTGCAATTTTCAAACTTTGAATTTTCATGCCCTTTAATCAGAGAGATATATCACACAAAATAGTTAATGAATAACATTTCCCACATGTCTACTTCACATTAGCACAATTTTGGAACCAAAATTTTTTTCTGTTAGGAAGCTATATGGGTTAAAAGTTGACCAGCGATTTCTCATTTTTACAACAAAATTTACAAAAACATTTTTTTAGGGACCACATCTTATTTGAAGTGACTTTGAGGAGCCTTTATGACAGAAAATACCCAAAAGTGATACCATTCTAAAAACTGCACCCCTCAAGGTGCTCAAAACCACATTCAAGAAGTTTATTAACCCTTCAGGTGCTTCACAGGAATTTTTGGAATGTGGAAGAAAACAATGAACATTTAACTTTTTTTCACAAAACTGCTACTTTAGCCTCAAATTTTTAATTTTCACAAGGGCAGCCAGAAAAAATGGACCCCAAAATGTGTTGTGCAATTTCTTCTAAGCACGCTGATACCCCATATGTGGTGCAAAGCCACTGTTTGGGCGCACGGCATGGCTCGGAAGGTAAGGAGCGCCATTTGACTTTTGGAATGGAAATTTGACTGGAATCGATAGCGGACGCCATGTTGCATTTGGAGAGCCCCTGAGGTGCCTAAACAGAGGAAACCCCCAACAAGTCACCCCATTTTGGAAACTAGACCCCTCAAGGAACTTATCTAGATGTGTGGTGAGCACCTTGAACCCCCAGGGGCTTCACACAATTTTATAATGTTGAAGGGTGAAAATAAAAAAACACATTTTTAACACAAAACTGCTACTTTAGCCTCAAATTTTTAATTTTCACAAGGGCAGCCAGAAAAAATGGACCCCAAAATGTGTTGTGCAATTTCTCCTGAGCACGCTGATACCCCATACGTGGTGCAAAGCCACTGTTTGGGCGCACGGCATGGCTCGGAAGGTAAGGAGCGCCATTTGACTTTTGGAATGGAAATTTGACTGGAATGGATAGCGGACGCCATGTTGCATTTGGAGAGCCCCTGAGGTGCCTAAACAGAGGAAACCCACAACAAGTGACCGAATTTTACAATCTACTCCTCTGTATAAATTAATCTAGTGGTGGGAAAATAAGTAGGTAAATGGTCACTAAACCCATAGATGAATTCCCACAGAGGTGTCATTTCCATAATGGGGTCACTTCAGGGGGATTATGCTGTTCTGGCACTTTTCAGAGTACCAGAGCTAAAGAATCCCCCCTGAAGTGACCCCATTTTGGAAATGACACCCCTCTGGGAATTCATCTATGGGTTTAGTGACCATTTTAACTCGATGGATGATTTCCAGAAACAAGCACGCAATGGAAGGTTTAGTTTCTGGAGAACCCCCCCTGGAAATTAAGTGAGCTCTATGTCATTCACTAAATGAACCAAATGTTTGAATGACAAATTGGGATACATTTTTACAGTTTAAAAACGTGGTTCTGTGTGGTAGATTTTAAAGCAGTCAGTGACGCATAAGGCTGGCAATGATGGGCATTGTGGGCAATAGTAGCGGGTATCACGCCTCATTCCTCTCTTAGTACATACACGACATCTTTTCTGGGGGTTCCTTCTTGTTTCCGTTGCTGGAATAAGTGCAATAAAATGTCGCTCAGTGAGTCTTTTCACATCCTCAGATTCTAATGGATGAGCGGGGCTAACACTTTGAAAGACAAGATTTTCAATTACCTTTTCTTGATAATCAAGAAAAGGATCTGAATTTCCTGCTTTTTTGTACAACACAAAAGAATTGTATGTGGCCACCTGAAACAAATAGATAACCAACTTTTTATACCAGGTATAGGACTTTCTTGATACCTGGTATGGCTGTAGAACCTGGTCTGCAAGGTCCACACCCCCCATGTGTTTGTTGTAGTCAATGACTGACACAGGTTTTTGCTTCGGAGTGGTGGATCCTAGTTCTACAGTGGCCCTTGTGGCATCTGTGTGGATCGAGCTGAGGACAAAAATATCCCTCTTATCCCTATATTTCAGGGCAAGCAGCTCTCCGTTGCGTACAGCCCCTGACTGCCCCTTTTGGAACTTTTGGTTGAGCAATGGTTGTGGAAACCCCTGACGGTTTTTACAGATGGTCCCACAAGCCCCGATGTTGTGTTCAACCAGACTTTTAAATAGGGGTATGCTGGTGTAATAATTGTCCACATATAGATTGTAGCCTTTTTGAAAAAATGGACTTATCAGCTCCCAAACAATTTTTGCAGATGTCCCCAGATAAGTAGGGCATCCTGGTGGGTTTAGTTGGCTATCTTTCCCCTCATATATGCGGAAAGCGGATGTGTATCCGGTTGAACTTTCGCACATTTTATAGATCTTTATTCCAAACCTTGCCCTTTTAGATGGGATAAATTGCTTGAGGTGCAGTCTTCCTTTGAATTTTACAAGGGACTCATCTATAGAAATATTTTGTGTTGGGGTGTAGAGGCTTAAGAATTTTTCTGACAAATTTTCAATGATGGCTCTTATTTTATATAACCTGTCATGTTCTGGGGCATTTCTGGGCAGGCATTGACTATTGTCATTAAAATGCCAAAACCGCATGAGCATTTCATAACGGGTCCTAGGCAGAATGACTGAAAACATAGGGGTGGCTTGAACAGGGTGGTTGGACCAGTAGGATCGAATGCTCGGTTTTTTAACAAGCCCCATGGCAAATGTAAGTCCTAAAATTTTTTTTATTTCCGGGACATTAGTTGGTGTCCATAAATTTGCCCTAGCATAGTAAGATCGGGGATTCTGGCTTATGAATTGGGATGCGTATAAATTTGTTTGCACGACAATATGCTCTAGCAAGCTGTCTGTAAAAAACAAATTAAAAAAATGAATTGGTCCAAAATCTTCCACCTCCACATTTATACCAGGAGTGGCGTTGAAATCAGGGCTGAATGGAGCAGCCGAATCTGAAGCCTCCCATCTGGGAAATGCTAGATCATGTGGCAAAGCCCCTTGTACACTGGCGTGCGCCAATTCACTAGTAGCAGGGACAGCGCTTGTACTGGGCAGTGTTCCCTGATTTGGAGACGTTTCTCCAGTAGCGCTATTTGCCCCTATTGTTGTACTGGTCCTTGGGCTTGAGGATGGACCAGAATCACTGCTCATTTCTGAGCTCTCAGTGTCGCCGCTACTAAAGCCCTCAAAATCCACATCTCCATCTGAGATTGCGCTGTCATCAGTGTCAGAACACAGCAGGGCATACACCTCCTCTGCGGTATAAGTCTGACGGGCCATTTTATTTTTAGATTTTTTGACTGGACTGAACGGACCGGACTGAACGGACGGGACTGATCTGACAGGACTGACTGACCTGACAGGACTGACTGACCTGACAGGACTGACTGACTGATCTGACAGGACTGACTGACTGGACTGATCTGACAGGACTGACTGACTGGACTGATCTGACAGGACTGACTGACTGGACTGATCTGACAGGACTGACAGATCTGACAGGACTGACTGACTGACAGATCTGACAGGACTGACTGACTGACAGATCTGACAGGACTGACTGACTGACAGATCTGACAGGACTGACTGACTGACAGATCTGACAGGACTGACTGACTGACAGATCTGACAGGACTGACTGACTGACAGATCTGACAGGACTGACTGATCTGACAGGACTGACTGACTGATCTGACAGGACTGACTGACTGATAGATCTGACAGGACTGACTGACTGATCTGACAGGACTGACTGACTGACTGATCTGACAGGACTGACTGATAGATCTGACAGGACTGACTGACTGATAGATCTGACAGGACTGACTGACTGGCAGATCTGACAGGACTGATCTGACAGGACTGACTGATCTGACAGACTCACTAACCCTAACTCTTACTTTCTTTTTTATTTTATTTTTTTTACTTTCACAGTGGCAAGGCTGACACAGCTCTTGTCACACTGTTTCTCCTCTGCTCTCTCACTGAGATCGGAGGAGAAACAGTGTATTTATCAGGCAGATTGCCCGGGAAAGTTTGTTGCTAAAACAAACTTCCCTGGTGATCTCTCTGATTGGCTGGTGTGACGCTGACATCATCGAGACCTGAGCCAATCAGGTCTCAATGATGTCAGAGGTCACAGCACCGGGATCCCCGCCGCTCCTGAGGTATGTGGGGGGTCCCGATCGCCGACCACCAGCTGTTACTATCTTTTAAATGCCGCGATCGCTATGGATCGCAGCATCTAGAAGATAGGAACAGGTTAACATCATGGGGACCTGATCCATTCAGGTCCCCATGATGCCACATGTCAGAGCTATCGCTCTGAACCGGTACCGCAGCGCTAGCAGGACCCTGGGGGTCCTGAGCGCTGCGGGACCACCCACCGTTTTTAAACGTCGGCGCTGCACAGAGCCCGGGCAGCGCCGACGTTTATGTACAGTGGGCGGTCCTGAACCGGTTAATCTTTTTCTAAAAAAAAAATTTTGGGGGGTCTATTATGTCCCGATATATAATCCCTTGCTATGTCCTGGTACATTTGTTTTCAACTTTAAACGTTGTACAGACTAAAAAATTGAAATAACAAAATTGAAGTTTCTGGTTGCTGCACCTCCCTAATATTAATAATAATGATTTTTATTTTTATAGCGCCAACATATTCCGCAGCACTTTACAATTTTAGGGGGGACTTGTACAGACAATAAAAACGTTACAGAATAAGCATAACTCAGATATCAAAAGGAGTGAGGACCCTGCTTGCAAGCTTACGGTGTATGAGGAAATAGGGGAGACACAAAAGGTAAAATGTACATATATTGTATAATACAGCCATAATATACTAAATAGGGTACGCACATAACACTACATAAACTGGTCGCCAGCCAGTATGTGTACAGTACAGACAGATTCTATTAAGTGCATGGATGGTATGAGCATGATTTTGAAGAAAATGTTTGTATGGGCCAAACTAGGACAGTTAGATAAGTAAGTTGAGGCGATAGGCCAGTCTAAAGAAATGGGTTTTTAGGGCATGCTTAAAACTGTGGGTATTGGGAATTAATCGAATTGTCCTGGGTAGTGCATTCCAAAGAATTGTGCAGCAAGTGAGAAATCTTGGAGACGGAAGTGGGAGGTTCGGATTATGGAGGATTTTAGTTTTAAGTCATTAGCAGAACAGAGGGCACGGAAGGGTGGTAGACTAAGACGAGGGAGGATATGTAGAGTGCTTCTGAACCATGGAGAGCTTTGTGGGTGAGAGTGATAAGTTTATATTGAACTCTGTATTGGATGGGAAACCAGTGCATGGAAGAGGCATCAGTGTTGCGGTTGGCGAGGAATATGATTCTGACTGTTCAGGACGTATTGAAGAGGGGAAAGTTTAATAAGAGGGAGACCGAGTAGTAAAGAGTTGCAATAGTCCAGACAAGAATGATTAAGAGCTACAGTAAGAGTTTTTGCAGAGTCAAAGGTAAGAAAAGTTCTGATTCTAGAGATGGTTTTGAGGTGTAGATGGCATGAGCGATCGAGTGATTTGATGTGAGGAGTGAAGGAAAGATCTGAATCGAGTATGACCCCAAGACAGCGGGTTTGCTACTGAGGAGTAATGGTGGAGTCACAAACAGAAATGGCAATGTCGGGCATAGGTAAGTTAGTGGGGGAAGGAAACACGAGTAGTTCAGTTTTTGACAGATTCAGTTTTAGATAGTGGGAGGACATATCACATGTCGAAAGACAATCACTGGTATTTTGTAATAATGCAGGGTGATGTCTGGAGAAGAGGTGTATAATTAAGTGTCCTCAGCATAGAGATGGAACTGAAAACTACTGAATCTATTGATTGTTTGTCAAATAGGGGCATTGTACAAGGAGAAAAGGAGAGGTCCTAGGACTGATCCTCAGGAACCCCGACAGTAAGGGGAGAGGATGAGGACCCAGCAAAAGACACAGTGAAGGAGCAGTCAGAGAGGTAGGAGGAGAAGCAGGATAGAACATTGGATTATTGGATAGTGCAGTGATGAGGTTAATTTATTAATGCATTAAAAGCAATCAGAACGTCATATGGTATCAATAAAAATGTCAGCTTGTGCTATGCATAAAAAGCAAACCCTCACACAGTCATCAACACAAAAATAAAAAAGCTAAGGTCTCAGAAAATGGTGACAAACATAAAAGATTTTTATTTACAATTTTCAGAATTTTTTTGCCACTTAAATAATAAAAAAAGCTATAAAATGTTTTATATCACTGTAATCATACAAACCTGCAAAATCATGTTTCCAGGTCATTTTTACTGCACTACTGTAAAACCCCCATCCCACCCCTCCCCCATTACTGAGCTGATATTTTCTACAGCATGTTAACAGGCTCTTTAATTCCCCCTTTAACTTCCATTGTTGGTGGATTTGGTTGCAGATTCTGTCCGGAAGCCACCCCTGAATTCTAAATAAATATACAAATAATGAATGTATCCTTCCTTACATTAAACGACAGTAGAGTATTGTATTCTTTTCAAACCAATGGATAAATCAATTTGGTCATTCATAGAAACCTACCATACAAATTTCTATAGGGCTTGTAATTTGCTATGTAAAACATCGGTGGAAACAGCCTTAAAGCGTATTTATATTGTAAGATAACTGAACGAGCATTGTTAAAAAAATGCTTGTTTCACGATTAAGTTGCTGTGTAAACAGGCTGCCGATCACTAAATGAAAGAGCAAAACGCTTGTTCATTGGGTGAAATGATGTTTTGTGCAGCACAAAATATCAACGTTCTCATCCGATGTAAACAGGACTCGCGCTGCCGAGAACCATTGCAGCCTGTGGGCACTTAGCTATCTAGTATAAATCAGTGTGCAAGGTTTGCTTTGGTCTGCCTGCTTAATAAACGTTGACAAAAATTTACCAATCGGCGGTCATATCATGCCACCGGTCAGTCTGCATAAATGAATCTTAAGAAACAAAAACAATAGATATGAAAAAAAAAATTGGGGGTCTAAATGCTGATTAAAAAATTTCAAATGAAATGTCAAGCACACCCAAAGAAGTTCTACTATGGAGAAGGCAAAAGAGTTTCACATTTTCTTAGATAATCCATTGATATGTTTTATGGCCTTAGAAGAGTTTTCTCCTTTGCAAGAGGAAGTCTTGTAGCCTTGGCCAGTATGACGGAGCTCTGTGGACTTTCTCATGCAATTTTTCCTCATTCTGTATTTTCAATGACCAAGAAGAATCTTCTGAATTTAAAATGTAAGAATTGTGTTGTGTCAAAGATCAAAGGCTTTTTCCTTCTGTATCTCCACCCAGAACAACTCAAGACAAAGCCGGAGAACAATGGTATCTATGAAGACTCCTGTCTCTCTCCTCCCACTTCCTGCCAATGAGTCTCTCCAAGATTTCACTGTACTCAATTTGCATAAAAAAACCTAGGAGCTTCTAACATTTTGATTTCTCTAAAGAGATTCACTTTCAGCTCAAACCATTACTCCCCTCATTTTGACCTCTAGAAGTAGCACAGTCCATAAATAAAACACAGATGGTCATACATGATGCAATTTTGATGAGTTGACCATAGCTATCGAAAATTTGCTTTAAATAGTACAAATACTAGTAAAAAAAACAGCAGATATTTGTGGAAAGAATTAAAATAAATGATTGATCAAACAGATTCAGTCGATGTGAGCAACTACCAATCAATAAGATTATGAGAGGTCCAGCAAGGTAGAAAAGTAGTATAAAATATAACTTTTAATAGAAAATTCTAAAAAAGAGCCCTCAGGCTAAAATCACACGAAATGACCACAGACAAAAAACACATATATGGACCAAATAATGACCAAAGTAGCCATCAGGCTGCAAGTACAGAGAACAAATGACATATATGTGACCAGCAAAAAGTATGACCAGATAGGGTGTGATAACACTCAAACGTCTCTAACACACCTGAATATGTCATATGAATTGCCTCTTGTAAAATCTAGGAAAAAGGAACAGTCTCACCGTGCTTCCAGGCGCTGTCCTCACCAACGGGATCCAGGTATGATCCATTACTGAGTCAATCAGGTATAGATCCTATTAGGATTAAGGAAAGGGGGGGCGTTTCCATAAAAGACCCGCACAATATCCTAACAAATGGACTCCCAGGATCATGTCAGTAGATGCCCCATGGTGCTCCCGATGAAATTCGTCTAGCGAATTTTCAGGAGAGGAGAAATGGGTCTTGTATACCAGCCGTTATGGCTGAATCAATACCTCATCTTCTTTTGAAGACCATCTCCTTTCCCAAGTAGATGAGGGATTGATTCAGTCATAATGGCTGGTACACTAGACCCACTTTTCCTCCCCTGAAGATTTGCTATATGAAACGCGTCGGGAGCACCATGGGGCATCTACTGACATGATCCTGGGTGTCCATTTGGAAAAAAAAGAAGTGAAAAAAATAGTCTTTTAAAAAATTGTTTAAAAATTTGCCACGACTTGAATATAGGGAATTTAATTAAATTTTTTACAAAAAATTAAACTCACTATACATACAAGATGCTTAAAAGAAAAAAGGTACATACAAGTACAATTAGTACACAAAAGTCTCAAAAGGGTAACCAAAGACAAAGATAATCGATGACAATCTTTCTGTCGCCTCTAGCCCAAAATCAATTGGTTCTGACAAGTGGGTATTTGTTCCGTTCCTTAGAACAACTATAGTATTTCTTTTTAACTCTCAAATTTGAAGCGGTCCTAAACATATAATTAGTTTTTGGACATGATGCAGGTTGGAAGCAACTTTGCGAATTAGGAAAATTATTCCCTTAGGGGGTCCTAATGAATGGTATCAGGACTCAGCTTGGGTAAGAGCAAGTCTTTGTGTTTATGGCCAATTTTTAAGGTGCATTTGCACTGCGCGATTATCGTGAAAGAGCGAATCCTAGGAACGCCCGTTTACTGATAATTTTGTAGTCTAAACAGGCTGCCAATCACTTGACGAGCGAGCGAAAGGCCCAAGAGATCATGGTTCAGTGCACATTCGAAGCACATTCAGCTACTAAGAGAACACCGATAGGCAAACAAGTAGCTGATCGGCAGTCGTCTAAATGGTCCCATGAAAAAATTTACATTTTATACAATATTATTAATTTGCAGTTCAAATGTATCCCTATAATGTAAATGGAAGTTTTAAAGACCCTTCAAAGAGTAAAATTATTTACAGTCAAGCCGTTGGCTATACAGATAAGATATTTTTCTATTTTTTCTTGGGATCTATGTGGAAAGCCAGAGGCAAGAAAGGGTCAGACAGGTTGGATTTTTACCCATTTATTTTGCCTGGAGATAAAACTATCCCTATTGAAATTATATGAGACATCTGAATCTCCAATAGTTATCTTATCACACGTGTATGTCCAGCTTTACGCTGACCTTAAATATTGAAATAGCACATTGACGCTCTGGATGTATATGTATTAAATATCCAAAGGGGGGATTTTTATTTTTTATATCTATTTATATTTTTTGCAGTTAATTTATGTTTTGTTTTTTTTAGTTTCGAAAAACTAAAACAGTTAAAAAAAAAAAAAAGTAAAAGCTGTTTCTAACCTTTTTTTGACACTACAAAGCTAATGCTAACAACCTACAAGAGACAATAGGTCTATAGAAACAACATTGTTAAACTACTACCTTCTATCAAATGCTACCCAGGCAGCCTTTGAACTGCAATTTGCAAAACATGCTTATTTGGTTTTTCATGGGGACTTGCTTCCACTTTCTAAGGGAGAAAAAAAAAAAATCAGTCCTACCTTGTCCGTGCTCCTCACCTTTGCCTGGGATCAATACAAGATTTTCTGTGAGACAATAGAAATTATATG
Organism: Phyllobates terribilis; assembly: GCF_046119375.1. Classification (NCBI taxonomy): domain Eukaryota; kingdom Metazoa; phylum Chordata; class Amphibia; order Anura; family Dendrobatidae; genus Phyllobates; species Phyllobates terribilis. The sequence continues at coordinate 130,288,039 of NW_027362770.1, read as the reverse complement.
TAATCACACAATTTTTGGTCCTGACAGGTAGGAATATGGAATTCTAATAATTACAATAAATTCAAAACCAAATTAAAAAAATAAAATCAAATCAGGTTGTATACCTACAGTAAAACAGTCCGGTGACATTAAAATTTGTGCAGGTGGATTAGCCATACATAGTGATAATAGTGATAGTAGACACTAGGCTGTCATTATTCTCAAGGACGAGTCCTACTTACACTGCTGCCAATGATTATTTTTAAGCACGCCTAAAAATAATTTGCTCCTTCTTTGAGGAACACTTGCTCATAGTAATATTTTTAGTTTAAATGCAGCATGAAGAGGTTGTCCATCCTAAGGATCAATGTCTGACCGGTGGAGGTGCTGTCCCAGGACCCACACCGATCAGCTGTTCTCGCTGCTGGCTGCAGCTACTATCAGTGGATGGAGCAGCTCCATAATTGAGCACTTCCGGTTGCCACCAGCACCGAGAACAGCTGATCGGAGGGGGTGCCGGGTGTTGAACCTACTCCGATCAGACATTGGTGACCCATCCTATGGATAGGTCATCAGTGTTAAAGTAGTGGATAACCTCTTTAAATGACTGCAATATAATTGCATGTAGGAGTCAAACAGGTATTGGCATAATATGAGCGTACTATAGGTAACATTTTCGGAAGTAGTCAAACTAAAATTTCCAAGAAAAGTAGGAACATCAAGTATAACAGAGCAAAGGCAATTGGTCCAATTAAGACTCGAATGAAATAAAATCTAACCAATAAAATTTCCACTGTAACCATAGTCTGTGATTTATAAAGAAGGGAGAATGGCTGAAACTTATCTTCCTGCAAAAATAATTATATTTCCCGCAAATATCGCGAAGATCCAAGAAGTCTGTGTATTGTAGTGAAACACAAAAGTTATGATCCAGCCATCCAAATTAGCAACCACAGACTGAATTCAGGTAATAGCCTTTTAGGGTCTCTTTGCATGCGTGGGCAGACTGCCTGCAAAGGATGGTAATGATATAGAAAGTCGATAGGTGCTTGTTAACTTTCATTTTCATGTGACAATGATCATAAAGGGGTTAGTATGAACAGTCCTTCATATGATCATACGTTCCAAATGACTTTCATTGTGGTCACCAGTGCATCCCTTATTTATACCAGGGAGAATACTCTTGACAAATGAGAAGGTTTCTGCTCACATAACAGATATGATTGAAGACAAACAAGTATTTTCTTGTTCTTCGATTTGAGGTCAGGTTTAAACTGTGCAGTGATCGTTCCTACAGGTGATCATCCCTTCGTATGAAAGGGCCTTAAAGTTCAAGTCAGAGGGTACAGAGGGCATCTTGATTTCTAAAAAAAAAAAAGGGCAACAGTGATAAGGACTTAGGGTGGCCATACACAGATGGCTGTCAACTGTACGATGCTTCAGACAATCATACAGCCAACAGTCATCTGAGCTGACTTTCCCATACACAGGAGTGCTCGCTTGGCTGAGCGCTCTTGTGTTCTCTATGAGAAAGCCGCTGACTGACACGTCGGCCGGCAGCTTATCTCAAGGAGAACAATGCAATCAGCAGTCTGAAATCGGACATAGGCAATCGACATCTCCCCCGAACATCAGTCAGCCGGTGATTGCCATACAAATTAGACTGTAGGCCAAACTTGTCAATATCGATGGCCCTCCACGCACATCAGATTAAAAGATAGTTGAACCAGCTCATTTTGATGTTACTGATGTTAATGGTAGCCTCCCAAATCTCTCAAGACAGATGTGTCTGGAGAGAGAAGAGTTGAACAGTTGTACTATGCAAAGTGCTTATACAGTATATATGGTGGATTTCAATTAAATTAGTAAGAGAAGAAGATATTTTTACAATGATGTTTCCTTCCTTTTCCTCTAGACTCAAAAAAATCTCAAGATAGGTGACACAAAATATCCAACTTTGGAGAAAAATGTAGTAAAAGTAAGGAAAGACCTATCGGCACTCAAGGTCAATTGATTGTTTTGGCACCATCCAAAGCTGTTAGAAGGTTGTAAGCATGAAATTCTAGCATGGAGGCCCATCTTATAAGAATGCAGGTACTAAAACTATGACTGTTAGGTAAACAATTAGGATCGGTGCAAAAATGTGTAAGTCGTTTAGAAAAATCTACAAAAAATGTGAAATTAGTAGTAGCAAACATGCAAGAATCTAAACAATACCAGTAATCAGGGACTTTAAAATCTTCAATATTTAGATTTGAGAGTCCTCGGTGGTTGATACCTTTTAATGGCTAACTGAAAAGCTGGTAACAGGTTGCAAGCTTTCGAGACTACTCAGGTCTCTTCATCAGGCTAGTACTAGCCTGATGAAGAGGACTGAGTAGTCTTGAAAGCTTGCAACCTGTTACCATCTTTTCAGTTGGCCAGCCTGATGAAGAGGCCTGAGTAGTCTCGAAAGCTTGCAACCTGTTACCATCTTTTCAGTTAGCCAGCCTGATGAAGAGACCTGAGTAGTCTCGAAAGCTTGCAATCTGTTACCATCTTTTCAGTTGGCCAGCCTGATGAAGAGGTCTGAGTAGTCTCGAAAGCTTGTAACCTGTTACCATCTGTTCAGTTACCATTAAAAGGTATCAACCACTGAGGACTCTCAAGTCTAAATATTTTTCTATCTACTGGATAACACGGTACAAAATAATTAAAAAATAAATATATATATATATATATATATATTTTATTATTATTTTTTTCCCTGTATTCAGATGAACAATGATATTGACAGATCACAATCAAGTCTGATTTTTATGCTTTTATGGATTGATACAATACATAACTTTCAAAATCAGAATTAAATGTATTAGTGAGACGCATTCACTGATCGTGTATGGTGGCTCAGAGAACCACGCAGCTCTATACTACCAAGCTATAGGCATCCAAAATTATACATCTGTATGGCACTATAATACTGAAATTGTCCCTTTTAGAAGCATGACAATATCTCCATAGTATGTCATTCAATCATACGTAACCAAAGGAATATGGAGGTTCCCATAGACTTTTATAGGTGTCATATTATGGGTCATGCACATATTCATGAGCCCAAGTAATATATTCCCAACAGAATCATAATAAAAAATAAATCAATAAAAAAAAATGGAAGTTCTTCTCACAATATAATAGTAATGTAAAAAAATATCATAGCTATTTTATTCAATTTAAAATTCATTTCAGTCAATATATTTTATATATTATAGCAAAATTGTGAATTTGACATTTTTTACTATTTATATTTCTATAGTGTATAATATCTATTATATTCATTTATCTTATTCATTGTACATCACTGCCATTCCGCTATGAAAATCACATTTACTTATTGACATTTTCCGGAATATCATTACCCATTGTTTCATACAATACTGTAAGAAGCTATAAAGTGTCAGTGCCGCGCTTTAAACTTTACAAGCATGATTTATGATTGCCATTTAATGACCAATGACAAATAAATGGTGCAAAGTATATAACTTACAAGTGCCTTTAAAAAAAAGTACAGCCATATAAAATCACCTAGTTGTAGGGAAAATACCGGTAATCTTTGTGCAGAACAAGAAAACGTAAGAGTAAATTCTCATTTCATTATCATCAACTATTTACTAAAATTTAGGCTAATAAGTTGCTACATTATTTAAAAAAAGCTGAATATACATATATAATATTCATAACTTGAAAAAAAACTACGGTATATTTCCATGCAAATTACATTATGGTACATTTTAATAGTTACTATAGTTATTATTATTAGTAATATGCTAATCACTACAATTTGACAATCCACAGTGGATAAATTATCATCGTTAATATTGAAAAAAATATTAATAATTATAGTGATAATGATTAGAATAATTATTTTACTTGTTTTTTATTTTTTTATTTTACCAAACTGCTAAAATGATTTTTTTATTTGTCATTTATCAGTCCACTGATGCTATCGAGAATGGAAAATATGAAATTAATTTGATTTTATATCTGGTCAAACAAACAACTTATCAGTAACTTTTCAACAGGTTGAATGTCTGGGGAGAGTAGGAAAGCCCCTTTACACATTCGACTTTCAGACGATAGCGGCGACTTTGGGTAACTTTATTCTAATGTGAATGGGCCTTTATCAAAATGTGAGTTTAATATATATTATGATATATTTAATATATATTTTTAGTTTTTATTTTACATATATGTGTGTAACATAAAATATATAATATATGTTTAAAAACATAATTATACATAATATTTGAGTATATATATATATATATATATATATATATATATATATATATATATATATATACTCGTCTTGTTAAGATTATGTAAATGCTTTTGTTATGTACATCCCTATCACATGTAAAGCGCCATGGAATAAATCGCGCTATAATAATAAATAATAATAATATATATATATATTTGTATACCCAAATTTTTTTATTTCACGTATAAGTATCACAGTTTCAAAAAACGGTTTTACAATACAAATATTCTTTCTTTATTTCATACTTATACATGATATGAAGTTCAAAAAAATTAAGGAAAAATATATTTGTGCATAACAATTAAAGTAAAAAAAATTGTGATACTTATATATGAAATAAAATGAGTAAATATATATATATATTCATATTACACAGATACAGTATATATACATATATATATATATATATACGGTATATATAGAGTACAGACCAAAAGTTTGGACACACCTTCTCATTTAAAGATTTTTCTGTATTTTCACCATCACACCTCCTCCTCCATGCTTCACGGTGGGAACCAGGCATGTATAGTCCATCCGTTCACCTTTTCTGCATCACACAAAGACATGGTGGTTGGAAGCAAAGATCTCAAATTTGGACTCATCAGACCAAAGCACAGATTTCCACTCGTCTAATGTCCATTCCTTGTGTTCTTTAGCCCAAACAAGTCTCTTCTGCTTGTTGCCCGTCCTTAGCAGTGGTTTCCTAGCAGCTATTTTACCATGAAGGCCTGGGGCACAAAGTCTCCTCTTAACAGTTGTTGAAGAGATGTGTCTGCCGCTAGAACTCTGTGTGGCATTGACCTGGTCTCTAATCTGAGCTGCTGTTAACCTGCGATTTCTGAGGCTGGTGACTTGGATAAACTTATCCTCAGAAGCAGAGGTGACTCTTGGTCTTCCTTTCCTGGGGCGGTCCTCATGTCAGCCAGTTTCTTTGTAGCGCTTGATGGTTTTTGCAACTGCACTTGGGGACACTTTCAAAGTTTGCCCAATTTTTCGGACTGACTGACCTTCATTTCTTAAAGTAATGATGGCCACTCGTTTTTCTTTACTTAGAATTTCTATTATGGCAAGAAAAAAGCAGCTAACAGTCTATTCAGTAGGACTATCAGCTGTGTATCCACCTGACTTCTGCACAACACAACTGATGGTCCCAACCCCATTTATAAGGCAAGAAATCCCACTTATTAAACCTGACAGGGCACACCTGTGAAGTGAAAACCATTTCTGGTGACTACCTCTTGAAGCTCATCAAGAGAATGCCAAGAGTGTGCAAAGCAGTCATCAAAGCAAAAGGTGGCTACTTTGAAGAACCTAGAATATAAGACATATTTTCAGTTGTTTCACACTTTTTTGTTAAGTATATAATTCCACATGTGTTAATTCATAGTTTTGATGCCTTCAGTGTGAATGTACAATTTTCATAGTCATGAAAATACAGAAAAATCTTTAAATGAGGTGTGTCCAAACTTTTGGTCTGTACTGTACATAAGCACACATTATAGATATATATTACACATACACACAGTATATATATATAAATATATATATACACATATATACACACACACGGTATAGATATATATTACACTATATATTTCACATACACACACAGTATATATATATATATATAAATATACAGTATATGTATATATATATATATATATATATATATATATATATATACACACACACAGTATAGATATGTATTACACATACACACAGTATATATATATATATATATATATATATATATATATATATATATATATATATATACACACACACACACAGTATAAATATATATTACACATACACACACAGTATATATACACACACGCACATTAACAATCTCAATGTGATTATATGTGTATTGCTTCGGCCTGGATGCCATAATTTAGGGTAGACATCTTCAAACAATGGGTCTGCGTTTATCTTTATGTCTCAATATATAGGGAGTATTTAGTATCACTAATAGCTAAAAATCGCTATAATACTGCAAAACTTCAGAGTATATAAATGATACAGTATTATAAATGATACTGTAAGGTTGAGAAGCCCTGGAGAGGGACAGGAGAGCACACAAAATAGGTCAATACCGTCTAGTAAAGGATAAGTATAAACAATAGTACTAAACCCGATTCTATTCGGCCCACCTTAACGTGCCAGTTTCCATTTCTGCCATTATACTGTAAGTTTAATACTGCTGTGCATCATACTGACATGTAAAAAAAGACTAAAAACACATTTCTGGCCTCAGTTGACTTATGATTTTTTTTTTATTATGCAATAAAGCAAACTAATTCAGTCAATAAAAAAAGTCAAAATACCAATATATACCATAACAAAGGCTGGCTATACACTTTAGGTATCATTACTTTAATGAGATCCAGGGTTTTACCATGTCCGATCCAGGGTGATAAGTGGCGCCAGAGATGTCTGTTTGACGCTTATCATTACCCAGTACAATTATGTGTTTATGAGCGAGTTGGGAAACATAGTTTGTTCAGCCAACTGCAATAACAAGCAAATGATCTCAGCCATCTAAAGGTCCAAAGTAAAGATTCTTCTAGCAATTGTCCCTCTAGTATACCGTATATTTGGGAGAAAATATATAGTTTTCTAAGTGCTTCCATAGTTTAGAGTCAAACCCATGGTCCCAATTTTTTTTCAATCATTTTTATACCCTTGAATTGAAAGTTGGCAGATAATTCAAAATTCATTCCCCAATAACACCTCAGTCCACATACATATTGGACAGGACCAAATATAAATGTTATGAAATAAGTGGTCCCGAACCATTTAGACAGTCACTTATCTCTGCCGGACAGACCGTGTTTGCTGCCAATAAATGTAAAGGACTATCTGTAAAAATGACCTAAATTCTCTATATAATGTATATACCCATCGAATTTCAGGGGCTTACAGAACCCCTTTACATATGTTCTGTTAGGCCAAGTGAAGGGTTTTATGGGGAGTCATCCACTCAAGCCTCCCCTCTGTTTGCGCAAACCAAAGGTCCAAAAAGCATCTGTCCTTTGGAGAGCCCAGCTCATTAACCATAAAGCACGTTGACTTATTTATTTTACTTGCCTATAGAGCGCCAACATATTTGGAAGAGTTTTAAAGACAGTGTCATCAGTGTTCCCAGTGGGGTCTATAACCTAATTTCCCTATCAGCAAGTCTTTGGTGTGTAGGAGGAAACCGGAGAACACCGGTGACAACATACAAACTCCTTGCAGCTGTTGTCCTTTGTGGGATTTGAACCCAGGACCCCAGCAATGCAAAGAAGCAACTAACCACTGAGCCAACCTGCTGCCCATAAGTGCCCTGTATAATTTGTATCTTTCAAAAATGCCTGATTTGACTTGGTAGTGAGACCCCAGTAATATGCTCAATGTTCAGCGGAGCTTGTTTTATGCTTGGGGGGTTGTACAAAAATGAAACCCCTTCAAGATATAGCACAACACATTTTGTCATAGATGTGGAAGGTGCAATCTTAAAATCTTAAACAATGGCCTCATATTAGTCCACTGGTATTTTGTTAGAGCAATACGACCTACCAATCGCATATCCTCAAGCCATATATATAAGGTTAATGACGGCCTAACCTACCGATTCTGATGGAACTGGCTGACAATCTAAAGTGTATGGGGGCCTTCTGAATATCCCTCGACAAATGATGTTTGGGATGAGAAGCACCACTCTAGTTAAATTATATTTCTAAGCCCTTTTGTTCCTGCAGGAGAAAAGCTGTTGGCAGAAGAGTCTGGCAGAGAAATACTCAACTCTTCCCAATACATCCATAGCCAAATGGAGCGTTCATGTGTATGAAGGCTTTCGGGGGAAATAGTGGTTGGCTGACTCATATAAGGTGCAACTTCAGCCCCAAGGTCTTCCCGATACGCATTAGATAAAAATTGGCCTAAGCCACCGATTTTGGTGGGTTTGAAAGACCATCTGATGTGTATGGGGGCCTCCTGACCCTCAGTCCGGATAAGAAATCCAGAGTGTTGAACTTCAATGACCAATCGTTTGTATTCTTGTGATTGGGCAAGTCAAGAGAGATAGCCGGCAGCCCAAAAACTCGTGCAGTCAACAGCTATGTAATGTGTATTAAGACCATTAGTTTAAGGGTACAGTCAGATGGCCGTATAAATCGGAGATCAGAATACAATGCTTGGACTGGCCGCGGCTCTTCCGACCTGAGCAGGACAGTTGCATAGAAATACATGAAGCTGTCACTCTCGGGTCGGTAGAGCCGTTGGCCAATCCCAGCATTGCGTTTTGATCTCCATCCGACTGTGTTGACTGCGCCATAACAGTAAAAATATGTATACATTAATGCATTTACACCTTCTATAAATCCTAAAAAAAAAAGACCTCCCATAATAAATGTCAAGAGAGACTAAGGGCTGGATATAGATAGATCGAACACTGAGTAATCAAGTTTAATAGGGTAAATTATCAACAAGCTTAGAAGTTTATATTTTGACCTAAATTGCATAAAACAACAATCACAACATTATCTAGAGAGAATATAAGCGCTATGGAAATTAGTGGTGCCGTGTGAGTGGGGACAGTGATGATCATGTCTTGAAAGCGATGCAGAATAGGATGGCGCTATATAAATAAGCATAACAATAAAATAAATTGACTAATGACTTATTCTCAGCTGTCAGAAGATTTACCAAATTTATCATAATCACACTGTGTGATGCATTTTAAAATTTGCACCAAAATCTGCGAGCCAACAAAATTTATGCTCGCCTAAAACAAAAAATTCGCTGCGCCTGCAAATTTGAGCATGGCTCACGGGGTCATTATTTTTTCAAATAAGTGTTTAATAAATCCGGCTAGAGCTTGGCGCCAGAATTTTCTGGCCAAAAACAGGAGCGACCACCTTAGTAAATGATTGACTATTCAAAATAATGGTTAAATTATAAAAATATATTCACAAATCTACAACAAATTGGCAGGTTTGGTGAGGGTATGTGTGTTTGCTAGCCACAAAACTAATACACTAAGTAAAAAAAAAAAAAAAAGTAGTATATATGTATATAAATTTTTTCTCCCTTTTTGATATATATAACAAAAATGGAGGCAGTCTTCCAATGCAATAAGGTTAGATGTAAAATGGATTTTTATTGGCCCATAATGGTGACATTGCGGTCCACATGAGGACCTCTTTGAAGCATTGGCACCCATTAATCATTACTGATTCTCCACAAACACACACATATATATATATATGTGTCATGTTAAATATGTCATGTTATGAATGTCTGTGGCCAATGGCTATACAGTTTTTGAGAATATATATATATATTTTTTTCCAAAAATGTTTAGTCATCGGCCACCGTCATTTATAACAGTCCACCTTCTATCCAGATGATTATTAATACATTGAACTCACCATTACTGGGGTTACTTTGCGGCACTCCACTCCGCCTCATCCATTCGTAAGGATTGCGCCTCTGTGTATTAGGTGACAAAGGAGGCGCAGTGCTGGTCATAGATGGTGGCAAAAGTCCAGAGCCTGGTGGTTGAACGGGGTTAAAATCAGGTGGGCTGAATCCAATCTGTCCTGGGTTGGCAGAAGATGCTGGTGGTCCTGGTCCATAAGAATGCCAGTCATCTCTGCTAGGAGCATAGGGTGAACTCCAGGTGCCACCCGGTTGCCCATGATGTGGATCGCTGTTAATCCCAGGGACATGATGATAGCTGGCAAAATCAGAATACTGAGGAGGAGCAGGGACATAATTTTGGGGGTTGAGATTCAGACCAGCATGCCTAACAGGGTTGGGGTACATATTGCTGTCCTTATCCAAAAGATAACCGACGTACATTTTCCAAGATTAGTCCAGTGCACATAATGTGCCTCCCAGCTGTATCATGAGAGTTTTTCTTCTTAACTCTGTCCTACTTCTTCCTGGTTGACTGTTGTTCCCTTCACCTTCCTTGGCAGCTCACTAGCAATCACTTTGATAGGCACCTCCCTGTCTAAACCCTTTTATTGGGCCAGTAGGCCTACGATTTGCATTGAAAGACAGCTTTTGCATTTCAAAGAGACTCAAGTGCAAGAATCAAAGTGGAAGCCACTAGGTGAATTCAAATAGTACAAATTGCTTCACAGATAGCCAAGATGTGTGTCAGCGTGTGTGTGTGTGTGTGTGTGTGTCTCAAGGAAAAAAAAAAAAATCATCCCAAGGACAATACTCTAAACTCAATTAACAAACCAAAGCACTCGAAATCCAAGTCAAACACTGAGAAGTTTTTACTATGTTAAACTTACAGATCTTCCAGGGTTCACCGGAACTAGATAAGTCGTATACAGAAGAACAGGTGAGTGTCGCCCTTGAAATACCAGCTCCGTTGTCGAAAGGAAGTTGTAAATTGTACATGGCAGCTTCAGAAACGTCATGCGGAATACTGGAATTGTAGTATCACCGTGTGGCTTCTTCTTAAACCCTCGAGTTTGTTGGTCACAATTTAATTTTTTATTTTTATCTTATCTTGCTCAGCTTTGTACATTCAGTCTTTAGAGTTGTATGTGGATGGGGCGCGCTATTAGTGGAGTGTGTGCGTTACAATACATCCATGGCAGATTAGTGTTGTTTATGTAATGGGTCTTGCATTGAAGCGGCCAAAGGTTATAGTACGTAGAGGATTATAAGTATAATCTGACAAACGTTTCTTGTCACTCACTTGTCATGGTATTCATACTCAGCCCTATCTATTTTCATATGGATAAGCTGCAATACCTAACATGGCCTATGGACAAGAGTGGCGCTGTTTCTGGTCCTGACTCCTTATCTTGATAAATTTGAATTGATTTCAAGAAATCATAATTACGTGGGAAGGGGGGTCAATGTTGGACTTTTCTTGTTGGGCAAAGTAAGAGTTATATGTGGGGTAAAATTATGGAAAATAGTTTGAAAACTACATTAGGGTATTACTATGTCAATAGTTTCAATCAAAGATTAAGAGAAGTGATTGAGCTTTGAAATTGATGGTTAGAATATTTCGAAGAAGTTGGATATTTTGTTTCCTCTCTTCCCATCTATGATCTAAAGAACCGCACAAATCATCATTCATTTCCGTGGTCAGTGTCAGACTGAAGAACATTGGACCCACCAGAGATTTGATTCGGAGGGCCCACCTTTCTCCCCCACTCAAGAGCCCCATAGCAGCTGCAAGGTTTGCACTATGAACTCTCCTGAAGGAGAAGACAGGGCCCACCGGAGGATTCTCCAATTCTCTGGTGGGCCAGTCCAACCCTGTCCATGGTTATATCTCATAATGCACTTGCCAATTGCTCTGATTTTGAAGACTCTTTGGGATTCTAGAAGTGGGAGCCTCTGCAAGGAACATTATGCCAGAAGAACCTGTAATTTGATAGGAATTGTCTAAACCAGACCTATAGATGGATATGGGTTTAAGATTGACAACAGATTAATGTGATGATGATGAACATTCATCAACTATAATAATGACTATATACAAACTAGTGGTGCAATGCAATCCATGTATCTGTCATTCAATCTGGTCCACAAACTCATAGTCCAGTCCATTTACCTGTTGCTTGCTTCAGTCCATGTATCTTTACTAGTTTGTACCATGTTGCCAGCCAGTCTATGTGCTTTGTAGCCCAAGTACCTCACTCAATTCCATGCACCTATGGTTTAGTCCACAGTCCACTCCATGTACGTGTAGCTCAGTCTATCCATGAACATGTTGTTCTCTTCAATCCATACACCTGTAATTCAGCCAAGTCCATATAGTTGTGGCTCAGTCTAGTCCACGCACACACTTGATGTTCAACCTATCCATGCACCTATGGTTCAGTCCAGTCCATACACCTGTCGTCCTGTCCAATCCATGTGCCCCTGGTTTAGTGCAATACAGTCCATGCACCTATGGCTCTGTCCAGCCCATGTACCTCTGGTTCACTCCACTTCATGCACCTGTAGTTCAGTCAAGGTTGTGTATCCATTGTTGAGTGTTCAGTCCATTCATCTGTGGCCCTGTCCAGTCCATGTGCCCCTGGTCTAGTGCAATCCAGCCCATGTACCTCTGGTTCACTCCACTTCATGCACTTGTAGTTCAGTCAAGGTTGTGTATCCATTGTTGAGTGTTCAGTCCATTCATCTGTGGCCCTGTCCAGTCCATGTGCCCCTGGTCTAGTGCAATCCAGCCCATGTACCTGGGTTCACTCCACTTCATGCACCTGTAGTTCAGTCAAGGTTGTGTATCCATTGTTGAGTGTTCAGTCCATTCATCTGTGGCCCTGTCCAGTCCATGTGCCCCTGGTCTAGTGCAATCCAGCCCATGTACCTGGGTTCACTCCACTTCATGCACTTGTAGTTCAGTCAAGGTTGTGTATCCATTGTTGAGTGTTCATTAAAGTCCACACACCTGTGCTTCACTCCTGTTCATACATCTGTTGTCCTGTCCAGTCCATGTACCTCTGGTTCAGTGCACTGTATGCACCTGTGATCTGTCCGTGCACCTTTGGTTCAGTGCAGTGTATATACCTGAAGTTCCATCTAGTCCATATACAAGTCATTCCATCTATTCAAGTATTTCCACGAACATGTATATTTTTTAAATTAATTCTGGAGATATTATGGGTGAAATCACCACCAGCTGCCTTTGTATTTGCATTTGTCGTCCTATACTCAATATCAACGCTTAAATATGGACCATTACTATCGCAGCCCTACCCCCTATTCCTTTCCCTGCACAATTTCAAGTCATTATATTTTTATAATGGGGCTAAAAAACATCTTTATACTGCAGGTAGAGTAATATGCCATTGAACCTTCCTTTATATGGTACAGAAATATAGAGATGAAAAGAACATGATTGGCCATAAAGCTCTTGATGATAAATCTATTCATTCTAAGGCTGTATTATGGCTCTGTTTGGCACAGTGTCCCTCCAAGGGCTGCCATATAGATGAGCCATCTGTATGTATCCACTTTCAGGAAGGTATTGTTTTTTGGAAGACTCATAGAGTCTTAACGAGACTGAACGGTAATGCATGGGGCCTGTTCATCTCTATATCATGACCTACAGTCTCTACGCTTGTATGCACAAGTCCTAACGGTGGCCATACACATAAATTGATGTCCAAATAAGTTTGGCAACAGCTATCTCTGACACCCCATCCACATATATCAGGAAAGCTGGGGAGCAAATAGGGTTTTATCCGGTGGTGACATCAGTACCAGCTGCTGCAAACCCACAGGTTGCAGGACCAGGAGAAATCTGTAGTGGAACTTGAGTGGTTCTTCTGCACTGCTGATGAGGTTCCATGGAAAGAACCCAGGAAACACAGGATGAATGAATGTAGTTTTAATATCTACTACGCATTTCAAAGTTATCCAAGTTCTTCTTCAGGATGCAACTTTGACATATCATGTGCCCTTTTGGCGCTCTTATTCAAACGCCAATGTATCCTATAAAGCTGTTTGTTTGTAAATGGATTTTCACTGTGGTTGTAGCCTGAGGAAGAAGTTGAATAACTTCGAAACGCATAGATATTAAAAACGCATTCATTCACCCTGTGTTTCCTGGGTCCTTTCTATAGAACCTCACCAACAGTACAGAATAATTACTACAGATTACCCCATCCACGTAAACTCTCGGCTCAATCCTTATCTACCCCAAAATCATTAAGGGAGAGTCAGGAGAATCCTTCATGTTAGGTGTTCAGCAGAATTTGACAAAATTTTCAGATTTGAATGACTTTAATGTGTACAGGGTGGGCCATTTATATGGATACACCTAAATTAAATGGGAATGTTTGGTGATATCAACTTCCTGTTTGTGGCACATTAGTATATGGGAGGGGGAAAACTTTTCCAGATGGGTGGTGACCATGGCGGCGATTTTGAAGTTGGCCATTTTGGATCCAACTTTATTTTTTTCAATGGGAAGAGGGTCATGTGACACATCAAACTTATTGAGAATTTCATAATCTTGATGGTATTTCGTATCTTGATGGTATGGTGTGGTATATGGGGTACAAAGATAGTGGGGCCATTTTTCATCAATGGAAACCTCAATGCCTCTGGATATCTGAAATTGCTACATGATGATGCGTTGCCCTTTTGATGCACTGAAGATGGCACGTTCCCTGAGTTTTTCCAACAAGATGGTGCACCACCACATTATGGGTGTCAGGTCCGAGCATTCCTACATGAACAGTTTCCTGGAAAGTGGATTGGTCGTCGTGGGCCAGTTGAATGGCCACCAAGGTCTCCTGATCTGACCTCCTTAGACTTTTATCTTTGGGGTCATCTCAACGCAATTGTTTATGCTGTGAAGATACGAGATGTGCAGCATCTGAAACAACGGATACTGGAAGCCTGTGCTAGCATTTCTTCTGCGGTGTTGCTATCAGTGTGTCAAGAGTGGGAGAAGAGGGTTGCATTGACAATCCAACACAATGGGCAGCACTTTGAACACATTTTATAAGTGGTCATAAACTTGTAAAAAACTCATGACAGAATAAAGTTACGTTAAAACCAAGCACACCATTGTTTATCTTATGAAATTCTCCATAAGTTTGATGTGTCACATGACCCTCTTCCCATTGAAAAAAATAAAGTTGGATACAAAATGGCCACCATGGTCACCACCCATCTGGAAAAGTTTTCCCCCTCCCATATACTAATGTGCCACAAACAGGAAGTTGATATCACCAACCATTCCCATTTAATTTAGGTGTATCCATATAAATGGCCCACCCTGTATTTATTGATTTTACTTGCTTACAGAGCGCCATTACTTTCCACAGCGCTTTACAGATATTATAATCACTGTCCCCATTGGGGCTCATAATCTAAATCCTCTATCAGTATGTCTTTGAAGTGTGGGAAAAAACTGGAGAACCTGTAGGAAACCCATGCAAACACGGGGAGAACGAACATACAAACTCCTTGCAGATGTTGTCCTTGGTGGGAATTTAAACCCAGGAGCCAGACGCTGCTGGTGCCACCATTATAAGGTAAGGCTAGTCCTGCCTTCAGAAAGGATAGATCAGGCAATCTGACGATTTAACTCCCTTGATTGCCAGAAGAGACTATATTTCCCCCTACACAGTCCGATTTCTAGTTACAAGTAAATCTGAGGTTTTTCAAGGTGATCTTGCCCTCTTCAATCCATATTTTATAGCATGCACTTACTGATAATAATTGCACTTCTAGAAATGGCCTAATATCACTCATTGAGGAGCATTAAAGGTACTGATAAGATGGAAACTGAGCATTGGCTATAGGGAGCACAGATGCAGCAGTCATATCGGGCTGATAGGGGAGAGACAATAAGTATACTCCTCTGTCACATAAGAAACCTTCGACCCTACTATGGCCTTCAGACCAAACATTCAAGCCTTTACCACCTCCTGCCTCTTCCAACTGAAAAGAATTTCCTGAACCTACCCCTTCCTTAACCTTGAGTCAACAAAAATTATTATGTATACCCTCATCATCTCCTGCCTAGGCTACTGTAACATTCCTCTCTGTGGTCTCCTATTTAACACCCTTGCCCCTCAAATTTGTTGGCTGGCTCATCCTATCCCCATGCTAATTGCTTCACTAGCTCCATATTACCCACAGAATTCAGTTTTACACATTAACAATGACAAATGAGACCGTTTATAATCTGTTCCTTCTATACGACTCTAAACAAATCTCTTGATACCTCCCTACAAGTAATTACCGGTCATCACAAGTTCTACGTCTTTGTTCCCGAGATACAAAATCATCTTCAAAATTTCTCCCGTGCTTCCTCCATACGCTAGAATTCGCTACCTCAAAATATCACAATGTTCTCCACGATTGAAGGCTTCAAAAGCAACCTGAAAACCAAGCTCTTCATAAATGCCTACAACCTTCCATAACCCTGCTGCCACATTACAACCTGTTGCCCCCCGACATCCACCAATATAGTTTCTATATTGTAAGTCAAGGTAGGGTCTCCCTCCAGACCGGTCTTATTGTACTTTATATGTATTTTATATATACATGTGCAGCACCCTGGAATTAATTATCCATTAAAAAAAGAAGCAGCCTCCTAGGTTATAGTGATACACATAGCACATGGTAGGTGAGGGCTCTGGTCACATTTTGAATTTGGTCCCAGGTGCTTGAAGTTACGCCTCTTTTGGAAAATACAGTTTGCTTAATGGAGCCATCTGCATGCTAATCGACTGCAGACTACTGGGAGCCAGCAGAGATCTGACCACTTGTTTCAAGGGATAGAAAGGAAGATTTAGTCCCATTTGGTCACTCACATGTAGGCAGATTGAAGAATTGTTCATGAAGTCATCTGTAGCAGGATTGCTCAATGTCTACTTGGATTTATGTAACACTGGTCAGTCCGAAGTACAATATATGTGTATGATATAAAGAAAAACTGCTAATCTCTAAAGTATGTACATGACTAAGAGGAGGGAATAAAGGCTCCTATATTTAGTTTGTCTGCTGCCTTCATTCTGTCAAAACTGATGTTTAATCAAATATGTCTATAAGTCTAATCAGTGCACCCTGGGTGTGGCCAAGAGGCTCAGGGCACCATTTTGCCAATTGGTTTTGCTAGTCTGTACCTCCCACACTAGTAAAAGGGCTTGCTGCAGACAAGACAGTGCTGTCAATCATCAGTGAAGTAGGTGAGAACATGCAATATCAGTGGGCAGAATGGGACATTGAGCCACTTGGCCACACCAATGGTGCATCATGCTTCCTAATCATAATTGAGCACTGAGTCCGTTGGTCTTGTCAAAGTGGCACCAAGCATCTTAATTAGGATATTTGATTAAACTACAGTTAATGTAGAACACAGGCAGTGATTAGACCACAAATGATGCAATGCAATTTTTATAGGGGGTGTATACCCTATAAGGCAATATGCTGAGCTTATAATATCAGTTTGGGCTGATTGAGAGTTATTCCCAAGATAGTAAGTAAAGTTAACCCTTTTCCATTGGATGGTTTTTGGTCTAATAGGTGGGACTCTCAACCATCCTAAAAATGGGACTCTGGAACCCGGGATGCTTGACCTCCACGCTATTGTCTATGAGACTGCATAGAGCTGTACTCTGCTCTTTTTTTCAGTCCCATAGAGAACGAATGGAGTGGAGGTTGAGTTTACGCACCTCAGCTCCATTCAAGATGGAGCTCAGCAGAACCCACTTTAAGGCCACAGCCCCACTATTAGTATTTGGTCAGTATTTTTTCTCAGGAGTTGGAGCCAAAACCAGGTGAGGAACAATCAGAGAAAAGGTATAATAAAAACAAGTCACCAATTCTGCATTTTTCACCCACTCCTGGTTTTGGCTCCCACTCCTGAGAAAAAATACTGACCGAATACTGACCAAATACGGATAGTGGGCCGTGGCCTAAGGTGAATGAATGCTCATAGAAAAAAAAAACTAAATCGGGAAAAAGCCTGTCTAAACTTACAAATTATCTTGCTTTCTCGGCAGCACATCATCCTGTTTAAACAAGACATGTGCTGCCGAGAACAATGATAGTTGACTTTTATAAACTGGCTCTTAAATAACCACCCCATCAACTTGCATATAGCTAATAAATAAAGGCACCCTAAATGCCTTCATACTCGTTAGACTAGTATCAGCCAAATGCGCCGATATTGACGGATTCGGCCAACACTCTATCGTATGTAGGAGCCCCAGACTATCTAGTGTTGGGCTAGATATAGACTAGGCATGTTTGTTGTATTTGTTCTCCGGGAGATAAGCCACCACCATACATGACTCTATCATAAAGAATACAAGAACACTTGGTTGAACAAGCTCTCGTCTGTAGAAGAGCTTGCCGAGATGGTTGCCGGTTGAACAATTGGCCTAAACATCATTCTGTCGAAAGCCATCTTATGTGTATGGCCGACTTAAGTTTCCTGTGCTCATGTGAACAGCGCACAAACAATATTGCTAATCTGCAATCACTGATTGACGATGACTTCTTGTAATCGGGTCGTTACACTGTAAGTTGTGAATGGCTTCCTTTGCTTTACAGATAGTAGATATCATTGTACTTTATAGCTGTATTAAAAAGTTTCCGTGTATAAAAAATTACTCTCAGAATTCAGATTTTTTTTTTTATAAATATGTCTAACAACCCTGCAGGTCCAAATGTGACACCTACCAAAACCAAGTGACTTGTCACCTGGTATCTCTTTGATATATGGCCCTCATTAGAGTACGCTTATTGAGCCACGGAGCATAAAATGGCGCCATGAAGTGTGTAAATTGACCATAAACATTCTAAGTAAAGACACGGCCCATTAAGTTATTCTCCAAAATCTGTGAAAAGGCTTAACCACGACATCTTTATGGAAATTACGTGTTGAGTAGAGTCTGTCTGTCTCTATTCTAAGGAGCTGTGCAAATAATGAAGGTCGAATGAAGCTTTAGTGCAGCATCATTGACTTATAAATTATAATAGGCCCATAATGACCAAAAAATAATACAGGTGATATACCCATGCAACTAGATTAAAACAAGAGACATAAGGGAAAAAAAAGAATGCATTAGATTTTATTTAAAAAAAAAAAGAATTCAACTGGAAAATCCAACTGTTCAATTAATGTATTTCTCTGGTAATAGACTCCGGAGGATTGGCGTAATGTGGGGATCCAATAGAGGAGATGATTTCCAACACCAATAGATAGGTAGATAAAACTTAGCCTTTAATCATATAGGGTAAAAAAAATGGCAAAATGTGCACATATTAAAGAAATTCTTAATGCTTACGCGTTTCAGGTCAAAAACCCCTTAATCAAAGTTTTGATTAAGTGTTTCTCTACCCAAAACTCGTAAGCATTATGGATTTTTTTTAACACGTGCACATTCGGCCAATTCTTTAATTCTACATGATTAAAGGCAAGTTTTAACTACTTTTCCATTGGTGCTAGACAACATCCCCCCTATGGTCTACAGAGAGCTATTTGACCTGGCAGCCAGACAACTGCATACTCCGTGCACCACACCCAGACCACAGACTGTCTACCGTGGAGTTTTCCTAGGATACTTATCTCTAGTACTGGAGTGATGAGCTGAACTAACACTTTTTCTACTTGATTGCAATGTAGGGATGCCCTGGGCACAAAATTCAGAGGATTGCAAAATTTCCAAATTAAAGAAGAAGAAAGTAACAGTGGCATTGCTATTTTCCAAGATCAAGAGAAGTATACGTCTCGGATTTCCAGATGGGTTCCCCTGGTGAGCGCCACTTTGATCTATCAGTGTTAACATGACGTTGACTTGATACCCTTGTGGAGTAGGGGGCTGCAGGTTAGCCTACCACTCTCTGTCTTGTAGGCTGCAGTCTGCTGTAGGTCTACAGCTCAAAATACATTGGTGTCCACTGCCAAGGAGAAGAGAATTTGGTCACTTAGATTACGTGAGCATGAACGTTATTTTTTGCGAAAGGTACAAAGGTGGCATTATTACTTTTGGAGGGGTACTTAAGGATCATCATTACTAAGGTGGCACTAATAGGAAATTAATGTATTCAAATCGGGCACCGAGTCTGCATTATTTCTTTTAAGGGGTGCACAGGTGTCATTATTTGTTTTAAGAGGACAATCGGGGCATTATTTTTTTTAAGTGGCACAGTGGTAAGGGTGTTGTTAGACTAAGTTCACATGTCCAGTAATCATCCGTTTCAAACGGATCCAGCGGCAATCAGTTATCTTAGCAGGTCAAAAAATATTGTGTAGACACAACTGCTAAAAAAACTGACTCCAACTGGATCTGTTTTTTTTAACATTGAAGTCTATGGAAAAAGAATTTGTTAAATAGTCCTCTGTTTTTCTTCCATTTGAAACAAATCTGTTTTTTGCTTACTGGATGAGCTTTAAATGGATGAATGGATGATTATGTGACAGTTCACATGTCCAGTAGTCATGTGTCTGAAACTGATCCAGTAAGCAAAAAAACCTATGTTTCAAATGGAAAAAAGAGGATGGCTACTTAACTGCAGTAACAAGTAGAATAAGATAAGAGCCAGTCATACCTATGTAATAGCATAGCCCCCCCACCGTCCTGTAATCAGTGGGACTGTCCCACCACATCAGGGCTTTGTCCTGGCTTCTATTATTCACCCTCGGTCCGATTTCTTCATTGCTCCACAGCTGCTCCTCCTTAGGGGGACAGGCTGCATCTTTCTGCACTGACCTATATTAAATTATAATATTCACACTTCTTTGGTGATCAGGTCTCCCCAGGATTCAAACTCACATCTCCATGCTCTCAGGCAGCTCTAACTAGGAGCCACAGCCCATAATGAGAATTATAGGAGAATTTGGTAACCTTGAGATGTTTTGCAAGCAGTGAACACAGAAGCAGATTATACATGTACATTGTATACAGCAGTGTATTTCTTTGTACTTGTATACTGAGGTGAAGAAAAAGTCAGATTTTTGTTTTTCCTATAAAACTACTAAAAATAATAAAAAGCAATTCCAAAAATGTCATTTTCTCTTTTCTATGTCTCCCCAGGTCTCAAGCCCACAACCCTCAATACCACAGGCAGGAGCTAAAGCTGCTGAGCCACAGGCTCTGGTGATGTCACAGGGAGAATTTTATATACTTGATCTGTATTGCAGGCTCTAACTCCACAGGCAGGTTACATAGAGATGCATTTGTACATAGCAGTGCATTTTTATGTCTCTGCATTCTAGAGGGAAAATAAAAGAGATTTTTTTTCTTCCTATAAAATCACTAAAAAATAATGAAAAACACTTACATAAAAGGTCAGTTTTCATTTGCTTTTTAAAAAATAATAAACATCACAAATCAGCACATAACATGGTCATATTTAGTGTCCCTGAAATCGTAACGACCCGCACAACACAGCGATCAGATTATTTACGGGAATCGGTAATTTGTGTAAAAAAATGGGATGATTTAATATTTTTTCTCTATTAAACTCATAAACAAAATGTAACGCTGAGGCCGTGTTCACACGTAGCCTCCGCACCACAAGACGCAATAATAATCTTCTCTGATTGCTTCGTGTTTGCGGTGTTTCTTTTATGCGTGTTCCACCATATTTGATGCGTTTTTTGGTGTAAATGTAAAGCCGCGTTTTTAATGCTTTTTTTAATAGTACAGAAAATCTTTGATTCTGCACTAAAAAAATGCACCAAAACCGCAGAGATCAGCAGCGTCTTTAGACCACAGAGGGCGAAGATTTCATGAACTCACAACTACTTTGCTTGGACATTTAGACCATGTTCACATATAGCCGTCTCCTCCGCAGCTGTGCTGTGATTTTCTCATGCGAGAGGATCGGAGCACAAAGCACTGACACTCGGCTCACACTCTGACCCGCATAATTGGCCCGATTCCCTCACAGGAGAGAATGGATGGCTGTGTGACCCCGGCTTAATACAGAGGCTACAGGAGGCAAACGGTGCAACATTTTTAATGGAACCCAAATGCAAAATGATTTTTAGCCTCAATTGCTTGCTTTTAAGTAAGAAAGAAAAACTGTCCCCAAAGGTGGACAACCCCTTTAAGTAGCTTGTGTATGGGACCCACAATATGAGAACATTGTCACTAAAAACTAACACTGCAATGATAACAGCACTGATGATGATAATAATAATAATATCAATAATAAAAATATAATAGCAATAATAAATCATAATAATATCAATAATAATATAAATAATAAAGAATAAAATTGATATTAAATGCTAAATAATAATAATAACAATATCAATAATAATAATACAATATAATTATAGTAATAATAATAATATAATATAAAACGGAGTTGGACTCAATTCACAGAAAAACTGCAGCTTTAACAAAGAAAAGGAAGCGACTATGAATGAGAAGTAAATTAGATATTGTTGTAGTTATTATTTTTATCATTATTATTTATTATTACTTTTATTATTGCTATTATTATATCAGAACTGAAAAATAATATAAATGATAATAAATAATAATAATAATTATGATAATAAAAGTAATAATAAATAAAATAATACTAATAAAAATAATAACAACTACAACAATAATATCGCAAATCATTTCCATTTGTATTCACTTCCTTCTGCTGGTTAAATATGAAGCAGTTTTTCTCTGAATTGAGTCCAACTCGGCTTTACATTGTATCATTATTATTATTATTAATTCATTTCCGTTGGTTATTGCCCCTGTTTATTTGTCGTTTCCTCTCCTGTGACATAAAGATCAGAATCATCAGCATAAACTGCCATAATTACTGACTATAACCATAAATATAACACCAGCTACTTGCTTTAATCAATACAATTGGTGCAATATACAGGATGACTTCAGATACAGGGATAATTGTCCAGAGATTTATGGTGATCAAGTTATTAAAAGAAGGTGATTCCTAAATCAATGGCTGCACTCTGCTATTATTATCAGGAGTATCGTTAATGTTATTTTCTTTGTTATTACATTAGTACATTTACATAACAAACCCAAGAAAGAAATCCCCAGAGGAGAAAACCATATCACCCAGGGGGCTCCTTGGAGCCAAAAAAATGGCTTCCCCAAGAAACTGCAACAACTAGAGCTGACATCTTTAGGACTTAGGGCTCATTCAGAAGTCCATGTACAAGAAAAACGGACCAATTATTCTGATCAGACTTTGATCAGAGTGTGGTCCGAGTGTCATCAGTTTTTCTCCTCATTTATGACAGTCGAACCGTACTTGGATGACATCCGATTTCATCACGGACCCATAGACTTGAATTGATGATTCTGATCCAACAGTCGGATCAAAGTTGGACATGTCTTCGATATTTTCCACTGACCATTTGGTCCAACAGAAAAATTATAGATATATAAACTTCTGACCAAAACGTCATTTTTTTTGTACTTTTTTTATTAAAAAAAATTCTAAAAATTCTTATTGGGTCATATGAGTGCCAAGTTTATATATCTATAATTCCGGGTTTGGCCCCTACTTGAGCACCAACCCCACCAGGTGTGCAGTAGTTTTTTACAAATCAAGAGAAAAATTAGACATATGCGTAGCCCCACAGAATATCATAGGTACGAGTGTTAGCACTCATATGAGAAGATTGGATGTCTACACAAGCCCTTATGAACGGTACTATACAATTGCTCCATGCAATCTCCGAGACGTAAAGTGGCACCTATAGACATGGCCATTGCCCTGTGTGCCAAAATATAAAGTCTCCCCCATACACTTTAGATGATCCGTTGGCCGTGCAATGGTTCAGCTTGGCAGGTATCTCACCCAACTCTCCATTTCAGAAGAGCGCTTCCTCTGCCGAATGCTTCAGTATTCTCTAAGTGAGAAATGCCAGACTCTAGTGGTGGCTTGTCTCTTAGAGAACAAAAAGATTGGAAGTCCAAAATCTGACATGCTAGATCCTTATGTTAGGGAAGAGTTGGAAGCCCAATTATACATTAGAGAATCAGCCGAACCTGTTGATATCAGCGGGTTCTAATGTATATGGGGGCCTGGTACATAGTGATGTAGCTAGTGCCAAAGATTTCTGGAAGGTGACCTGAATCTCTGCGTAAAGGTCACTTTGATACAGTTGGATCCTTTGGAATAGCAGGGGATATGACTTTTTGTCCTGTAAGTTGCCAGCTGCTGTAGACCACCAGACTACAAGACGTCAGCGTCCTGGTGCAGGTGGCACACACACGATTGTGTATGCCTGCTCCGTGTGCGCAGGAGAAGAGGACTCATTTAGATAAAGTGAGTATAAGGGTAGGTTCACACAACTGATTTCTCCATATCCAAGTGCATTCCAATTTTTTCATGGACCCATAGACTTGCATTGCTGATACTTTCCGACGACCACTCAGTCAAAGAGACATATGCACAGTCCCATATAATATCATAGGTAGAAGTGCTATCCGTGAAAACCACAGACAGAACTTGTATGAGAAAATTGGACATGTGCACGAGCCCTAAAGGTTATTTTTTATGGGGGTTGACACAAAGGTGGAATTACTGCTTTTGGAGGGGCCACACATTGGACATCATTATTAATATTATTTAATAGAGCATTAAGGGTCATCATTAACCCTTTCAAAAGAGGGCACTCAGAAGGAATTATTACTGTGTTGGGGTGCAATAGTTGACATGACACGGGTGCCGGCCACCAATAGAATGGGAGAACCAAAAGTCTAGGTATGACTCCAACTGCAAGCAGAATTGTGCCTTGTTCCATAAAATGGCGGATTATGGAGTTATTCTGTAACAGAAGCCTTACTGACATGTTTGGCTGATATGGGACCTTTAAGGCTCATTCAGATGAACACATTATATATACGTGGGCTGTCTGTGTTACAATCTGATAGCATGCAGACAGCGCACTGACCAGTGTTATTCAATAGGTCTGTTCACACACGATCCGTGTGAAAAAAGACTGCAGCATGCTCTATTCTCTTTGACATCTCATAAGAGACTTGCCAATTCAAGTCTATGTGTGGCATCCAATTTTTACAGATTCATTGCCATTTTTAACACAGGAAACTGTTTTTGATCATGTACATTTTAATATATTGATCTATAAACATGGATATAAAATGCAGACACACGGATGGCATGTGGATGAGAATTGTCCGGGCTTTCTGGATTCAAATCGGGCGATTTTTCATGAGAGAGAGAAAAAGGGAAAGTGAGAAAAAGAGAAAGAGATGATTTGAACTTTTTGTTTTTTTTTATTTTTGTTTCATATTTTTAAAAACATATTTTTTACACTTTTTACTATATTTGTTAGTCCCCTTAGGGGACTTGAAACTGCGATTGACTGATAGCAGCATGTATAGTGAAAATCATGATTGCAATTATACGCACAGGGGTCTTCATCAGACCCCCGGATGTCATGGCAACCCATCGGCGCCCTGAGATCACGTCACACAGGGAAAAATGTAGGGAAAAGACACCGGTTGCAGAGCAGCAAAAGCCAACGACAAGGTCGCCAGCGAAGCCGTTTCGGGAAAAATTCCGCTGGCTTTTAACTGAAGCGGCTTCACCTAGGAAGACCTTAGCGTCTCCGCTGGTGTCTTAAAGACGTCATGTGCACTTAACCTTTGGGTATGTTCACAAATACAAATTTTCAGCGACAAATCCACCAAAAAATGTGTGGCAAAATCTGCATGTGTTGCAATATACTGTACATGCGAAAATCTGCAACATAAATTAATATACGAATTTAGATTCCACAATGTAGATCAATTTCTGCTGATGATTTTTTTCACCACGTTTGGATGAGACTTCATAAAAAAATTGTCCACTTTTTCCGCTACTGTCATACGCTATGGATTTCTCAACCGTGAATCAAAAATTTGCTGAGTATCTGCCACATAGGGCAGCTAATAAATCGGTAAAGCAGCCGGTTTGTTTTCGGTAATTGCTGGACCTTTTCGTACTGGAGTACATGCACAGATAGAGGAAGGGTTAGCCAGGTGTAGACAGCATGGATGACACGTGGAACTCGAGTGGAACAATATTTAATTATGATCCATAAATTCTATAAATAACGTCGGGGAAATTCCAGGCAAGAAATATCTTGTTATATACAGATTTCTTCAAATGATTTACACAGGACTATAAACTAGGTGCAATATCGTGCCGAATGGCCTTTAGTCTAGAGCTAGATCATAACTTCTGCTGCGTAACTTCTGCCAGCTGGGTACGTGGTGTTGTACCACGCTAATAACACAGTAGCAACCAAACCGGCGGGAGCAGGAGCTGAGCCTGCTACACATTGTGCATGTGGTGGCTGTGTCCGGGGCTGGCACTTGCTTGCTATTGGAGCTATTTCTGATCACAACTTTTTACCTCTTGCAGGTGTCAACTGTGAGAGCAGTATATAGGAGGTCAGAAATGAGATGGCACCTGTTCTTTTGACCACTCCATTCCCACGGCATTGTAGAGGGGTACTGATGGCATTGTCATGGCAGCTTGGGGTTTTCTACATTGTTGAAGCCTGGCCTGTGGCCAGGCTTCATCAGAGATTGGTAATGGTCCAATATTAAAATACTATGGTGATCACAGTTTCCAGCCCACTAAAGGGATTAGAAAAGAAAAAAAACATGACAAAATATGTGAAAGTTCAAATCAGCCACCTTTTCCCAAAATGTTAATAGCAATTAATTTAAAATATATATTTATCTCATATGGTAAATGCTTAAATGTAAAAAAAAAAATCTTAAAATTGTTTTTTTTCTGTCACTTCACCTCCCATCCCATCCCCTAAAAAAATGGAATAAAATATAGGAAAAAAAATCAGGAAGTTGTATGGACCCCAGTAGTACCATAAAAACTACAGTTTGTGCCGCTACAACCAAATCCCCAAATAAATCTGTCACCCAAGAAATATAAAGTTATGGATCTCATAATATTACAGTGGAAGCCAAAAGTTTTTTATTGTTAGCAATATATATGTATATATATATACATATATACAGCACAGACCAAAAGTTTGGACACACCTTATCATTTAAAGATTTTTCTGTATTTTCATGACTTTGAAAATTGTACATTCACACTGAAGGCATCAAAACTATGAATTAACACATGTGGAATTATATACTTAGCAAAAAAGTGTGAGACATCTGAAAATATGTCTTATATTCTAGGTTCTTCAAAGTAGCCACCTTTTGCTTTGATGACTGCTTTGCACACTCTTGGCATTCTCTTGATGAGCTTCAAGAGGTAGTCACCGGAAATGGTTTTCACTTCACAGGTGTGCCCTGTCAGGTTTAATAAGTGGGATTTCTTGCCTTATAAATGGCAAATTCTAACAGTCTACTGAATAGACTGTTAGAATTTGTATTATGGCAAGAAAAAAGCAGCTAAGTAAAGAAAAACGAGTGCCCATCATTACTTTAAGAAATGAAGGTCAGTCCGTCCGAAAAATTGGGAAAACTTTGAAAGTGTCCCCAAGTGCAGTTGCAAAAACCATCAAGCGCTACAAAGAAACTGGCTGACATGAGGACCGCCCCAGGAAAGGAAGATCAAGAGTCACCTCTGCTTCTGAGGATAAGTTTATCTGAGTCACCAGCCTCAGAAATCGCAGGTTAACACAGCAGCTCAGATTAGAGACCAGGTCAATGCCACACAGAGTTCTAGCAGCAGACACATCTCTACAACAACTGTTAAGAGGAGACTTTGTGCAGCAGGCCTTCATGGTAAAATAGCTGCTAGGAAACCACTGCTAAGGACGGGCAACAAGCAACAAGCAGAAGAGACTTGTTTGGGCTAAAGAACACAAGGAATGGACATTAGACCAGTGAAAATCTGTGCTTTGGTCTGATGAGTCCAAATTTGAGGTCTTTGGTTCCAACCACCGTGTCTTTGTGTGACGCAGAAAAGGTGAACGGATGGACTCTATATGTCTGGTTCCCACCGTGAAGCATGGAGGAATAGGTGTGATGGTGTGGGGGTGCTTTGCTGGTGACACTGTTGGGGATTTATTCAAAATTGAAGGCATACTGAACCAGCATGGCTACCACAGCATCTTGCAGCGGCATGCTATTCCATCCGGTTTGCGTTTAGTTGGACCATCATTTATTTTTCTCAACAGGACAATGACCCCAAACACACCTCCAGGCTGTGTAAGGGCTATTTGACCAAGAAGGAGAAAAATGTTGTCTCTGTCCAAATATATATGGACCTAACTGTGTATATATATATATATATATGCAAAAATGGAGGCAGCACACAAAGTAGAGTAAAGTGATAAGGTTTAATAGCCCATATGGCAACGTTTTGGGCTCCTAAACCCTTCATCCAATTTTAATGTGGATACCCTCAAATGAAAGCTGAAAGTCTGAACTTCAACTGCATCTGAATTGTTTTGTTTAAAATTCATTGTGGTAATGTCTAGAACCAAAATTAGAAAAATGTTGTCTCTGTCCAAATATATATGGACCTAACTGTATATGGTATCACTTCTACCGTACTGCTGAACAATACAACAAAGTTACCAGCTAATTTTTAAAACAAAATAAACGTAAAAACAAAAATCATGTATCAAGTTAAAAAACAATCCATGAGTCATTCTAGGCTACAACCTGTCCAGCAAAACAATATGGAACAAAAAAATATATGGAAAAGTAAAACTGTTATGGCTCTTAGAAGTCGAGAAAGTAAAAAAATGGAAAATTGAACCAAAAAAATTATCTGCTTCTCCAAGGGGTGAATGTAACCTTTATATAACCAGCAGTTATTCCATTTGTATAAATGACATTTGTCACTTTAGCTGAAAAGAAGACCAACACCAGACTGACTTCTATTGCACAGACTTCCCAGCGGCTTGTCGCATGTGCTGCCAGCGACATACTAATTGTACTATCCCATTCACTAATGACCTAAGCTATTTTTTGTGGCATTCCAAAGCTGCAACTTTTGCCATCTCCTTTGTCTATGCATTGTATCTAAGGGGTAAGGTTTCTCATTATGGAGAGTGACATGCCAGGCCTGGCATGTCAGAGTGAGGAGACTTTTAAGCCATGCATGATCCTCTTGGAAATTAAATATGAAAATTGCCTCTTCGCAGAGGAAGAGGACTTGAACTCTAGCGCCACCTATTAGAAGCAGCGATCCTAAAAGTCAATATTGACCATTTCCATATGATTTAGGATTAAAGCCAAACCAGAACCTCAATTTGCAGAAACAATGTGTTGCCCCTCATCAGTGCTAAGTATAAGATCTGATCTGACTAAGTGAGGGGCTTTAGACTGGGATCTAAGGGGGTAAGGTTTCTCCTTGTGGAGAGTGACAAGCCCAGCCTGGCATGTCAGAATGAAGATACTTAAATGCCTTACATGTTCCTCTGTGAAATTAAATATGCAAATTTCCTCTTCATAGAGGAAGAATTGTTACTACTAATAGGTGGCACTAGAGTTAAAGCCTTCTTTGTCTCTGAAGAGGCAATTTGCATATGTATTGTATTAAACAATACATTTCTACAGCTGTGACCATCCTGACTTTCATCCTCTTTCAGGTTGAACACCTTATTTATCAAAAACATGGCTTCTCTCTTCCAGAAACAGCGCCACATCTGTCCAAAGGATGTATCTGGTATTACACATTACCATCACTGCAGCTAATCTGCAATACCACTCACCATCTGTAGACAGGGGTGGCGCTGTTAGAGTAAAGCAGCAGTGTTTTTCTACCCAAGACAACTCCATTTGTTCTCTGCATAGATAGCCTTATATTACAGTTTCCTTGAAGGCCTCCTTCACACGTTCATGTTTAAACATGTACGTCAAAAAATGGAACCGGCGTCATCAGTGTTTTGGATCAGTGTGTCATCCATGTATGGTCTGAGTGTCCGTTTTTCAAATCAGTGTGGTCATCAGTGTTTTGGATCAGTTTGTCATCCATGTATGGTCTGAGTGTCTGTTTTTCAAATCAGTGTGGTCATCAGTGTTTTGGATCAGTTTGTCATCCATGTATGGTCTGAGTGGCTGTTTTTCAAATCAGTGTGGTCATCAGTGTTTTTTTCACGGATGGACAAATAAATAAATTACAAAGCTTCTCCTATACCCGGTCCGTGAAAAAAACATGGAAATGTGAAAAGCACCATAAATTCAACACGGACGTCTGAATGAGGCCTAAGGCCTTATTGAAAGGGCCTAAAGACCCCCAAACAAAAATTTTCCAAACCTATTGACTTCAGCAGAACCAGTAACCATCTCGTGTACTGATTGTCCATGTGTTCGGGAGGGGTGGTCAGGAGAGATGCCCATCAATTGACAGATATATGGGCACCATAAGAAAGCCAATCTAATTCCTCATTGTTTCCACCTTTTTGGAGATTGCTATACATTTTTAGTTCTGATTTGCAGTGGAACATCAGTATTGGTAACGTTGTGCATCACTAAATGAATTTACAGAGTCCAAAGCAGAAAATCCTTAATTGAATAGACAAGTACTTGACTTGGACCCATGTATTGTAGGAGCAAATGATCCCAAATCCTGATCTGAGTTAAGTGAGTGGTTTGACATGTGCCAGGTGCCACATTATTGTCCATCCTGTTCTTCTGGCCAATATACCCCACCTCCACCTTTCTCTCCTGAAGACCTCCCTGCCCCCTCCAGTCACCTTCATAGACTATCGGGCTCCTAGATATCTGAATCTAGCCTTACAGACAAAGAGGTCCAGCCCTTATTCCTCTAGGACATCCTTTCATCCCTGGTTCCACCTCACACCTCTGTCTTGGGAGCAGTTTGTCTGCTATTGTTCCAGGGTTTTCAGGAACTGGGATAGTCAAATAATAAAAACAAAGAGCCAATTGCTTTCCTCCATATCATAAAATGCTAAATATTTCCCATCCCCTCCGTTCTCTTGCCATTCATGGCTGTCCTTGCAGTATATTCTGGTTCAAAGAAAAATACTGAGTTTCATTAAAGACTCTAAGGCTATGTTCACGCAGAATTTTTTGAGGCATTCAAAAACCATGAGTTTTTCAAGCACAAACCATTTTTGGAAACTTTTTTCCTAGAGTAGTTTTCTTGAAGAATTTTTGAATGAGGTTTTTTCCTAAAAAATTTTTTGGCAGTCTTTTACTTGGAGCGGATTCCATCAGGATCAGCTTAGAAGTGCCATGCATTTGTTTCTCCCACCAGACGTTTTTCCAAACCTCTTCAGGAAAAATAAAATACTCAAAATCCTCTTCATATTAATAGCACAGAAGATTTCCCATAGGCATGAATTTGAAGAGTTTTCCAAGTGTTTTTACCGCAGTTTTTGAGGAGAACTCCTGTGAACATAGAATTTTTGCTATGTGCATCCAACATTTTTTGAGGGATGTTTTGAGCAGAAATTCAGAAACAATTCTTCAAATCTTAAAATGCCTCAAAAACTGTGAGTTCTGCTCAGAACACTCAGCAAAAAGACTTTGTGTGTCACCTGACATCTTTTTAAGGAGGATTCTGATTGAAAAGTGCCTGAAAAGCTGTCGCAAAAACACCCCATAAAATGAACATAATGCATGACAATGTCAAAATAACATTGCTGTTCACATTTCGTCTTATGTTACTTCTTTTAACAGTTTCAGGGTTTCCGAACCTCTAAGCTGTTAAAAGAAGTGAAATGTTCAGAAGCCACCTGCTTCATAGTATAGAGAGGAAGATTCCGGCGGCGGGGCCACTACAAGAACAACGGCAAAGCCACCTACGAAGCTGCATCAGGAAAACGACCACTGGTGAATCCCTGAAGTGGTCTCGCCTGGGAAAACTCGGCCCCTGTGTCGGCGTCTAGATGACACCACATGTACATACCATTAGGGTGCGTTCACACTCAGTCTTTTTGCTGAGTTTTTGGAGCAGAAAATTAACAAAGTCATTCTAAAAAACTCAAAACTCCTCAAAAATTTGAAGTTTCTGCTCAGTTTCTGCTTTAAAAATTCAGCAAAAGACTCTAGCCTTAAAGAGCCATGAATATAAAAGGTTAATTACACAATGTGGACAGAATGATCGTTATGAGATGGTTTGGTCCCAATGCAGATTGCATTTTGTGATTCCCTCTCCCCTGTTTACAATGATTAGTTTTTAGGCCAAAAAATATATATAATATAATATATAAAATATATATAATCAACCCTCAAATTTGCTGCTCGTTCGATGGCTGTTTCTGCAAGCCATTGATCAGGAGTGATATCATCCCCAGTAAAGGGGTTTTAGCCTACATTCCCATCATTAGTTTTGGTTCATTATTGATGCTGCTTATTTTTGCTGCAGTATAATGGGCCCCACATAGTCCTCCATACAGAATAATGTGCCTCACATAGTCCTCCATACAGTATATTGGGCCCCATAGTCCTCCATACAGAATAATGGACCCATGAGACGTCCTCTCCGGTGGAAGCCCTTTTAGTTCACCCTGGGTGTTGGGGGACTCGGAGTCGGGTCCTGTGGAGGAGAGATGGAGTGCAGCCGTGGCCCGGACCCGACCCGTGCTCAGGGTCGTCACATTAAAAGGAGATGGTGTGGGCTTATCCGGGTTGAGTGGCTAATTAACGACCACGCCACCTGTGGTGCCTGGTGAGGGGCCACCAGCGCCGCTGCTGTCCGCTGAGGCATGATGTTATGGTGGCCAAAGTTATTACTACTCCCCACAGGCGGAGCAAGGCCTCAGGGCAGAGGGACAGGATGGAGGGGGGTAGTAGTAGAGGAGAACGGATGCCGTGTCGCTCGGTGTGGCGCAGAAATAACAGTCCGGAGGCCATAGGGGTGAACTTCCAAGGCTTTACTCACATAGCTGGCAAAGGAAGGCGACTCCCTGCTCCCCGCGGAGTCCTGCGGTCACCAGGGACGGGGGTCCGACCACCTCCGAGGAAGTCCAGCATTCAGTCGGGACCCTTCAGCAGAGTGTTCCTGAACTACAGACCATTTCCTTTCCTGTCCGTGTGTGTGCAAATAGGCTGGGACTCCCTCTGAGCTCCTCTCAGAACAAGGATACGGGTGGCAGCTCCGCTCCGTCCGATACCCAGTGGGATCCTCTGGGCCTACTGGACTTTCCCATCCAGGACGTAGAGTAACAAGGTCTGGTGTCGGGGGTCGGTACCCCTTTTGCAGCCGGAGTCCCTCTGAACATATCAGGTTGGCGAGGACAGGTGGCGTACTCCGCTCCGTCTGCATCCTGCCTGGGATCCATTTGTTGTGGAGCCACACTCTTAAGCTCCGGGCCTTCTTGGTCCTGGTCATTGGCCGGGTTGAGACATTCCTCGTCTGCAACCTGCTTCTCGTCCCATGGCCGGGGTACGAGGGCTGTGTCTTCCGACCCTGCAGGCCCACACAGGATCTGCGCTCCGGGCGAGAGGTCACAGTAACACACAGTATTTAACAGCACAAAGAGCAGCCGAAAGACCAAGACCAAAGATGGCTTTTTATTAAATATCAAATCTAAAGTGTAACTAACTTGTAAGTCCTCCACCCTCACCCACTAACTGGTTCCCCTAACTCTTGGTTCCCCAGTCTCCCTGTAACCAGAGGAGCAGCACCTAGTGCATACTAGCTCCCTCTGGTGGAGAAGTGTGGTGTTGGATGCAAGGGCTGGGTCACGACTATCACACCGGCCTTACCTCAGAAGTGGAACACTACACTCCATTAAAGAAGTGCAGCATCCCTGTGGCGGTCGAACCCTCAGGGGCGCCACACCCACATAGTCATCCATACAGTATAATAGGCCGTACATAGTCCTCCATACAGTATAATGGGCCTCCATAGTCCTCCATACAGTATAATGGGCCCCACATAGTTCTCCATACAGTATAATGGGCCCCATAGTCCTACATACAGAATAATGGCACCACATAGTCCTCCATATAGTATAATGGGCCCCACATAGTCCTCCATGAAGTATAATGGGCCCCATATAGTCCTCCATACAGAATAATGGGCCCCACATAGTCCTCCATACAGTATAATGGTCCTATTTAGTCCTCCATACAGTATAATGGACCCACATAGTCCTCCATACAGTATAATGGTCCTACTTAGTCCTCCATACAGAATAATGGGTCTCACATAGTCCTCCATACAGTATAATGGACCCACATAGTCCTCCATACAGTATAATGGCCCCACATAGTGTGCCATACAGTATAATGGCCCCACATAGTCCTCCATACAGTATAATGGGCCCCACATAGTCCTCCATACAGAATAATGGGCCCACATAGTCCTCCATACAGAATAATGGCCCCACATAGGGGTGGTGGTTTTGGTGTTGCAGGCCAAATAAAACCTCCCTGCAGGCCAGATTCGGCCCACGGGCCAGAGTTTGACAAGTTTGCTGTAGGAGAAGGTTCCTCCATAATAGACATCCAAAAGAACATGGTAGAATTTTCTATATCTTACATCCTGTATATAACTAAGAGGTTTACAAAGGAGCAGTGTGGTTCTACAAGTAAAGCTCAGGACTTGTATGTCGCTATAATGAAAACTTAGGTTGTGTTCACAACACTGCATTTTTTTCTGCTGCTTTTATCCATTTGCTTTCTGCAAGTGTCTGTACCAAAAAACGTAATAATAATCTCTTATCTCGTGCTTTTGTGGCATTTTCACCTGTATTTGATGCTTTTTTTGGTGCAACCAGTAGTTTTTGTAGCACGGAAAATCATTGATTCTACACTTTTTAATGCATCTGCATTTTTTATATGTTTTTTTCAGGATCCTTATAAAGAAAATGCACCAGAAACAGCATAGTTCGTTGTGTCTTTAAAAACGCAGAGGTCTGGAGATTTCATGAAATCAATTTGCTTGTACAGTTAAAACACAGGACAATGTGCTGCCGAGAATAATAATCTTTTGTAAAAAATCATTTCACCCAATGAACAACATTTTATTAATTTGTTATGTGATCGCCAGCCCTTTTTACACTGCCCGATTATCAGGAAAATGAGCTTTCACGATAATCTTACAGTGTAACTTCACTTTAAGGCCACATTCACACCTTCAGTATTTGGTCAGTATTTTACATCAGTATTTGTAAGCCAAAACCAGGAGTGGCTGATAAATACAGAAGTGGTGACGTGTTTCTATTATATTTTTCCTCTGATTGTTCCTCTCCTGGTTTTGACTTCCAATTACTGATGTAAAGGAGGGGGCTGGAGACAGCACAGCTAGGGGGAAGCCACCCATGACCGGGGTTGGCCTGGAGGTTTCACTCCCCGAATTTTTGAATAAAGCGGTCTTGGGGATTGGATAAGGGGAAGTTGGGGACGGGTAGTGGGAGAGGTGCATATATAGGGAAAAGTGCGGGAAAACCGCCATTCCCTGAACAGCAGCAGAGTGATTACCAGAGATGGCGTCCATCGAATCCCGGGTGGGCAAACTCAGAGACGTCGCCAGGTCACGGAGAGGGGGATGGCTGGAGGCCCAGCTTTCTGCCTTGCTGGGAGCAGCTGAAAATATGGAGGCGCCGTCCGGAGCTGTGAGAAGGTGCAGGAGGACCCGGCTCCCGGAGAGACTGTCACTGGAGGGATCAACGCGCAACAGGCGCAGGCTCCGGAGCCCCTGCTGGAGGAGAGCAAGATGGTGTGGGCCCTGCCCGACGCACTTGCCCCGGCAGGAATCCATCCGGCCGGCCTGTTGGCGTTGCATGGCGAGGAGCGCGGCCCGGATAGTAAATGACGTCCGCACCGGAAATGACGTCCGCACCGAATGTGCGCCCCGCGGGAACAGCATCGCTGGAGACGGGGTTCCGGGCCTCGGCTGAGCGGCGCTCGCGCACCGCAGCTGGGCCGCACAGGCCAGCTGCTACCAGCAGTGGGGGCCAGAACGAGGAGAGAGGGCCCAGGAGGATCGGGGGAACAGTGCAAAAAACGGCAGGCGCCACTGGTGATGCTCCTGTCGGGGCGCCTGCTCGGAGGACCACTATGACACCAGGGAGGCAAGCATCTGCGGGCAGGCAGCAGTCCAGGGATCCACTGCTGCCTGGCTCACATGTAAGACGTGGAAGGGAAGGAGCAGCGGGCAGCGACACCACGCTGCCTGGCAGCGTCCATTCTGGCAGCACGGACCAGGCCCGTGCGTCTGGGTCTGGTAGTCGGAGGAGGCCCAGAGCTGCATCCAGGAGTATAAGACGGTCTGGCGGAAGGCGAGCGTCGAGGAGAAGACAGTCTGCAGCATCCGTGACCGTTCACGTCCAGGTCCCCCCTGGTGACGTGGAGGCCAGGGGCGTGGGCCTTGAGCGGCGAACGGACACAGAAGGATCCGATTCCAGCGGTGACCGTGACAGAAGTGGTGATCGTCA
Organism: Phyllobates terribilis; assembly: GCF_046119375.1. NCBI lineage: Eukaryota > Metazoa > Chordata > Amphibia > Anura > Dendrobatidae > Phyllobates > Phyllobates terribilis. The sequence goes on along the minus strand of NW_027362770.1, from coordinate 130,251,986 downwards.
GGACTCTGGAATTCCGGCTGGCGGGGACACAGCACCTGCGCAGCTGCGTGAGTATAATTCTATGTCTCGTTTGTCGCCCGCAGGGGCTGTTTTGCCAGGGGGGGGTAGTGGTCAGTTTGCAGGGCCAGAGGGGAGGAGCTTAGGCGGTCCCGGGGGTGCAGAGGTATCGGGGATTAGGGATATCTTGCATAGCATGTCACAGATTTTGCTTAGAATGGAGAGCGGGGCAGCGGGTGGGTTAAGGGCATCCCCCGTAGGAGCCTGGTTACCAGGCCAGGAGGTGTTGCTGCAACCAAGTTGCGTTACGGTAGGGTCTGCGGCGGGCACTGAGGTAGCGTCTACGGGCGTTTCGGTATCGGTTCAAACGGAAAAGGACATGGGCGATACGGTAAAGCTGGATGATAGGGCTTAGGGTGAGGTGTATGTGTGCTTCGAGGGGCCACTGGGGGCACATTTTAAAAAGAGGTGAAGGAGAAAATTTGGCGTGATGAATACGTTGAAATTTTCTCCCTCCTTCCCTTGGAGAAGTTTAATTTAGACAAGGGGAGGAAGGATGACAGCAAAAAGGAAGAGGAGGAGAAGCGCAGGTGGCGTTTGATCCCTCAGACTTTTGCAAATTGGCTTCAAGCATTTGCTATATTGGCCGGTGTCATTGGGGAAAAGTTTCCCGAAAATTGATCGGGTTTATTCTGTTACTTAGACGCGATTGGGGAAGCGCATCGTACTTACGGGGGACAAACATGGCTGAGGTACGACGAGCAATTCAGGCAGAGGAAGGCGGTGCGGCCTGAGATTAAGTGGGATCAAAAAGATATCGGCCTTTGGTTAAAAGTGATGGCCCCTGCTAGATACGGGCAGTCCTCTCACGGGAGCGGAGGAAGTGGGAGTCAATCATCGGGAACGGGTGGAGGTAGTCAGGGAGCACAGGGAGGAAAAGAGAAGTCGGGAACGTGCTGGCAATTTAATGACGGCCAGTGCAAATATGGGAACGGCTGTAAGTTCAAGCACGTTTGTTCCCATTGCAATGGGAACTCCCAAGGGGCAGCAAAATGCTTCAAGAAAGGAAAAGGAAGGATGTCTGTGGGTACCGGTCAAGGGGGTGACTCCAGTGAATCTGCTAGGGATGGCCCCCTTTCTAAGTAGATATCCTGATCAATCAAAGGCCAGGATTATTAATGATGGTTTTTTGGAAGGTTTCAGGATCCCGCCTCCTGGCCATACGGTTCCTTTTTCTGTTAAGAATTTGAGGTCTGCTTTGTTGCATCCAGAAGTTGTCGGTGTTAAGTTGGCGAAGGAGGTGGAGTTAGGTCATATGGCGGGGCCTTTTGATAGTCTACCGGTTGAGGGTGTGATCATTTCTCCTTTGGGGGTGGTGCCTAAGAAGGAGCCGAATAAATTTCGCCTGATCCAGCATTTGTCGTACCCGAAAAGTTGTTCGGTCAATGACGGTATAGCGCCGGAATTATGTTAGGTTGAATACACATCATTTGATGTGGCTGTGTCATGGGTTCGTAGGTATGGGCCTGGGTCATTGTTAGCGAAAACTGAGATTGAATCAGCTTTTAGGCTACTCCCGGTTCACCCGGCTAGCATAACACTGTTGGGTTGTTTTTGGAACAAAGGTTATTACCTGGATAGGTGTTTGCCTATGGGTTGTTCTATTTCATGTTCCTTGTTTGAAACTTTCAGTACTTTTCTGGAATGGGTGGTCAGGGATGTTGCAGGTGTGCAGTCTGTTATCCACTATCTGGATGACTTTTTGTTCATAGGTCCCCCAGATTCGTTTGTCTGTGGCAATTTGTCGGCAGCCATGGTGTGGGTTGCGGAACGTTTTGGGGTCCCTTTGGCTAAAGAGAAAACTGAAGGTCCTTGTACTGTATTGAGTTTTTTGGGAATATTGATTGATACGGATCGCATGGAGTGTCGATTGGCCGAGGATAAATTGTTGTTACTCAGGCAGGAGGTCAAGCGAATTGGTAAACTGCGTAAGGTGACATTGAAGGAGCTCCAGTCGCTGCTAGGGAGATTGAACTTTGCTTGTAGGATCATGCCTATGGGCAGAATATTTTGTCGCAGGTTGTCAAGGGCAACTGCAGGAGTGCGGGCATCGCATCACTTTATTCGTTTGAAGAGAGAGCACAGGGAGGATTTGTTGGTGTGGAAGCGTTTTTTGGACAATTACAACGGCAGGTCGTTGATTGAGCAGGAATTTTTGAACAGCTTTGATTGCGAGATCTACACAGACGCGGCAGGCGGTGTTGGCTATGGAGCTTTTTGTAAGGGAAAGTGGAGCGTGGGAAAATGGCCCGATTCATGGAAAGAGAGGGGTCTTACAAAGAATCTCACTCTGTTGGAATTATTCCCAATTGTAGTTGCAGTCTCGATTTGGGGTGAGTTCTTTTTGAATCGGAGAGACAGGTTTCACTGCAATAACATGGGTGTGGTGACGGTGATTAACAGCTTGTCGGCTTCGTCTCCTCCGGTTATTAAGCTAGTCAGGGAACTGGTACTCCGGTGTTTGGAGTTGAATGCATGGATTTCGGCGGTACATGTGCCAGTTGTCCAAAATTCTATAGCGGATGCTTTGTCTCGTTTCCAGTGGGAGCGTTTCCGTGCTCTGGCACCAGAGGCAGAGGTCGCAGGAGTGGAATGCCCTTCGCAGTTGTGGCAGCTCATTACGGACGAGCTGGAAGATTGATCCAGGAGTCAGTGGTGAGTTCAACCTGGTCTGCTTACGAGGCATCGTGGCGAGTATGGCAAAGCTGAGTGTCGCATTGGGGGGCAATAGAGAGTGACGAGGATAGGACGTTGGCGGTCTTGTTTTTGATTGGTAAGGCTGCGGACTTAAGGTGGTCGGCATCTAGAATTAGTAAATTTGTTGCTGGCCTCGCATTTGGTTTCAAGTTACAGGGTTTGACTGATGTTACTAAATCCTTTTTGGTTAAGCAGGCACTTAGAGGTTTTCGAAAGGGTAGCAAGAGTGTGGATATGTAGCACCCCGAGGACTTGGCTGCTACAGGGGTATTGCACCTCGAACCAGAGGTGTGGTATTCCACTCCCGGGTAAGGATGGAGCGTGGAACTGGGCTCAGTTAGCTGCATGCACTACACTCACCCCATTTCCGGGGGACAGACCAACGGTACTCCCACCAGATAGATGTGCAGGTACGACAGCTTCTGTCCCTGGCTGGAGTGGGGAGGGGGGAGGAACATCCCAGTGGTGTAGGAGCAGAGAGGGGAGGGACTCTGGGCATAGGTAGGAGCCCATTGGGTGCTAGTCACCTGGGCTCGGGTGTCAGAAGGGAGTATATAAGGTGGGCACCATCTTAGGACAGCAGTCAGTCAGTTCGGTGAAGCACAGTCTGGAGGAGAAGAGGAGAGGAGCTCAGCCAGAGAGGGCTGACAGGGAGCTGTGGCTCAGTCTGGGCCCAGCTCCAGAGCCAGGCCTGGAGAGGAGGCCTGAGGCAGAGAGAGAGAGAGAAAGAAGAAGAAGGAGAAACAGGAACACCAAGAAAGGCCCAGAGACGCAAGAAGAGAGGGAACCCTGAGATCCCACGAGTTAACGGGTGAAGGGTTGGCAGAACAGGGTACCGGATCCCAAACTGATGGAGGCCAATTATCCTTAGCCAGGAACCGGAGGTCGTGGTCAAGTTTTGGCGCGACCCCTCGCCACATCCACCAGGAAGGCATACCACGTATAGGGTCAGGGAAGCCGGGAAAGGTTTCACCACCAGAAGGCCCGAGGGAGCCGGACAAAGGTGGATCCCTGGTGGGGACGGCCAGTAGGAAGGAGGAGAGGGGAGCTCAGGACCACGCTCTGGAACTGCCTGGGAGTTGGCCGAGTCCCGTACCTGGTGGACGCAGCACGGCTTGGGTGGTCACTGCTGGCCGGAGTGACCGGAGCAACAACTGTGAGTAAAGCTTTAAACCTGCACCACAAGTCTCTGCGATTCCTTGCCACTCCAGCACCACTAGCACTGGGACCCTCACAACATCACTCCCATCAATTTCCACACTAGCTGCCCTGAGGCAATACTCCTCCCGTGGGGAGTCATCCCATACTGAGCTGCACAACCAACATCAGCCTCAGCGGTCTGCAGTGCAGCGGCGGTCCCCACTGACCGCAATCCACGGGTGGCGTAGTCGAACAATATAACATCTTATGCCAAGCACCGCCACTTAGTTTGACACCCTGGGCACGGACCGGGTCACCACCACGAGGACTACTACCCCTATCGGATCCGGCTCCGAGTATTCCCCGCATGCGCAACGCTGCACAACATGGCCCAGGGGGCGCGTCAACTTTGGCGTAGTCGGCAGGATTACGTGCCCGCAACTACCGGGTACTGCGTGCCTGAAGAAAAGTTCACATGTACCGTAAGAAGAAGTCTCCCGCCCATTCCAGAGGGTCCCCGCCATCGGACGCCATCTCGAGTCGTTTCCCGCCGTTTGCCCGCCATCTGCAGCCTTTGCCCGCCATCCGCGGAGTTTCCCGCCATCAGGAGACGATTCCCGCCATCTGAGACGATTTCCCGCCCTGGCAGAGTGGACGCCATTATGGGCGTGCCAGAGGGTGGCAAGAGACCACCTCCCATCGTGGGCATGGTCCAAGAAGGACGCCAAAAGCGGGGACCGCCCCCACCAGCAGAGACTGCAATGATAGAAATGTCCATCAGCGTGGGGGGGCTGCCCCTGAAACTGACAGTCGCCAAGTTGCCCCGGGGCCACTCCCAATGGGGGCGGATGGAGAACAAAGCTGAGAAGATGGGTGCGGCCTGGAGGAGTCTGGACAGATCGCACCCGGGGATGGAGGAAGAGTCGAGCAGCACCGACCCCGTGGTTCGGAGCCTGTTGCAGGCCGCCACCCCAGAAGGCCTGGTGGAGATCCTGGCACAACTCCCCAGAGATCGGGAGCGTGCACAGACCGCGCTGGAGGCCTTGGCCCGGAAGATGGCCCGAGTACAGCAGGAAGCACTGGCCGAATGGAGAAGGGAGATGGTCCAGCAGGCTGGAACCCGCCAGCAGAGGACGCCACCCGCAACGTGGGGCATGTCTGCCCCTGAGGATGGTGCAGGAGGGACGAAGGCCGGAGACGACGCCGAGGAGGGAGCTGCAAGGAAGGAAGCAGGTAATGGGGACGTCATCACCCCGTGCCCAGTAGCCGTAAGCCTGCCCCAGCTCCCCGTCGCAGAGCCCGAAGTCATACTCACCACGCCCGTTGCCGCACCGCCGCTCCCAACTAGGCCTCAAGCGGCAGGAGCCGCGGTCACGCCCTCTGTTACGCCACGCCCCTTGACCCTGAGCGCGGCAAAACAGGAAGTGCCACCGGCCTGGTCGCAAGGCCGAGTACCCCCGGGCGCCGCGGTCTCCACAGCGCCCTCTACCTCCACTGTCCTGCCGGCCTGGTCGCAAGGCCTGGTGCATCCGGGCGCCGCTGCCCCCACAGCGCCCTCCTCCCCAAAGGTGCCATACCTGGACCCAAAGAGGATGCCTCCGGCCTGGACGCAAGGCCGGGTACCTCCAGGCACCGCTGCCCCCACAGCGCCCTCGACCTCCACAGTGCTGCCCCTGGGCGAAGATCTCTTCGCGCAGCATACTAGCCTGGACGGGCTGCCCTTCGTGTGGCCAGCGGAGTACATCAACCCCCGACTCCGGAGGGAACGGCCCCTGTGTGAGCCTCTGATCCCGGCACCGGCGCCCGCCAAAATTGTCCCGCTCCCGTTGGAAGACGCCCAATTCGCATGGGATCCGACCGGTGAGGACCTCATGGGGTTCACCAAGGAGACCCGGGCGGCCGCAGCCCGGCGTGAGGAGTGCTGCCGTCAACAGCTGGAGGTCTTTGGGAGAGAACGGCGAGAGAGGCGAATCCGCGAGGAACAGCTGCAGGCCCAAAGCGCGGAGCAGAAACGCCGGGCCCGACGAAACCCCCGTACGGCCCACGGTCCCCGCGCCACCGGGACCGTAATAAAGTTTCAACTGGAGAACGGCTGGGGCTTTATCCGGGATCACCGAACCCCCGGCGATGTCTTTGTCACCCGCAGGGATGTCGAGAGCCACCTGCCGGAGGGACACCGCGGACGTGACCTCTACCCGGGTGATGTGGTCACCTTCACCCGGCAACAGTGTGCTAAAGGACCGTACGCCCTTCACGTACACCGGCTGACTGAGGAGGAGTTGCAGTATGAGGAAGACCAAGAGGACCCAGACGGGTCTGAAGACTACCCTCAGGAAGGAGCAGGAGGACATCGTTACTAATGAACGGTAACTGAAACTGTATATAGTTACCCGTCAGGGTACCTGACCTGCTGCTAATTGGAGTGTGGTCCCCGTTGGGACTAGCGTGGAACTGTTTCCTGTATGCCCCTATCCCTAATCAGGCTGAGGACTGTGAGCAGCCACTCCCTTATCCCCACTGGCCGAGGACTGAGAGCGGCCACACCCTGTAAATAGTTGCGCTTCTTAAAGCGCCCCCTATTGGTTTTATAAGAACTGCTTTTCCTACCACGGAATTAGCGACTGTTGCACTTTACCTGGTCACATGTTGCACGGTGGCCAGAGATCAAGAACGTGTTGGTCAAGAATGTTTTATATGAAAAAGTTTTATATGATGCTAAAAGAGTTAATGGTATTTTATAAGTGTGTGCAGAAAGTCTGATAATGTTTCCGTATTGTTTTATACCTGTAACGTTAAGAAGAACAGAGTACCTCCCATAAAGGGATGATTGAAAGTTAATATGTCTTACATGCGAGTGTACACTTTAAAAATTTTTGTATGTTTTAATTTGCTTTTGCTCTTTTCCAGCCCGAGGACGTGCTGTGATTTACCAGGGGGGAATGTAGCACCCCGAGGACTTGGCTGCTACAGGGGTATTGCACCTCGAACCAGAGGTGTGGTATTCCACTCCCGGGTAAGGATGGAGTGTGGAACTGGGCTCAGTTAGCTGCATGCACTACACTCACCCCATTTCCGGGGGACAGACCAACGGTACTCCCACCAGATAGATGTGCAGGTACGACAGCTTCTGTCCCTGGCTGGAGTGGGGAGGGGGGAGGAACATCCCAGTGGTGTAGGAGCAGAGAGGGGAGGGACTCTGGGCATAGGTAGGAGCCCATTGGGTGCTATTCACCTGGGCTCGGGTGTCAGAAGGGAGTATATAAGGTGGGCACCATCTTAGGACAGCAGTCAGTCAGTTCGGTGAAGCACAGTCTGGAGGAGAAGAGGAGAGGAGCTCAGCCAGAGAGGGCTGACAGGGAGCTGTGGCTCAGTCTGGGCCCAGCTCCAGAGCCAGGCCTGGAGAGGAGGCCTGAGGCAGAGAGAGAGAGAGAAAGAAGAAGAAGGAGAAACAGGAACACCAAGAAAGGCCCAGAGACGCAAGAAGAGAGGGAACCCTGAGATCCCACGAGTTAACGGGTGAAGGGTTGGCAGAACAGGGTACCGGATCCCAAACTGGTGGAGGCCAATTATCCTTAGCCAGGAACCGGAGGTCGTGGTCAAGTTTTGGCGCGACCCCTCGCCACATCCACCAGGAAGGCATACCACGTATAGGGTCAGGGAAGCCGGGAAAGGTTTCACCACCAGAAGGCCCGAGGGAGCCGGACAAAGGTGGATCCCTGGTGGGGACGGCCAGTAGGAAGGAGGAGAGGGGAGCTCAGGACCACGCTCTGGAACTGCCTGGGAGTTGGCCGAGTCCCGTACCTGGTGGACGCAGCACGGCTTGGGTGGTCACTGCTGGCCGGAGTGACCGGAGCAACAACTGTGAGTAAAGCTTTAAACCTGCACCACAAGTCTCTGCGATTCCTTGCCACTCCAGCACCACTAGCACTGGGACCCTCACAACATCACTCCCATCAATTTCCACACTAGCTGCCCTGAGGCAATACTCCTCCCGTGGGGAGTCATCCCATACTGAGCTGCACAACCAACATCAGCCTCAGCGGTCTGCAGTGCAGCGGCGGTCCCCACTGACCGCAATCCACGGGTGGCGTAGTCGAACAATATAACATCTTATGCCAAGCACCGCCACTTAGTTTGACACCCTGGGCACAGACCGGGTCACTGCCACGAGGACTACTACCCCTATCGGATCCGGCTCCGGGTATTCCCCGCATGCGCAACGCTGCACAACATGGCCCAGGGGGCGCGTCAGATAAGCGTAGGCTAGTCACGTTTAGTATGTTGGAAAGGTTAGGTCTGGTTTTGGAAAGGATTTGTTGTTCTACTTTTGAGGCGGCTCTGTTTAAGTTAGCTTTTTCTTTAGCTTTTTTCGGGGCGATGAGAGTAGGCGAGTTGGTCGCCCCCAGCTGGAACAGGGAGGGAGGTTTATTAGCCGAAGACATGAGTTGCTGGGCTTGGGGTATCGATTTTTGGATTAGACGCTCAAAAACTGATCAATTGGGTAGAGGTAAGCGCATCGTTTTGGGTAGAGTGGACGGGGCTCTGATGTGTCCAAGAAGGTGCTTGGAGGTTTATTGGCAAGTGTGGTCAGGTAGATCCGGCCCACTGTTACGTCATTGCGACGGGTCATTTCTTTCCCGTTTCCAGTTTATAGCGGTCCTAAAAAAGGGGGTGCAGGAGTTGGGCCTTAGCCCAGGTGTTTATGGTTCGCATTCCTTTAGGATTGGCGCAGCGTCTGAGGCTGATAGGCGCGGTTTCGGGGCGGAGGTGATAAAGCGGATTAGAAGGTGGAGTTCGGACCGTTATTTGACGTATGTTCGTCGCTAAATACCGCAGGACCTTGTTTCATTTGTGAGTTGTTGGATAGTTGTTGAATATGCTTGTTTGTTATTCTTTTAGGTGGCGTTTCCTCGTTAGCTTGGATTTTCGGACATTCGTATGTGCATTGGGGGATGCTGCGTGCGGACGTAAGGCGTGACGGTAGGCAATTGGGCTTTCCGAGGGTACAAGTGGTTATAAGGTGGTTAGGTTTTAGGGGAATGGTATGGAGCCAGTTTTTGTCGGAATTTCATAAAGCGGCAAGATTGGACAGAACACCGGATATTCTGGTTGTGCATTCGATTTTTTGATATTGTGGACTTCGTTCCCGGGGGTTTTGACGGTTTGGTCGGACATAGTGCCCAGAAAAAAATGGCGGGCGGTCAGATCGGAAAAAGGTATAAACAGAGCGAGAGTGAAATTAAATAGGCCCGTGTCCAGTTTTGTGTCAAGGAATGGTGGCATAAGTGTTAGGCACTTTGAGTTGAAATCGGGGGTTGGTAATTTTTGGTTGAAGGACGGTGTTCATCTCAATGATATCGGTATGGATCTTTGGGCTCTTGCAATACAGGAGGGGATTGAAAGGGCGTTGGTGGCTTTGGGGCACTCACGAGCCTAAGGTTTCAGGGCTGTTCGTGGTTGGCGGGGGGTGGGGTTCTTGGAGTTGGTACCGAATTGTCGGTGGAAGGAATTGGGAAAAATTCCAGGTCATTTAAATTGAGTGGGGGGTGATCTGGCAGTCGGTTCTGAGCTCTGGACGGGGTTTTACCTCGGGAGCATTTAGTTGCTTGGTCTTTCATGGAATGTGGAAGTTTTGGTGCCCTCGAGCTGGTGCTGAACGGCTGAGGGTAACATGGCGGTTGATTTTTATTGTTAATTTGAAGCCAGATCTATTAGCTCCAAGAACCCTCCCTCCATATATATATATATATATATTTCATTGTTATTTTGTTTGTTATTTGTTAATAAACGGCAGCTGTGGCCAATTTATCCAAAAAATAACATGTTGTAGAGTCTTTATTCCAGGGAGGGATCATGGGATTCGGGGGTATGTTGGAAGTGGGAAGCCAACAGGTAGGAAACCACATTGGCCGTAACAGGTCAAATACTGACCAAATACTGAACGTGTGAACGCAGCCTAAGACAAGAGGCTCGATGTGTCGCACCTGAATTGAAAATATGCTAGGCAGAAAAATATTGGATCATTATTTTTAGCAAAAATAAAAAGAATTAAATGAAAATCAAAACCAAACTTATATAACGAAAGTCTGTGCCAGCTAGAAACCTGCCGGGGACAAATAGCAGGAGGATTCAGGAAGATCTCGGTTAATGCTCTGGAGTGCCGAAGTGGCACATTTTTATCAGTTATTAGACCGGTCAAAGTATCAATGTGCGAAAAGAAAGTTCTTTAACTGCTTCTCACCTGGAGTGTCACATTCAGTAAAGATTATATATATATATATATATATATATATATATATATATATATATATATATATATATATATATATATATATATATATATATATTGATTTATACATATCCATCAAAGTTCTAAATATATTATATATATATATATGTATAAACAAATATAATATATAAAAATATATATCAATATATATAAAAAATATAATGTATAACATATATGTGACTACTGAATATATATATATATATATATATATATATATAAAAGATTCATAAAGTATGCAGACATTTTTAAAAAAAATATTTTTCTAATATATATATAAAACTATAACATATATGACTTTACTATATATGTATATATATATATATATATATATATATATATATATATATATATATGTAAAAGATTCACAAAGTATGTAAACATTTTTGAAAAAAAAAAATTCTTAGACCTCTGAGATATAGCAATCTCTATGCTATAAATTTATTAAAAGAAGTGGAGTATATGTATTAAATTCCCATAATTTAGCACTCTATCAATTAAATTGCTGACTGTAAAGCAAGAATTAATAAATTGCATGATATAGTTACATACAATAAAAAAATATGAAAATTATAATATACAGAGATATACATGGGCATTATTTTAATATTTATTTAAAAATAAAATATGATCAGAAAAAAACATTTGCAGGTAGATTAGGGACGGTCTGCTGTTTTCATATTGCTACATTATAAACTATTTTCCTTTTTATAGTTTCTGGTATTTACAAAAAAAAAATCTATATAAAAGAAGTGAAAGTCTTATTTTGAAAATAATTGTGTATTCTTTGCCATCAGGGTTCTCTACAAAGCAAATGCTTTTATGGCCACTGATTTTTATCTATTAGGTCTGTACACAGCGAATTACGGTATGTGCTCGGTGCTTTATATAGTAAAGGGGAAAAATTAACAAAAAAAAATTCCACGAAATAAAAAAAAAAGAATAATACAGATAACAAAATGACAATTGTTCTTCTGAAATATTAATACTCAATAATAATAATAATAATAATGATAATAATAATAATAATTACTACAAATCAATTAAATAATAACAATTATTAAAAACTGAAAAATAGTAAAGTTGAAACTGAAACCTAAATATAATAATAGCAATAATAATAATAATAATAATAATAATAATAAATGTAGGTTTGAGTTGCTACTTTACTATTATTAATATTTTAATATGTGTTATTATTTAATGGACTTGTTATTATTATTATTATTATTATTATCTGAGCCGTAAGGTTTCAGAAGAACAATTATTATTTTGTTATTTGTGTTATTCTTTTTTTATTTTGTGGGATTTTTTCATAATAATAATACTAATAATTAAATTCTTCCTAATTAATTATTATTATTATTATTATTATTATTATCACTAAAGTAGCAACAAAAAAACTTCGAACATTACTACAATAAAATAATATATTTCTGCAATTGAAAATAATAAGGAATTTCATTCATTTTTATTTCATTTTACATTTTAAAAATTATATTGCTTAAGCGTTCTTACAAATTTGTAAATATTTTTTTACAGACATAAGAAATGTCATTTTCTATGTGTGAAGACCAAACATTTCAAATAAGTACATTTTACATATTTTACATAATTCAACTATTATTTTTTTAAAATTAAGCTCCAGTTCAGAGAAACTTTTTTTTTTTTTTTTTTTTTTTTTTAAGTTTTGTGAACTGTTCATGTGTACAATGGACTGTGCATAGCACAGCACAGCACAGCCCTGCACAGCACAGCATTGCACAGCATAGCACACCATAGCACACCACAGCACAGCACAGCACAGCACAGCACTGCACAGCACTGCACAGCACATTGTCAGCCAATCGGCCAATTCACATGGACCAGTGTAGCAAGACTCGCCCTTTAAACTCAATGGATGCACAAAAAAATGATACTATATGTACACAGGCCTTGATTTATAAATTGTACATGCCGGTCTTGATGATGAGATGTCCTTGAGTCAGACGCTCCTGATTCATTAAGAAGCGTAAAATTTCAATTTTGTGACTTTTCAAAGCGATTATGGCAAAATTGCTTTGATGAATCGATGTCTTTATGGCATTTATTTTACAGTGATGTGGATGCCAAATGGACTACACGTAGATGTGATCTTTTGCACTTAGGAAATGGATGGAAAATAATGGTGAAATATTTTTTCATACACTCTTCTATTCATATTTTAGGGTATGTTCACACATAGCTTTTCTTATGCATTTTTTTCTGTGCATTAAAAACTATTTAAAAATGAAATGCTATCAATGAAAACGCTTGCAGGTGGAACGCAGCGGAAATTAAAGTGCATTTTTTATGCTTTCTTGACACAGTTTAGGTTAATTTTTAATGATCTTTTTAGTGCTAAGCCGCGCTGATCTCATAGTGAGAAAACTGCAATAAAAATGCTAAAAGAATTGTCATTTTGCATTTTTAAAAAAAAAAAAAAAAAAAAAAAATGCAACACAGTTCAAAAATTGCAAGAAAAAAAAATTCAGTGTAAATGAGATTTTAGAAATCTCATTTATTTAGCGGTTACTGAAAAAAACTGTTTATTCTGCACAAAAAAATACATAAAAAATGCATAAAGAATGTTACATCTAATCAAGCCCTTACAATAAAATTTCCTCATTTTCACTTGTATATCTTAAAAAAAACAGTGACCATTCATAGATAGTGATTAAGAAGTCCTGTCCTGCCTTCTTAAGGCCCCTAAACACATTAAATGCAGAGATATCAGCAGGATCGACCAAGAGCCTAATGTGTATGGTTGCCTCCTGACTCTCCCGTGACAAATGGAGAGAAAGATTCAGCCTCATAAATTTCAGCAGCCAATCCTTATGTTCACCTTGGAGATACAGTAAGCCAATGCCAGAGAAATCTGGCAGTGGCTTTCCCATACAGAACCCAAGACCGTTCAGTTGTGCCATGTGTTTTTTTACTGGACAACCTATCCAGTTGAAAGATTGAAAAGCCATAATGAATAATAAAGATTATACAAATAATGTCTATACCTTAAAGGGGTTGCCCGGCCTTGGGTTACAAGTTTGCAGTCACTCTATGCCAAGAGCTGGTGGTCATTTAACTGCGATTTGCATACTTCCGGCCACATTCCGACTAGACGTGTCCAGCATGGCTCAATACATTTGCAAGGAGAGAAGCCTGACACGTCTAGTCGGCATGTGACCTTGCATACTTGCGCTGTGAGGAGTCACCCTATGTGACTGCAGACTTGTATCTCAAGGCTGCATAACCCTTTTAATAGACTAACATGAAGTCATCAGTAGCGAACACAGACAGAAGAGGACACCTGTGCCAGAACAATAATGCACCCCTTCATGGGTGTGTTTGCTGCTTTAGAGGTGGAAATGGGTTCCTTTACCTCTTGGGCCCTGGACAGATTGCACCATTGATATGTCCGCCCCTGGAACTCATTGCCAGCATTAGACCACCTGCACACATTGACTATCTGGTCAGTATTCTCCATCAGTATTTGTAAGCCAAAACCAGGCGTGGGACAATCAGAGGAAAAGTCTAATAGAAACACGTCACAATTTCTGTACCCACTCCTGGTTTTGGCTTACAAATACTGATGTAAAATACTGACCAAATACTGAACATGTGAACATAGCCTAAAACTAAAAATTACAGATGCATCTTTTACATTAGATAAAAGTATAGTATTTTTATGTAATGTTCAGAAATGTGTTTAGGATTGGCAGACTTGATATGGTCCCTGGGCCATCCTCTCATGCAGTCCCTACGGTGGTTGATCCTGTCGGTAGTCTATTCTCCTATAGAAGCAATAATAGTGTAAAATATTAAAGTCATATTATGAAATTTTCACATAATATGGGGAACATATAGGTAAAGTACCTGTAACCTAGTTGCTATATCTCAGACTGCAGAATCGCAGTAAGAATAGAGTAGCCTGGGGAGCTGGAGGCCATTTTTGGTAAATACAGGGGTGACCAGAAATAATCGATTCCGCGCCAGATGGACTAATTAGGAGGGCAGGGCACCGTTCCTTAATTAATTAAATGGTTCATTACATTAATTAAAGCGTTTATCCCACCTTTAGAAGTTATCACCTATTCATAGGAGAGGTGATAACGTGCTGTCCGACCACTGGGACCTCCACTTATTTCAAGAATGGGGCATCTGAATAGACTGTTGACCAGACATGGACACCACTGCTCTATTCATTCTCTATGGGACTCCTGGCTGTTCTGGTAGTTCCACATAGAATGGTTGGAGCAGTGGACTAAAACCAGACAGGGTTCTGCAGAGCCCCATCCTCGTGATTGTTGGGTGTCCCAGGCTGCATGTTGCTCGTGCTACATACAGTGAGCAGCCTGCATGGACTAAACGTACGACCATGGCCTGCAGTGTCTCCGGATTAGTCTCCCATCATATCTGGGATGTCATTGGTTGGCAGTTGCAAAGGCAGCTGCCAGCAACAGATCTTGATGATTTGCCTAAGTGCATTCATCGTGGCAGAACATTCCTCAGACAACTATTAATAATCTCATCCATGCCAAGTCATGTAAGTGCGGAGATTTCATAGCATGGCGCTCTTACTTCATGCTAAATAAATTAAGATGTTTTTATAATTTTGTCTCCATTTATTCATCATTTAATATATCAGTTACAAGTCCACCGATCCTGTGATTTCCATTATTTCATGACTTTTCCTTCTCAGTTTTGCAATTTCAATGTTAATATTGCCCATAGCAACACATTAGGGATCAGCTTTAGGTTATGTTCATCACTCTATGAGTATTTGGTGAGTTTTTGAGGTTGCAGATTTTCTGCAACAGTTCTGCACCTGGTATGTAAATTAGCTGATTTGCATTTTTTTTTCATTGTGATTTTGTTTTTGATTGCATTTTTATTGAGTTTTTGGTGCTGAGGTTTTTGTTTCTTTCTGATGTGTCATGCTTCCAATAAAGCAGCTTTGTTTTTCATTCTTCCTGGTATTTGGCAGTGGAAATATGCAGCATCAAAAACTCATTGTCTGAACACAGCCTCAATGCTTTAAACAGCACTGGGGGCAACAAAGACAGATTTTCTTTTAGAGAGAATTAGGCTATGTGCCCACGATGCAGAAATGCTCCGGATTTTTCCTGAGCGTTTCTGCATCTCCCTGGCAGAAAAAACGCATGCGGATTGTACATGCGTTTTTCCCGCCAGGTAGAAGCGTACGTCCCGCGTTTTTCACATGCATTTCCGCATGCGGGTTGACAAGCGCTTTCCAAGCGATTTTAGCATCACTTGGAAAAGTGCTTGACAACTTGGTCACACAATATAAATCCTTGCAACCGGCATGGATTTATATAGTGTGACCAAGTTATAGTTAAAAAGAATGGTAAAAAATAAACATTATACTCATCTTCTGATGGCCCCCGGTCTCCTTGTCCAGTGCGTCCGGTGTGTTGGGCGACGTCAGCGGTCGCGTGACCCGTCACATGACTAAATGACGTCATGGCAGGTTCTTTTAGACCATCACGAGCTGCCGGGGAGCCAGGACGGATCGGATAAGGACATCGGGGGCCATCAGAAGGTGAGTATAATGTATATTTTTTATTTTAATTCTTTTTTTTTACAGGTACTATGGTACCCGGGTCTGGAGGAGAGTCTCCTCTTCTCCAGACCCTGGTACCATCCGCTCATTGAATCGCTTAACATCCGCATGTACACATGTAGTCATGCGGATATTAAGCGATTCAATGCAAGTCAATGGCGGCAAAAACGCAAAATAATTGGTAGTGCTGCGCATTTTTCCGCAATGATAATCCGCAGCGGAAATTTCCGCAGCATGTGCACAGCACATGCGGATCATCATTGGGGGACATGGCAGACCTTCTACCAGGCGTTTTTTAAGCGTTTCTGCGTCTGAATTGCCGCTGCGGAAACGCTTAAAAAACGCATAGTGGGCACACAGCCTTATGTTTAGGTAAAAGATAGGCAAGCAGATATATCAGAAGTACATCAGCTTAAATACCTTTTATTAAAAAAAAATCCTCTCATGATATTACTATATTTCCTGAAAGCAAAAATAGGCCCCAATTTTTATTCATGTTGTGTCTTTAGCTTTTAAGGTCCCCATACACATTAGACTAATGTCGGCTGAACCTGCCGATATCGGCAAAGAGATGTCGATTGGAGATAAGATGCCGGCCGACGTGTTAGTCGAAAGCTTTCTCACAGGCCGAAAGAGAGCTCCTGTGTAGCGGAGAGTTGGCTAACATGGCTGTCAGCAAAATGATCGACCCAAGCATCATTCGGCTGCCAGCCATCTAATGTGTACGGCCAGCTGAAGCTGATGCAAAGCACCCATGTACATATGTTTCTCTTGTAGGCGTTAGAACACTTAAGCCCCCATACACTTTGGATAGCTGTCAGCTCATTGATGGTTTGTCCAATTGTTCAGCCGGCAGCCATCTTGGCCGTCTCTCCCATACACAGCAGTACTCAATTCGCCGAGTGCTTCTGTGTTCTCCATGACAGAGACTCCTCTGTCAGCAGCTTATCAAAAGGATCAACAGCCCAAAAGCAAACATACAGGTTCCAGAAATCACCCGACAATCATATCAGAAGCCCCCGTACACATCGATATATAAGTAAACACATTTTAGGGGCTTTTTTTTATACATTTTCATATTCAAGGATCTGAAGGAATCCAGAATACATTTTTTTAAACATCAATGTACAGGGAAGATCAAAAATGAAGTCTTCCCAGCACCCTCCTGTCCCATAGTTGAAAAGGGGTTTCCAGAGCAATACTCCTAATGTGGAAGTTACCTTTCTTTATTTAGGTTGTAATGTAAAAAATGGTGGAATGTTTGTATACTATTTTCATTTTAATTCATGTCACCTTAGTGGTAGGGGTATTGGCAGGAGTCTAACTATAATAGGTGCATGGGTTGTAATCGCAACTGGAGACTATGGGGGTCAAAAAGGGTTCCCTTGTGCAATATAAAAAATCTGCCATTGTACATGCCTGGCTGTCCCAATGCAGAATCAGTAACAGAGTGTCTAACCTTAGGCTCAGGGCTACACAGCGACATATATCACGACAATGAAGTGGCAGCAATACATTGCAACACCGGATGCAATGATTTTCTATGGCACGCAACACACTTGCCATAGACTTCAGAGAACTGATGACGCAAGACACATGTAGCCATGAAACCCCAACCTAAGGGCTCATTCAGACGTCCATTTTTTTGCGTATGAGTGCTATCCATGTTTTTCACAGATATAACAGTGAGGTCATTCACACGTTCGCAATTTTTCCGCCCAAAATCATGAATCCGAGTGTCGAATTAAAGTCGGCAATGGAAGTCTATGCATCAGTGGAAAAAAAAATCGGGCAGCACTCAGAAGTCATCTGAATGCAGTCCGTTTTTAAGGACTGACAAGGGAAGGTGGATTAACTTTTTTTAAAAACATTTTTCATATACAAGAAAAACTGATGAAACTCGGAACAAAATCACAGATGAAACTCAGTTTTTCTCATATATGAAAAAACTGACGTGAATGAGCCCTAATGCATTTTTTTCTTGCAAAGACGTCTCCTGGTCTCCTATGGCACCAATGTCTGGGTGCAGCTGCTGCCTTTGCACCCCATATAGCCGAGCAATTTCCTATATAAATTCCATATATGTACATAAACTTATTGTAGTTGCAAAAGGGTTAACCATAGATTCCATTAGGAATCTAGGATACTTTATCGCACAATTTTGTGTAATTACAGCTAAGCCCATAACTATTATTATCATTACAACCGTTTGTAGCATTTTTATTGTCCTTTATATATACAATAGATATAACTGTAAATTTGTACCCAGCACACAAACTCCATTAAAGCTGATAATTGTTATTGACATCATGAATTATATTATATAGTTCTGCAAATTACAGCTAAATACTATACTCCATAGTGCAACAATGTCATTTTGCTTTTATCTCTAATTTATAAAGAAACCAGCATTATGATAAAGAGAAAAGAGAAAGAGAAAGAAAGAGAAGCAGGTACATTCTTGTGTGGGAATAGCTATAGGGGTGGGTGGGTTTAGGATGTGGCAGGTGGGTCTGTTTGATGTGGACAATTTACATTAATGAGCCTCATCAACCTCTGTGTGACCTTCAATAAAGTTATTGGCCAGGAAGAGTGGGACAAGCAGTCTGTTCACTTTTCAATGGTCTTGGAGAAGGAAAAGGTCTTGCTTGTATTATCTATAGGATAGAAACAAAAGAACATACAAACACAAAAACAAACAAAAAAGTACCATAAATGGGAAGCAGGATCTGTTGTTTGGATGTTTGTTGCAGCTTTTTAAGTGTTAACTAGATCTGCGACATTAAGCTAACATGTTACTTTTTGCACAATGTACAATGCAGATGATCTTATTCACCAGGTATCCAGAAGCTTGTCCCTACTCCCTACTTATTAGGTAAATGAACCATAATAACAGAAAGTGACATGACCCCCAGGTATAATACCCATGCTGACTTTTCAGCATTGACTGCATTAAATAAGGAGAAATTCCCTGTTAATGATTACTAACACAATTTAGTGGTGAACATGGGACTGCTACTCAACATAAAGAAGACAAAGATATTGACAATTACCAGATACAACCGGGACATATTTGAGATGGACGGCGACAAACTGGAAGTTGTAAAGGACTTCAGCCTACCCCGATCAATGATCACTCAAGATGCAGCGATAACAACGGAAGTAAATTGAAGAATAGCTATGGGCAAATTAGCAATGAAGTCACTGGACAAGGTCTTCAAATAAAGGAACATTTCACTGGTGACGAAGACACGGGTATGCATGGAGTCACACATAAGTATTGGGGCAGGGAGAGTAAGATAATCAAACCATTACTAAGTATAAATGGCAGGTACTATATGTCAAACATACAAATCAATAGCTGCCATACATGTGTCATGCTAGGTGAGGACCAAGTGTATGATGATGGGAAAAGGGGGGAAGCCCAACAACTAGGGAAAGGGAGAGTGGAGACCCCTAGGCAGATCTTACAACACCCTGACTCCCCTACCATCCCTAAATAGGTCCTGCATCTATCACCGAGCAGGATACCTAATCCCTAACTGTCCCTAGAGCTAGGCCCTAGGTAGGGAGGGGAAGGGGTGAGCACTAGTCAGCCCCCACTGCATCTAAAGACAAACAAGGAAAACAGAAAAGGGGATACACTTAGCTTGAGAAGACACCAGAGAGAAGACGACAATAATCCACCAAGAAACTCCAGGAAGAAACTAGCCGACTGCTAGGCCTGAGCAGGGGAAAATAGTTCTGTCACCGGCGACTCTCTGGAGACACTGAGAATTTTTATATATCAAGCTGCTGGGTCCTATCAAAAGAAGGATACCACTACACTCCAGAGGTGAAAGGATCAAGAAGGTGTCTGCAAAGACAAGCGCAGTGACCTTCTACAGCCGGATCCAGAATGACTGTCTGTCAAACCTGATACACCCGTGACAACATGAGACAGCAGGAGAGATGACCAGTCAATCCATTTGTAAAGTATCCTAGTAAATGACTCATGTCTGACAGGAGCACTGTGTCTGATTACATACACTGCATTTAGTATATCAGCCTGTAACATTCTTACTCTTACCCATAATATGTCTCTGTGTGACACCAAACCACAGCCCCAACGCGCGTTTCACATGGGCTTCCTCGGGGGGCTCGTATATAGTCTGGTCTTTTCTGCGCAATCATATTGATGCGAAACCTGAAAGATAAAGAAACAAGACAGAAGAAGAATCGACACCTTCGAAATGTGGTGCTGGAGAAGGATCTTATCAATACCATGGATGGCAAGAAGAACAAACCAGTCAAATAGGGGAAAAATCTAGCCATGTGTGAGAGTGTGAAATGTGATAACAGCAGGAGAGCACTAAGACCCTGTGACTTTTGCCTGGCTGGGCTCAGAGGAGGGGCAGTGCTAGAAACTGTGTGTATTCTGAGAGCATCTGATGTGTGAGTCTAGACAGGAAGTCTGTGAAAAGGAGCTGCAATAAGACGCTGTCTTTACACTCCTCCGTGTGGAGTTTGTTTACCCCTTTTCTCTGTTTAAGGACAAGTGCTGAGCTTGGGAAGCTGTGTGGCTCTGTGGAGTTTTGTGGAGGTCCATGCTGAGTGGATTATAGACTTTGTGCTGAAGGAGTCACATGTCGAGTGATGAAGGGACTGAATAATCCATTCCTTTGACGGAGCACGTGGATGGTGTACTGGATAACAGTGAGAGACTTCGGGAGGAAAGAAGGTTTCTGGTGCCATTTCCACTGAGAGGATATTGACAAGACTTTGTGAAGAGATCTTCCCAGACCTTAATCTGAGGCTACAGGACTAAAGTCCCCGGCGTGTGGGCTCGGCATCGGCCGACAAGACAAGGAATTTTTGCTGTTTTGTGAACTTTGTTTTTGTTTTGGCGCCAAAGTTTTCCGGGACTAGCTGCAGCCACCGTGATTCACAGGCCTGTGACAGACTGCATCTGAGGTTAACGGTACCATAACTTTAAGATATCCGGATATCCTGATAATAAGGGTATAAGAGCAATTGATATAGTTTCATGCATTATTATTGTTCATAGTGGTAGGATTGTATGCAGTGTGCCATCTCAGGGGGTCCCCATAAACCGCCCTCACTAGACTGACACGTTGTTTAGGTAAAATTGTTCCAGATCTCTAGAATAATTCACACAAGCTGGAATCCTTGAGATTGGCACATTGATTTCAGTTTTTGCTGATTGTGTGTATTTAATAGAGACAGTGTCCCAGGCAGAACCTGAGACTGATTCATGCAATACTGAGTTTTAGTATAATCCCTGTCTCTGTCTCGGTTTGTGACTCACTGGATCTCTCTCGGACCTCCGGTCATTACATTTTTGGCGTAGTCGGCAGGATCCAGTGCTTGTCATGGACGGAGACGAGGGAAGAAATGACTCTGCCGCACCAGCAGCCCCCCCGCTGGTAGCGGAACCCCTGGCAGCCGCGACGACTGTGGGAGGCTATGTGCCGGTAGGAACTTTACTCCAGCACATGTCGAAATACGACAGGCGTAACATGCCGTTGCAGGATTGGGCTGAGAGGGTTCGGAGTGTGCTGCGGATGTGTAATCTGGCCCCCGCATTATGGGCAGAGTTGGCATTAAATGCACTAGAGGGCGATGCTAGGCGGATGGTGATGGTACGTCCAGAGTCAGAGAGGAGCACGTTAGAGAAAATCTTGGAGGGGAGTTCAGGAGGCCGGGCTCGTGTGGCCCAGCTTCGTTCCTTGTTTTTCAATCGGCCCCAAAGGGAATGTGAGACTTTGATGCAGTACTCGAACACTTTACAGGAAACGTTGAATGAGGTGCAGCGACTAGACCCAGGGGCCATGGGGGCATTCCAAGAGGTAGACCGCCTACTCCGGGATCAATTCATAACGGGGTTAGCCAATAGACTCCTTCGAGACAAACTGATGGAGATGTCCCGAGCTACCCCGGAATTATCCTTCTGGCAGATTTATCGGGCCGCGGTGGAAAGGGAGGAGGAGTCTACTCTGGTGGCCGAGGGGGCAGTGGACAGTGCACAGCTGGAGGGAGGTCTGGCGCCAGTTTCAGGAGGGGGTGGACTGGTAAACGTTGTACAGGCTCTGCGTGCCGAACTGAAGGAGTTAAAGCTGGAGGTGTCTAAACTCAGAGCCGGGCCGGTCCCTACTCCTACGGAAGGGCCACCCGCCCCGTCCTCTGGAATGGTGGTTCCACAGTCTGCCAGGTCGCCCCCCTCGAATGATCCAAGTTCTCGTCCACGAGGAGCAGTCACCTGCTGGAGGTGTGGGCGTCGGGGACACATCTCCCGGTACTGCCGGATGTCTGCAGCCCCGGAGCCTCCTTTGCCGGCGTTAAACTCCCAGCCGCTGCCATGAGAGGGCGAGCAGCAGCGGCCCACCCCCCACAAAGCCCTCGACGGGAAGAACAAGATTTGTTCGCATGCAGTCCAGTGCTGGAAGCAGAGTTTGAAGGGCGGAAGATGAGATGCTTGGTCGACACAGGATCCGAATGTACCATAATGCCCTTAGAGGTGTACGAAAGGCACTTCAGTCAACTCGTGGTTCCCGAGGACGGCCGAGTGATAAGGCTTACAGCCGCTAACAATGGCCAACTGACGGTGAAGGGGATCGTGTGGATGCAACTGAAAATGTTTGGTCAAAAGCTGGGTCAGAAAGGGATAGTGCTGGTGGACCACCCTCCCAGAAGAGGGATGGAGGTGCCGCTCGGAATGAACGTTCTGCGAGATTTAAATCATCAGATGTATGCCAGAGAGGAACCCCGATACTGAGCAAGTGCTACCCACCATCGACCCACCCAGAGAATGTTACACCGTCTAGTGCTGAGTTGCGATCTCCTGAAGAGTGCGGTCCCTGGGGGTCAAGTGGGCCTGGTCCGAGTGCCATCGCGGACCACGATCTCGCTAGCGCCCCGGCATGAAAAACTCTTAATGTTACCGGTGGGGGCTGCACAGAGACTAAATGCGCTTGAAGTACTCATCGAGCCAGCCCCAGAGAAGTCCTCGTTCGCCAAGGCGCATGTGGCCCGGTCTCTGGCGATTGTGAAGAATGGACGGGTGCCAGTCAGATGTATCAGCGTTTTAGATGAGGCTGTTACAATTCCAGCTGGGACCATTCTGGCTGAACTGTTCGTGCCAGCAGGGAAGGTGCCTGATAAGACAGTGTTTGAACTTCGCTCAGATGAACAGTCTTCCTGGACATTCGCGGTTGAAGTAGGCCAGACCGAATCTCCTACCGAAGAATGGAATGGTCGTGTGATCATGGACCAGATGGGAGTGGATCGGGAGAAACTGACCCCCGTGCAATTGGAGCAGCTGGAGAAGGTCTTGTGGGAACATCAAGAGACCTTTTCGCGACATGCGGAGGATTTTGGTTGTTCCCGGACGATTGAGCATGAGATTCCCACAGGGGATACTCCTCCTATTAGGGAACGTTATCGTCAAATCCCCCCAACACTCTATCAAGAGGTGAAGCGCATGGTGGCCAGTATGCTTGACAACCAAGTGATCCGAGAAAGCCAGAGCCCCTGGTCGGCCCCTGTGGTCTTGGTGCGGAAGAAAGATGAGACTCTTCGGTTTTGTGTGGACTATCGCAAATTGAATGCTCACACGGTGAGGGACGCATATCCATTACCTCGCATAGAAGAGTCTCTGTCGGCATTGGGTCGGGCCAAATATTTCTCGACGTTGGATTTAGCAAATGGCTATTGGCAGGTACCAATGGCCGAAAAAGATCGAGCCAAGACGGCATTTGTCCTACCAATGGGGCTCTTTGAATTCAACCGGATGCCCTTCGGGCTCACTAACGCTCCGGGAACTTTTCAGCACCTGATGGCACATTGCTTAGGTGATCTGAATTTTGAATCAGTCCTGATATACCTAGATGACATTGTGGTGTTCGGGGCCTCATTTGAAGACCATCTTGAGAAGTTACGTCAAGTTCTCCGGCGGCTCAGTTGTTATGGCCTAAAAATAAAACCTAAGGAGTGCCAACTGTTACAGAGTCAGATTGAGTATCTAGGTCACGGACGGGGTTCTGCCCACGACCAGTAAGGTCATGGTTGTGCAGGAGTGGCCAACCCCCGTACCCTGCGAGAGGTTCGGGCCTTCTTAGGTTTAGCGGGGTACTATCGGCGATTTGTACCTAAGTTTTCACAAGTAGTGAGTCCCCTGAATGAGCTCTTAAGAGGGACGGCACAAGGCCCCCAAAATCACCCTATCCCATGGGGACCTCAGCAACGAAAGGCATTTGAGGAGGTGAAGGCCGCCCTAACGAGTGCTCCGTTGTTAGCATATGCCCGGTTCGATTCCCCTTTCCTGTTATATACCGATGGCAGTCTGCATGGGCTGGGGGCGGTACTAGCACAAGTGCAGGATGGTCAGGAGCGAGTAATCGCCTATGGCAGCAGGTCTTTGAGAGACACTGAACGCAACCCAGCTAACTACAGTTCATTTCGCCTTGAGCTACTGGCCCTGGTGTGGGCGATGACGGAACGCTTTGCCGAGTATTTAACGGGAGCTGAGGTGCTGGTCATGACTGATAATAACCCTCTGGCTCACCTAGAAAATGCAAAGCTGGGAGCGTTGGAGCAGCCGTGGGTCGCTCGCCTTGCTAAGTTTAACTATCGAATTAAGTTTCGATCTGGACGGGAAAACTGAAATGCGGATGCACTCTCAAGGGTGCCCCTTGGGTCCTCGGGGGAAAATGTTGATGACCAGCTGGAGGACACTGAAACCCCTGACTTGGGGCAGGTACCTATCTTCCGAAGTGTGGTACATTCAAGTGGGGTGGCATCAGGGATGCCGTGTGTTCTGGGGAAAACACCCTCGGATTGGGCAAAGGACAGTTGGGTACAAAAAGGGGTCTGGCCGCGTGCAGAGGAAAAGGCCCAGCTGTCCGTGGAAGGAGTGAAACTACTGCGACAGTGGGATAAGTTGTGCGCGGAACAGGGCCTATTGTACCGTAAGGTGTACCTGCCATCTGAGCTGCAGCACCGGTACCAGCTAGTAATTCCTATGGGGATGGGTCCGGTAGTCGCTCGCGAGGCGCATGAGAAGGGGGCCCACTTTGGGAGTGAAAAGACACTCCAGTGGCTACAGCGAGTCCTCCATTGTCCTGAATTGGGGGAGATGGTGACAGAAGCGTGTCGGCAGTGTTGGGTCTGTGGTCTCAGTAAGAGCCCTGAGCAGCGGGCGCCCACGCAATCTATTAAGACTTCCGCTCCTTTAGAGCTGCTCATGATTGACTATGTCCTGATAGGATACTCAATGTCTGGGTATTCCTATTGCTTGGTAATGACAGACCACTTCACCAAGTATGCTGTAGCAGTGCCGACAAGAGATCAGACGGCGGAGTCGGCGGCTGAAGCCGTGTGTCGATATTTCATTCAGGTGTTTGGGTGTCCGCAAAGAATACACTCGGATCAAGGGGCATGTTTTCAGGGGGCATTGATGAAGGAGCTGTACCAGCTGTATGGTGTCGCACAGTCGAGAACGACACCTTACCATCCCCAAGGTAATGGAGCTTGTGAGCGCTTTTATCGGACTCTGTTGCAGATGTTGAGGACGTTGGAGGGTAAACAACAGGTACGCTGGCCTGAGTATCTTCCCGAATTGATGTGGGCCTACAATAATAGAGTGCACAGCACTACTGGCTACTCACCACACATGTTGATGTTCGGTAGGCCAGGGCAGGACTTTGAGGATTTGAGCATGCCAGATCCCTCCTCCAATCCCCCTCGGACCGCATCAGAATGGGTTCGGGAACACCGGCGGCGATTGAGGGTGGTGTGTCAGGTGGTGGGTGATCGACTCAGTCAGGTGACCCATAGGGACGCGCGGCCCGTGCAAACTGAGCCTTTCTCCCCGGGGGATAGAGTGTTGGTGAGAATCAATCGACGGTTCGGAAAGCTGAGTGAACGGTGGGAGGCGACTCCGTACCTGGTAAAAAAACGACAGAGCCCTGAGATTCCAGTCTACGAGGTTGAACCGGTGGGGACAGGGGGACCATCCCGTAATCTTCATCGTAACATGCTACAACAGTGCTGGTTTAAAGATGCCGTCCCCGTTTCCCCGGAACCACAGGCTGTGTCCCGAGGGGTGGGCATCCCTAATACTCTCGAATTTGATGGTGGGTCTGTCTCCGCCCCTGCTTACTTGCCCCCTGCGACCGATCTGTCCCCTTGTGGAGAGAGTATTGAGAATGTGGTATGTCCTTCGGAGAATGGGGAATCAGGTCAGTTACCTGATCCGTATGATGTGGCACCGGGCGCCACACCTCAGGAGGGAGCAGCCTCATTGGCTCCCATTGAAGAGACTTCTGCTCCCTCGGGAGCCGAGCCTGTTGGGATGGGTCTCAGGAGAACTACTCGAGCTACGGAGGGTATACCTCCACAGCGCTATGCACAAGACGACTTTGAGTGGGGAGGTGTGTCGAGGACACCAACCTCTAGTGGGGTGGCATGTGAGAGTGTGAAATGTGATAACAGCAGGAGAGCATTAGGACCCTGTGACTTTTGCCTGGCTGGGCTCAGAGGAGGGGCAGTGCTAGAAACTGTGTGTATTCTGAGAGCGTCTGATGTGTGAGTCTAGACAGGAAGTCTGTGAAAAGGAGCTGCAATAAGACACTGTCTTTACACTCCTCCGTGTGGAGTTTGTTTACCCCTTTTCTCTGTTTAAGGACAGGTGCTGAGCTGGGGAAGCTGTGTGGCTCTGTGGAGTTTTGTGGAGGTCCATGCTGAGTGGATTATAGACTTTGTGTTGAAGGAGTCACATGTCGAGTGATGAAGGGACTGAATAATCCATTCCTTTGACGGAGCACGTGGATGGTGTACTGGATATTGACAAGACTTTGTGAAGAGATCTTCCCAGACCTTAATCTGAGGCTACAGGACTAAAGACCCCGGCGTGTGGGCTCGGCATCGGCCGACAAGACAAGGAATTTTTGCTGTTTTGTGAACTTTGTTTTTGTTTTGGCGCCAAAGTTTTCCTGGACTAGCTGCAGCCACCGTGATTCACAAGCCTGTGATAGACTGCATCTGAGGTTAACGGTACCATAACTTTAAGATATCCGGATATCCTGATAATAAGGGTATAAGAGCAATTGATATAGTTTCATGCATTATTATTGTTCATAGTGGTAGGATTGTATGCAGTGTGCCATCTCAGGGGGTCCCCATAAACCGCCCTCACTAGACTGACACGTTGTTTAGGTAAAATTGTTCCAGATCTCTAGAATAATTCACACAAGCTGGAAACCTTGAGATTGGCACATTGATTTCAGCTTTTGCTGATTGTGTGTATTTAATAGAGACAGTGTCCAAGGCAGAACCTGAGACTGATTCATGCAATACTGAGTTTTAGTATAATCCCTGTTTTAGTAAAGAAAGTGTTGTTTATTTCTGTCTCTGTCTCGGTTTGTGACTCATTGGATCTCTCTCGGACCTCCGGTCATTACACATGCATGCCACTTGAAGCAAGGCTCACCAAGCTACGACTTGCCTACTTTGGACACATCATACTAAGAGAGCAATCACTAGAGAAGGATATTATGGTCAGAAAAATAGAAGGAACAAGGCGAAGAGTAAGACCAGCAACCCGTTGGCTTGATACTATCAGGATAATGACGGAGAAGTCCCTGGTGCACCTATCTGGGCTTGCACAAGATCGATCTTCCTACAGAGCGTTCATCCATCAAGTCGTCATGGCTCGAGATCGAGCTAAAGGACATTTAATCATAATAATAGGTGCTCATACACGTGGCCATATGAAATGGGGGTAAACTGCAAGTAAAGTCACGGCCACACTATCAGTATTTGGTCAGTATTCGGTCAGTATTTTTTCTCAGTAGTGGGAGCCAAAACCATGTGAGGAACAATCAGAGAAAAGGTATAATAGAAACAAGTCACCAATTCTGCATTGATCACCCACTACTGGTTTTGGCTCCCACTCCTGAGAAAAAGTACCGAACGAATACTGAGCAAATACTGATAGTGGGGCCATGGCGTAACCCTCACTTGTGCTCTTTCCAGTAATAATACATGCATATGCCTTTAAGAAAATTACTAATTTTCTGTTTACACTATGGGCAAGATTCATCAACGCTTTTACCCCAGAAAACTGGCTTAAAATGCTTTGAAAAATTGCAAAATGCTGGCCCTATGCCGAGTTGCTTTTGGATTTTTCATGCCAGTTTGAAGCAGCTCTGCCAGAAATGGGTGGGGCTGGGGAGGAGCCGGGGCAGAATGAGGCATGACTACACCTGTCCATTAAATTCTGTAAAAGATTGGCGTTTTTTTATGTCAGAAATGCTATTCCAGTCCTTGATTGGAGTAACATTTTTGGCAAGGTGCAAGGAGGTGCAGTGTGCCATTTGTCTGCTGTCCATGTTTAACATTACAGACAATAAGAGAAGCTTTGCAATTTATTTCTTTCTTCATCCATTCGTGAAAAACACTGATAACATTGATAGTAAAAAATGGACACACTGATGACACCGGTACCATTTTTTCAAATTTTTTTCACGTACGTGTTTAAACATGGATATGTGAATGAGGCCTAAGGGTAAGTTCACACTGATGTTTTCTTTCAGTGGGTTTTGGAGCAGAAATTGTTTTTTGGAGAGCTTGGGTATGCGCATACAGCGTCTTATAATGTTGGCAGTGTTTTTCCTGAAGCATCTTCATTTTTGCAATTTTTGAGGCTAAGCCACTGGAGTCTTTTTTTCTTATATGTGTAGTGAGTGGCTTCAGAAGCTGCATGACTTCCGAAGACTGAAGAGGTTAAAGAAGCTGAAAAAGACTGACCTTCCGTACAGGAAGTAGTTTTCACAATGCTGTGCATATATTCATTCTTTATTACATTTATTGAGCACTTTTTCAGGTGGAATCTACCTGAAAAAGGCACTGGGTGCACATTTTTGAGTAATTTTTGGAGCAAAAACTGCAGAAACTCTCCAATTCCTTCTCAAAAACTTGGGTCCACAATTTAATAAAGTGTTTACGCCAGAAAACTGGTAAAAACATTTGGAAAATTGGCAAAAATTTGGCTACTTTTGGAGTTTTCACACCAGCAGCTCTTTCAAAATGGGCAGAGCTTGGTAGAAACCGTGTGGGTCAAGGCATGGCAACACCCACCCGTCAATCTCATCAAGAGTCCCAGCTTTTTTGGCACCTGAAATATTACTCCAGTCCCTGACTCGAGTAGCCTTTCTGGCACAGCCCAAGAAGGCGTATGCTATTGAGAAGATGCTCCAAATTCATTAAGTGTCATGCACCTATTGCAAGAGAGGTTTGAGATGCATTTATTAAGACGTATATTTTGAGTGTGCACTATGACAAGAAATTAGACTTGTTGTGTGAGAATGTGGAGGTCTAGGCTTGGACCAGCCATAAGGAGCTAAAAATGTGTGAAAAATATAGTGAGGACATGAATATGGAGAAATCATGGATGAGAGTCAACATAGTGAGGTCCTTCGATACGACACTGGAAGAAGTCAGAGAGCTTTTAACACTGAAAGGGAAACTGTGGTTCATGGGAACCAGTGGTTATATAAAGTGCATAGAGTATCGTAACAGCCGGAGACAAGTACAGCGCGTAATGAGGACTGGTTGCCCGAATGCCTGGCCAAAGGTCATAACAAAGAGCTCTGTGTGTGTGTGTGTGAGGATTGGTGGACTAAAGAGGAAGTGTCTACAACTGTCCTAACCCTTTTAGATTGAACCATAAACCATTGTGAGTAGTAAACCTTCCTCCTACATTAGAGGAACAACTGTTACTAGGTGGTTAGCGATGGGTGCTCTTCTTAGAGGAAAATTACTGTTCCCTGTTGGAAGCAAAGGGTTTATTTGCACAATTGTGTTTCCGTAGAGTAATCAGTACTGTAACTCGTGGTGCTTCTTACTAAAATTTTTGATTGTGATTGGCACATGGTTTTCAGGGACAACACTCATTTAGATAATGCAAGGATATGCAGCTTGCACATTTGTACCTCCATAAGCCGTGTGTGATTGGAAGGAATCCCTGGAGAAGCTTTAGCGGCCCAGTGGTCATGAAAACCACCAGAGATGATGGGGCCATTTTGGACTAGAGGGTGGTACAGCCCCCTTTACATGTAGGATAAACGGAGCCCCAGCTGAGCCATGGGCATAGTAACCAATGACTAAGCTTTGTAGGGCAAGGAAGGGGTTAATTAAACAACATGTAAGAGGGTGGGTAGTTAGTAGGGTCAAAAGTTTAAGGATTGGAAAAAGGGAGGTGGCATCAAGAAAGAGCAGGCCTATATAAAGTTAGTGAGAAGGGTGGGAGGCCTTCAATCAGTATGGAAGTACCTAAGGAAAAGGTCCCACCCTGGTAATTTAGAAGCAGGAGAATTCAAAGCAACAAGGATAAATGTATGGATGTTTTTTTAGTGTCATTTTGGCTTGGCAGTGGGGGGGTTCTTGGAGTTGATGGAAATCTTGTGGTGAAGGGGTTATACATCAAGTAGATTATGGTTGGAATTTAGTAATGGCCTGGCGGAGTTTTGGGAACTCTTCAAGGTGTGGTCCCAGGTGAGTTGGTGGTATGGAAAAGTTTTCTTTCCAGTGACAAAGTTGCCCCTGAGGCTGGGTCACTGCTGGAAGTATCTCCGGAAGATTACAATATTCGAATACCAAAAGGCTTTGGAACTCCAATAACATCCTTTACGTCAAGTTATTTATTGTTTTGTTTGTTATAATAAAGGCCAAATTGGCCAATTTAAACCAAAAGACAGGTCTGTTTTTATTTGGGAAAAACAGGAGACGAAAGGGGTACTGATAGAAGGTGGTTGAGGGTCAGCCTCTACAATACTGGAGTCAAAGTATTGTTCAATCAAAGTTCAATCAAAAACCAACAGCCTTATTGGGAGCAACCTGACCTCCTGAGGGACTGGTGGTTTGCCACACTGTCCTCTGGCCCCGGTAAAGAGACATCCTTATTCCAGACAAACTTATGTTACTGTCCTGCAACTGATTCCTCTGTTCAAATGCAAGTGTTCCGCAAAAAGTGTCTGCGACATTCCAGCAGGGGTGGAGCAGCATTTCTATAGAGGTGTATTAGCCCTATATTGAAACTCTGTATTAAAGGGGTTGCCCGGACTAAAATGAAAAGTCAGAAATCTTTCTATATTATGCAGCGATGATTCCCCTGTATTTCCCGTACACCGGGTGGTCTTGTTACTGCTTGTATGTGATTTGCATACTAGCGGCCACATGCCAACTAGTCTCATCTCGCTTCTCTCAATTCTCTTCTTTTGAGAGGAGACTAGTCGGCATGAGACTGCAGATCACATACATTAGGTTACAATGCTCATGGGGAATGCAGGGGAATCACAGTCTGCTCACTGTCACGATTTGGCAGTCTGCAGACACAGAGTGTAGACTTTTCATTCACCCCAGTTACTGACGTCTGAAGGAGGTTTTACTGAGGCTCATTTTGCTTAGTGAGTGTGTGGCACCCCAGGGGTCTGGTTTTCACAGTAACAGCAATGTTATGTCTGAGAGCAGGTGGGAGGTCTCTTGGTCAGGGATCCTGTGCATGCCACACCTCCCGCCCAGTCCTGGGAGGGGAAGAACTTCCCCTATATAAACCTGGGGCTGAGGCAGGGTTAGTGAGTAGAGAAGAAGTAGAGACAGAGAAGAGAAGCAGATATAGGAAAAGAACATCAGGAGCTCTGTGGGAGCAGTGCTACAAGGAGTCAGGGGCTGGCAGCTGCAGAGCTCGCCCTGACTGAGAAGTTATCACCGGACCCGGAGTCCGAGGCTGTGGGGACTAACTCCTATCCAGCAGCAGAAACCGACCGGCAGGGGATTGCAGGTCCTCTGGCCCAGAAACCCGAAGGCACGGTCACACGCGTGGGACCAGCACCGCCGTCGTGGAGCGGAAGCTACTAGAAGGCCCTGAGTCACCGGCCATACGGGTGAGCACCACACGGTACACTCAGGGACGTGGGCTACTTATACCTGCTTCTAGCAAGGTAGCCAGAAGAGTATCGTTAGTTTGGGAGGCCTACAACTCCGCCTGGCCAGGGGAGATCCCATCTGCTCAAGGACTGACCAGGCCCCAATCGCTAGCCAGTACTCCGGGAGGGTCTATCGTTGTCACCAGTAAAGACGCTGAACTACACCGTACCGTCTCCGAGTGGTTCCTGCTACCCCCATCATCCACGTCGGCTGCCCTGAGGCCATACCCCTCCCGTTGGGGGTTATACTATCACGCTGCACAATCCTACCACCGGCCTCAGCGGTCTGCCCTGCAGCAGCAGCTCCTTAGCTGTACTCAACGGGTGGCGTAGTCGTCCAACATCTACCGCTAATACAGCGCCACTTAGTCTGACTCCCTGGGCACGGACCGGATCACCGCCACGAGACTACAACCCTCAAGAGATCCGGCTCCGGGTAAGCTCCCGCGTGCGCAACGCAGCGCGACACAGGCCCAGGGGCGCGTCAACTTTTGGCGTAGTCGGCAGGATTTCGTGCCCGCAACCACCGGGTACTGCGTGCCTGAAAAAGACTGTTCAAACTTAACTGTGGTGAAGATTCCCGCCATCCGGCGCCATCTTCCGCTTCCTTCCCGCCATCGGTGGAGTTTTCCCGCCATCCGGCGCCATCTTCAGCCTTCTTCCCGCCATACGTGGAGTTTTCCCGCCATTGGACGCCATCTTGAGGACGCCGCGCGGGAAGAAGAGGGGCGTGGACTCCGAAAGCGCGCGAGAACTGAAGCCCCGCCTCACGTCCGGACGTTGCGTAAGGTCCTGGAAGGAGCCCAGCAGACGCCGACGTCACAGGAGCGCGACGGAAGGTCCTCAACCCTGACGATCCACTGCGGAGCCGCGGCCTACGGAGGAGGATCATCGCAAGGTAGGCCACGGTCCACTAGGGGGGAGAAGGATGCCGGATACGGAGGAGAGCTTCACCGCTTCAACCCCCGCCAGCGCCACCGCTGTTGCGGTCATGCCTTTCACCATGCCCTATATCCCGGGGGCAGCCTGGCTACCCCAGTACTCAGGGGAGTCACATACCCTGCATGACTTTAGAGAAAAGCTGGATAGCCTCTTCCAGGTGTACCCCCTCACAGAGGAGCAAAAAGTGAGCATCCTGGTGGCCCAATTAACCGGGGCAGCCCAAAGGGAGGTAAAGTCCTGGCCACCTGGGGGGAGGACTGTCGCAGGGATACTAACCCGACTGAGGGACACCTTTGATACCCGCACCTCAGCCGAGATCAAGCTTAGATTCTACGGGTGCAAACAGCGGGCACATGAGAGTATAAGGGACTATGCCCTGAACCTACAAGAGGCCCTGAGAGCCATTAAGCAGACCGACCCTGACGGCGTGGGAGACGAGGACAGGCTGTTGACTGAACAATTTATAGAGGGTTTATATTGCAATGCCCACCGAACCCAGTTGCGGGCAATGGCCTTACAGGACCCTCATCTGGGATTTGCACAGTTCAAGGACAGAGCCATCCGGGTGCTTCGAGAACCGGCACCAGGTGGCGTTGTGACCCCCAGACGCCCCACTACCACTTACCACCAGGAGGCGGCGCCCTTGTCGGCAGGGCCTGTGGGAGCTGATGCGCAGGCTTTGAACAATGACCCGGCTCCAGACCTGCACCATCAGGTCCAAGAGCTAGCTAAAAGCGTTGCTGCGCTAACCCGAACTGTGCAGTCTTTACAGGTTTCCACTCCAGGGAAGATCCAGCTGGCATCCGGACCGGAGGACATCCCGTGGCGTAGACCAAGGAGGACCCCACCGGCCAGAGGAAGACCCAGCGACCGATACAACGAGGACGGACGACCCATCTGCCGCCGCTGCAATCAACCCGGACATATGGCAAGGTACTGTCCTTTAAACTGGCACAACCTGGGGTAGAGGGCCAACCCCCAGGAAAAAGATCACCAGGCCCATCGAACTGGCGCGACAAATATGTGGGAGGACGTCCAGTCTTACCCGTGGTACTGGATGGCATTCCTATGAGTGCCCTACTGGACACCTTTGTTTTCTTCAAAGACTGCACCCGGTTGCGGACACGCCGTAACCATCTTTATGTGTTTTTCCTATTGTATTATTATTGTTTATACCTTGTTATGTTTTTCTAAAAATATGTTTAGTCCCGGAGTACTAAATTTCACTAGGGGGGAATGTGGCACCCCAGGGGTCTGGTTTCCACAGTAACAGCAATGTTATGTCTGAGAGCAGGTGGGAGGTCTCTTGGTCAGGGATCCTGTGCATGCCACACCTCCTGCCCAGTCTTGGGAGGGGAAGAACTTCCCCTATATAAACCTGGGGCTGAGGCAGGGTTAGTGAGTAGAGAAGAAGTAGAGACAAAGAAGAGAAGCAGATATAGGAAAAGAACATCAGGAGCTCTGTGGGAGCAGTGCTACAAGGAGTCAGGGGCTGGCAGCTGCAGAGCTCGCCCTGACTGAGAAGTTATCACCGGACCCGGAGTCCGAGGCTGTGGGGACTAACTCCTATCCAGCAGCAGAAACCGACCGGCAGGGGATTGCAGGTCCTCTGGCCCAGAAACCCGAAGGCACGGTCACACGCGTGGGACCAGCACCGCCGTCGTGGAGCGGAAGCTACTAGAAGGCCCCGAGTCACCGGCCATACGGGTGAGCACCACACGGTACACTCAGGGACGTGGGCTACTTATACCCGCTTCTAGCAAGGTAGCCAGAAGAGTATCGTTAGTTTGGGAGGCCTACAACTCCGCCTGGCCAGGGGAGATCCCATCTGCTCAAGGACTGACCAGGCCCCAGTCGCTAGCCAGTACTCCGGGAGGGTCTATCGTTGTCACCAGTAAAGACCCTGAACTACACCGTACCGTCTCCGAGTGGTTCCTGCTACCCCCATCATCCACGTCGGCTGCCCTGAGGCCATACCCCTCCCGTTGGGGGTTATACTATCACGCTGCACAATCCTACCACCGGCCTCAGCGGTCTGCCCTGCAGCAGCAGCTCCTTAGCTGTACTCAACGGGTGGCGTAGTCGTCCAACATCTACCGCTAATACAGCGCCACTTAGTCTGACTCCCTGGGCACGGACCGGATCACCGCCACGAGACTACAACCCTCAAGAGATCCGGCTCCGGGTAAGCTCCCGCGTGCGCAACGCAGCGCGACACAGGCCCAGGGGCGCGTCAAGTGCATAATTTTTACCCCCCAAAATCTTATTTTTCTTACTAATGGTTTACTAGTCTGTATTTTACAATTATTCTACCTTTGTTGTACTGGAAATCGGCTCTCCTTCCACTGACCTTCTGTTAAGCTTGGGACAGACATATGTTATACACACACCAGCAGATAAGGCAGAGCTATAGCATGACAGAGAGAGAGTAGTGGCCTGATGCAATGGTGACACAAGGCATGTATCTCAGACTACCTCAGACGCCTGTAGGCAGAGTAGCCAAGCTGTAGTCACAAATCATAGCTATGCTATAAAGAAGCTGAGCTAAAAAGTAGCCAAACAACAAGATCTGAAGAAAATAATAGCAGGTGAGCTAAACATTATCTTACATACAGTGGTGTGAAAAAGTGTTTTCGCCCTTCCTGATTTCTTATTCTTTTGCATGTTTCAGATCACAAAACAAATTTAAATATTAGACTAAGATAACACAAGTAAACACAAAATGCAGTTTTTTAATGAAGGTCTTTATTATTAAGGGAAAAAGAAATCCAAACCTACAGGGCCCTGTGTGAAAATTTGATTGCCCCTCTCTCTATTATAACATAAATTAACTGTGGTTTGTCACATCTTTGGGAAGCTGAGTTCAATTTCCCTAGCCAAACACAGGCCTGATTACTGCCACACATGTTTTCAATAAAAAAATCACTGAAATAGGCCCCGCCTGACAAAGTGAAGTAGACCAAAAGATCCTCAAAAGCTAGCCATCATGCTGCCATCCAAAGAAATTCAGGAACAAATGAGAAACAAAGTAATTGAGATCTATCAGTCTTGGAAGAAAGGTTATAAAGTCATTTCTAAAGCTTTGGGACTCCAGAGAACCACAGTCAGAGCCATTATCCACAAATGGCAAAAACATGGGACAGTGGTGAACCTTACCAGGAGTGGCTGACCGACCAGAATTACCGCAAGAGCACAGCAATGACTCATCCAGGAGGTCACAAAAGACCCCACAACAACATCCAAAGAACTGCAGGCCTCACTTGCCTCAGTTAAGTTCAGTGTTCATGACTTCACCATAAGAAATAGACTGGGCAAAAATGGCATGCATGCAAGATGAAAACCACTGCTAAGCAAAAAGAACATAAAGTCTCATCTCAGTTTTTCCTTAAAACATGTTCATCATCTCCAAGACTTTTGGGAGAATACTCTGTGGACTGACGAGACAAAATTTGAACTTTTTTTAAGGTGTATGTCCCATTACATCTGGCGTAGAAGTAACACAGCACTTCAGAAAAGGAACATAAAATATGATGGTGGTGGTAGTTTGATGGTCTGGGGCTGTTTTGCTGCTTATGGACCTGGAAGACTTGCTGTAGTAAATGAAACCATGAATTCTGCAGTTTACCAAAAAATTTTAAAGGAGCATGTCCGGCCATCTGTTCGTGATCTCAAGCTGAAGCACACTTGGGTTATGCAGCAGGACAATGATACAAAACACACCAGCAAGTCCACCTCTGAATGGCTTAAGAAAAACAAAATTAAGACTTTGGAGTGGCCTAGTCATGTCCTGACCTTAATCTGATTGAGATACTGTGGCGTGACTTTAAAAAGGCGATTCATGCTCGGAAACCCTCCAATGTGGCAGAATTACAACAATTTTGCAAAGATGAGATGCCAAAATTCCGCCAGAGTGTTGTAAAAGACTCGTCATTGCCAGTTATCACAAACCTTTGATTGCAGTTGTTGCTGGTAAGAGTGGCCCAATCAGTTATTAGGTTTAGGGGGCAATCACTTTGTCACACAGGGCCCTGTAGGTTTGGATTTCTTTATCCATTAATAATAAAGACTTTCAATTAAAAACTGCATTTTGTGTTTGTAGCACCCTGAGGATTCGGCTGCTACAGGGGTATTGCACCTCAGCCAGAGGTGTGGTATTCCACTCCCGGGTAAGGATGGAGTGTGGAACTGAGCTCAGTAGGCTGCATGCACTACATACATCCCATTTCCGGGGGACAGACCAATGGTACTCCCACTAGAGAAATGTGCAGGTACGACAGTGTCTGTCCCTGGCTGGAGTGGGAGGGGGGGTGGAACATCCCAGTAGTGTAGGGGCAGATAGGGGGAGCAGTCTGGGTAATGCTAGGAGCTCATTGGGTGCTGGTCACCTGAGCTCACACATAGAGGGAGTATATAAGGTGGGAACCATCTAAGATCAGGGTCAGTCCTTTGTAGAGGTTTGGTCAGTCAGTCAGCCTTTTGTAGAGGGTCAAGCAGTCCTGAAGAGAGAGAGAGGAGAAGAGAAGGACCCAGAGGGGGAGAAGAAGGAACTCCAAGAGCCCAAAATTAGACCAGAGGGTGAAGAGTTGGCACAAGGGTACCGGATCCCAAGCTGGTGGAGGGCACTAATCCTCAGCCAGAGACCGGAGGTCGTGGGCAGGATTTGCCACGATCCCCCACTAAATCCACCCGGAAGGCAAACCAAGAATAGGGTCAGGGAACCCAGAGACAAGGGTTTTACCCAACAAGAGGCCCGAGGGAGCCGGACATAGGTGGATCCCTGGTGGGGTAGGCCAGAGAAAGGAAGAGACAGAAAGGGAGCTCAGGACCACGCTCCAGAATCACCTGGGGGTTGGCCGAGTCCAGGACCTGGTGGACGCAGCACGGCTCGGGCGGTCACTCAAGGCCAGAGTGACCACAAGAACAGCAGTAAGTAAAGACCCTGAACTGCACAGCCCGACTCTGAGTCTTCTTACCGTCCACACTGCACCACTACAACCACCATCCTCTACACCTGACCCCCTGAGGCTATACCCCTCCCGTTGGGGGTTATACTACCAGAGCTGCACACACACCACCAGCCTCAGCGGACCCTGCTGCAGCGGCGGCCGTAGTGACCGCAAATCAACGGGTGGCGTAGTCGACATAAAGAACTTCCAGTAACATCTGTAGGACTGCCACACACTGAGCTTGACACCCTGGGCACGGACCGGGTCACCGCCACTCGGAGACTACAACCCCCATCTGATCCGGCTCCGGGTATCCCCCAAACAACACTGGCCCAGGGGGCGCGTCAACTTTGGCGTAGTCGGCAGGATTACGTGCCTGCAACAACCGGGTACTGCGTGCCTGAAGAAAAGTTCACCGTTACCTTAAAAAGAAGTCTCCCGCCGGTTCCGGAGGGTCCCCGCCAACGGACCCCATCACAGGTCGTTTCCCGCCGCTTGTCCGCCATTTGCAGCTTTTTCCCGCCATCCATGGAGTTTCCCGCCACTGGGAGACGATTCCCGCCATTTCCAAAGATTTCCCGCCTTGGAAGAGCGGACGCCATTATGGGCGTGCCAGAGGGTGGCAAGAGGTCACCTCCCATCGTGGGCCAAGTCAAGGAATGGCGCCAAAAGCGGAAACCGCGCCCACCAACAGAGACTGTGGTGCTGGAAGTGTCCATCAGCGTGAAAGAACTGCCCCTGGAACTGACAATCACAAAGTTGCCCCGGGACCACCCTCAATGGGGGCGGAGACAGAACAAAAGAGCAAAGATGGGTGCCGCCTGGAGCAGTCTGGAGAGAGCGCACCCGGAGACAAGAAGCATGGAGAGAACACACCCGGAGATGGAGGGAGAGACAGGCAGCACCGACCCAGTGGTCAGGAGCCTGCTACAAGCCACAACCCCACTAGGCTTAGTGGAGATCCTGGCACAGCTCCCCCGAGACCGGGAGTGTGCACAGACCGCGCTGGAGGGCCTCGCACGGAGGATGGCCCAGGTGCAGCGAGAGACGTTGGCGGAGTGGAGCCGAGAGATGGCCCAGCAGACCGAAACCCGTCAGCGGAGCACGCCACCCGAGATGAGGAGACAGACCGCCTCTGAGGATGGTGCAGGAGGACTCAAGGCCGGAGACGGCGCCGAGAAGGGAGCCGAACGAACGGAGGCAGGTAAAGGGGACGTTTCTATCCCGAGCCGGGAAACCGCGTGCCTGCCCCAGCTCCCCGTCGCAGAGCCCGAAATTCCCCCTGCCGTGCCCGTCGCTGCATCGTCACCGTGCCGGACTAGGCCTCAAGCAGAAGCCGCGGCCGCGACCCCTGTGACGTCACACGCCTCGACCCTGAGCGCGACCAAACAGGAAATACCATCGGCCTGGTCGCAAGGCCTAGTACCCCCGGGCGCCGCAATTCCAACAGCGCCCCTGACCTCCGCGGAGCCACCGGCCTGGTCGCAGGGCCGAGTAACCCCGGGCACCGCCGTCCTTACGGTGCCCTTTACCTTTAGGGTGCCGCAAGCCTGGTCGTAAGGCCTGGTCAACCCGGGCGCCGCTACCATCAACGCGCCCTCAACATCTCGAGTGCCGCACCTGGGCGAAGATCTATTTGCCCAGCACACGTGCCCGGATGGCCAGCCCTTTGTATGGCCCCAGGAGTACTACCAACTGGAACTCCAAAGAGCAAGGCCCCTGTGTGAGCCCCTGATTCCGGCTCCGAAGCCCGCTAGGAGGACCCAGCCCCCGCTAGAGGAGGCACAGTTTGAGTGGGACCCCACCGGAGAAGACCTCATGGGGTTCACTCAGGAGACTCGGGCGGCCGCAGCGGAGCGTGCAGAGTGCTGCCGCCAGCAGCTCGAGGTCTTCGAAAGGGAGCGGAGAGAGAGGCGGGTCCGGGAACAGCAAGCGCAGATAAGGAGCGCGGAGCAGAAGAGCCGGACCAGGAGAGAACCCCGTGCAGCGCATGGTCCCCGTACCACCGGGACTGTGATTAAGTTCAACCTGCAGCATGGGTGGGGCTTTATTAGAGACCACCACACCCCCGGCGACGTCTTTGTCACCCGCAGAGACGTGGAAAGCCATCTGCCGGAGGGACACAGAGGTCGTGACCTTTATGTAGGGGACGAGGTCACGTTCACCCGGCACAAGTGTGCCAAAGGACCCTACGCCCTCCATGTACATCGCCTGACGGAGGAGGAGCTGCGGTGTGAGGAGGAGCAAGAGGACCCGGACGGGTCTGAAACCAACCGACAAGAAGAAAAAAAACAGGAGGACGCCGTCATTGAAGTACGGTAGAGAGAGACTGTAAATAGTTGCCCGTAGGGGTACCAGAACTGTTGCTGCTTTAAATATGTTCCCCGTTGGGACAAAGTGTGAACTGTTACCCGTGATTCCCTATTTCCATTACCTGGCCGAGGACTGAGAGCGGCCACTTTCCATTGTATATAGTTGCGCTTTCTAAGGCGCCCCCTACTGGTTTTATAGGAAACCATTTATCTACAAGAGAGACTGTCGCACTTTACCCGGTCACAAGTTGCACCGTGGCCGGAGGAGCAAGAATGTTATTTATGAAAAGTTTTATAGCTGATAATATATATATGTTTTATATGTTGATGTTTTATGAAAAATTTGTATGTTTTTGGATGTTTATTCTCTTACAGCCCGAGGATGTGCTGTGGTTTACCAGGGGGGAATGTAGCACCCTGAGGATTCGGCTGCTACAGGGGTATTGCACCTCAGCCAGAGGTGTGGTATTCCAC
The DNA here is from genome assembly GCF_046119375.1 of Phyllobates terribilis. Taxonomy (NCBI): domain Eukaryota; kingdom Metazoa; phylum Chordata; class Amphibia; order Anura; family Dendrobatidae; genus Phyllobates; species Phyllobates terribilis. Next base: position 130,211,550 of record NW_027362770.1, on the reverse strand, counting down.
TCCCGGGTAAGGATGGAGTGTGGAACTGAGCTCAGTAGGCTGCATGCACTACATACATCCCATTTCCGGGGGACAGACCAATGGTACTCCCACTAGAGAAATGTGCAGGTACGACAGTGTCTGTCCCTGGCTGGAGTGGGAGGGGGGGTGGAACATCCCAGTAGTGTAGGGGCAGATAGGGGGAGCAGTCTGGGTAATGCTAGGAGCTCATTGGGTGCTGGTCACCTGAGCTCACACATAGAGGGAGTATATAAGGTGGGAACCATCTAAGATCAGGGTCAGTCCTTTGTAGAGGTTTGGTCAGTCAGTCAGCCTTTTGTAGAGGGTCAAGCAGTCCTGAAGAGAGAGAGAGGAGAAGAGAAGGACCCAGAGGGGGAGAAGAAGGAACTCCAAGAGCCCAAAATTAGACCAGAGGGTGAAGAGTTGGCACAAGGGTACCGGATCCCAAGCTGGTGGAGGGCACTAATCCTCAGCCAGAGACCGGAGGTCGTGGGCAGGATTTGCCACGATCCCCCACTAAATCCACCCGGAAGGCAAACCAAGAATAGGGTCAGGGAACCCAGAGACAAGGGTTTTACCCAACAAGAGGCCCGAGGGAGCCGGACATAGGTGGATCCCTGGTGGGGTAGGCCAGAGAAAGGAAGAGACAGAAAGGGAGCTCAGGACCACGCTCCAGAATCACCTGGGGGTTGACCGAGTCCAGGACCTGGTGGACGCAGCACGGCTCGGGCGGTCACTCAAGGCCAGAGTGACCACAAGAACAGCAGTAAGTAAAGACCCTGAACTGCACAGCCCGACTCTGAGTCTTCTTACCGTCCACACTGCACCACTACAACCACCATCCTCTACACCTGACCCCCTGAGGCTATACCCCTCCCGTTGGGGGTTATACTACCAGAGCTGCACACACACCACCAGCCTCAGCGGACCCTGCTGCAGCGGCGGCCGTAGTGACCGCAAATCAACGGGTGGCGTAGTCGACATAAAGAACTTCCAGTAACATCTGTAGGACTGCCACACACTGAGCTTGACACCCTGGGCACGGACCGGGTCACCGCCACTCGGAGACTATAACCCCCATCTGATCCGGCTCCGGGTATCCCCCAAACAACACTGGCCCAGGGGGCGCGTCATGTTTACTTGTGTTATCTTGACCGGACAGCCTTTTTAAAGGGAATCTATCTACCCCATCAGAGCAGCATGATGTACGGGCAGAGACCCTGAGTCCAGCAATGTATCTTTAAGGCTATTAATTGCACACTTACTCGCTTAGTATGTCAAACAGAAGCTGTTTCAGAAATCTCTGGAGTATTTTTCTTTTTTTTTTTGTCATTTTCTGAATGATTTTCCAACAGCTTTGTCTGCTGAGGAATGCTTTTCCCTTTGGATTGCTGCCTCTGAATGCTTGACTCCCTGTATATACACTGTGTATGTGTCACCCTACCTGGATGCCACAAATGTAAATAAAGCTGTGTCTGAGAGCAAGGGGGAGGTTCTCTGGTCAGGGGAACATTAGCATGCAATGCCTCCTGTCTCAGGCCAGTAGGGGGAGCAGGCTGCCCCTATAAAAGCTGGTACTGGGGACAGGGTTAGGGAGAACTGGATTGCCTGTCTCAGCTTTGAGACGTGTCCCAGAGTGGAGCAGGGACAGAAAGTTGCATTGTAACCTAAGAGGAAGTGTGGCAGGAAGAGAGCCACAAGCCAGAGACAAGAGGCGAAGAGAGCCTGTCTTGGCAGAGAAACGACTTAATTTTATCAGACTTTGGTGTCTGAGGCTGGAAGGATTCCACATCCCCCAGTAGAGAACCAGTCCGCAAGGGACTGTACATTCCTTGGCCTAAGAAGCCTGGAGGCCCTGCCACAACCGAAGGGACCAGTAAAGCCGTACAAGGCTGGGAGCAGAAAGGAACCCACGTCGCAGGCCATACAGGCGAGAAAGCACGGAAAGCTCGGAAACGTGGGCTGTTATCCTATCAGGAGGAGATAGTCAGAAGGAGCGCAGAAAGCACGGTAGGCCTACACCCTCACCCTGACCAGGGCCAATTTCCCCGTTGCTCTCAGACATCCAGGTCCCCTCCTAGCTGGGACTGTTTGTGGGTCAGTTTACCTGTTTAGTAAAGACCCTGGACTGCAACCTGTTGTCTGTGTGCTCCTTGCTCCTCCAGCACTACCATCACTCCCACCATCCACTATACTGCCCTGGGGCCGCACTCTTCCCGTGGGGAGTCACACTACCATAGCTGCACACCTCATCAGCCCCAGCGGTCTGCATGCAGCGGCGGTTCCTAATAACCGCAATCCACGGGTGGCGTAGTCGGACTTAAACATCAGTACATAACGGACTACCACTGGCCTGACCACCCTGAGCCACGGAACCGGGTTGCCACTACTACTCCCACCGTTTCCCTATTGCCCGGATCCGAGTGCCCCATGGCCCAGGGGGCGAGTCATGTATATACAGGGATAATGCCCCGTCTCATGCTGCACATAACACATCTGCATCTCTGGCTGCTATGGGCATAAAAGGGGACAAACTTATGGTGTGGCACCCATGCTCCCCTGACCTCAACCCCATTGAGAACCTCTGGAGCATCATCAAAAGGAGTGTCTATGATGGCGGGAGGCAGTTCACATCTAAGCAACAGCTCTGGGAGGGTATTCTGTCCTCATGCAAAACAATTCAAGCAGAAACCATCCAAAACCTGACAAATTCAATGGACGAGAGAGTTCAGAAGCTCCTTTCGAACAAGGGGTCCTATGTGCAAATGTAACATCACCTAGAATAAAGTTTTGAGTTGAAAACTGTTTGATTTCAGTTTGTAATAACCTGCTAATGCTTATAATTTCAAAAATGACCATGTTTTTGTTCTTTATTAAAATGAAAAGGTTGAAAACTCTGCTGTGCATAATAATTTGGAACATGCATTTTGAGTGCAGTTTGAGTTTTTTATTTTTTTAAAAATATACTGTTATCATAGGCAGTTTGTACAAAAACCTTTCAATTGTACTCTAATAGTTATTTGACTAGAAAATTACAATGACTGCAATTCATATAGGTAATTTGGGAAAATCTGAGAAAATATTATTTGCATAATAATTTGGAACACAGTGTATATTGCCTCATTGTGCACTTTCTCTAAACCCCTGATGAAGCCATTACGTATGGTGTAACGTGTGAGGCATATTGCTCTCTCCCATTCACTCCTTTATATCTCTCTCTTGAGACATGTCCTATGGTCATATGTGAGTTCCTTGATCTGATTTACATCTTAAGGTATTTTTTTGCATTTGTTTTTTCTTTAGGACAGGTCTTTGCTGTTTTGTGTATTGTTTTACACTCCGTTATACCTGGCAGAGATTTATACAACTACTTATATTAATTATTTTGCTATTATGGGCTTACTGGGTGCTAGATATACAGTTCTTTGTTTTCTGTCTGATCATTTTTTGATATATGGCACATGACTCAGTTTTACCAATTAATGCATATGTTAATTTGTTTGAGTGTGTTCTGAAAAAGATGTTGTGTGCACATACACTTGCTGGGCTGCTTGCAATTATTTTGACAATCACTGTTTTTTCTGCTGCAGATCTGGCAGTTCTTTGAATACTGAGCCCTGTTTAGCCCCTCCCACATCACTGATTGGCAGCTTTCTGTGTGCGCTGTACATAGGAAAAAAGCTGCCAATCAGTTGTGGGGGCGGGGTTATACAGAGCTCATGAATATGGAGGACTACATGGCAACATGGTTACTAGTCTTCTAATGATAATCTCCTGCTGATAAAACTGTGATTTTATGAAAACTACAGAAAGCAGCCCAGTAAGAGACACAATGCTGAATTCAGGGTTTCTGTCCCTATATTATGCTTCTCTTAGATTAGGTGGTAAAAACATGGTGACAGATTTATTTTAATTTACGTGATGGTCCAGAATTGCTTTTTGGCCTCAGATTAAAAGTAGAAATTTGACAAACGGGAGGGTAAATTAAGTCCCAAATTTTGGTCTCACATTGAATTAACATACATTCCAAGACACTATTTTTTCATACTGCTATTTTTGCATTGGTCTTTTAGCTAGGTGTTAATCAGAGGAATTTTTATAATCTCAGGCAGATAACTGAGCAATATCTCATTGCACTTTACACATTGGCAGTGAATCCTGCACAATGACTGAGGTGAGGCTATCAAGTTACTTACTATTCTAATCCCTTAGCTCTCCCTTCTGGGGTGTCACCCAATATACTGGCGAGGTTACTAGTCCTTAACCCTTCTGAGGCCTTTTGGCTTGGATAGATAGGCAATGTCAGGGTCAATTTCTCTACTAGGATTTGAATTCCAAGCAATTTTTGACAATTTTTGTGTGAATCATGATGGTTTCATAAGTTTTAAGGTTGAAGGTATTAATAATTTAATAACCATTTTATTTATAAAGTGCCAACATATTCCGCAGCACTTTACGAATAGACTTAGGTCCTTCAAATTCAACCCTCTACCTAACGTGTTGATGCAGACGAAGACACAAACCTCGAGAGCCAGAGGCTAATTGCTCAATATTAGGGGAGAAATTCCCTCCCACCTACGGCAATTTCTCGACAGTCATGATGAGGAGGCATGCTGGAGTCAGACACTCATGATTCATTAAGAGGCACATGCCTCTTAAGAGTGTCAATCAAGAGTGCCTGAAAAGTGGTGTGCACCTCCTTGTACGACTTGCCCCAAATCTTACTCCAGACCAGGACTGGAGTAAGATTTCTTGCATGAGGAACACTCCCGCTTGTCATGAATTTGATGAAAAGTGGTTTCCATGCCCCCCTATCTCCTCCCTCTATGATGAAGCTGAGCTAAAATGGCATAAGAACGCCAAAGGTCACAAAATTTTAGAGCAGCCTCGCATTGCACCAACATTTTTTGACTTTTCAAAGTGTTTTACTCCAGAATCCTGGTGTAAAAGCTTTGATGAATCAGGTCCTTGGTGTCTCAAAATGAGCAGAAATTAAGAAGTACCCCAGAGCTGTGGGGTACTCGGCAGCCAGGCCTATGGATGCTGGTGGGGGATATGTCACAGAGGCTGCAGACCTCCGGGGGTGATGGGATGGCAGCTGGGATGTTTCTGCTCCACACAGGCGGAGCGGGGCCCCGGAGCAGTGTGGAGTTTGGTGGTGGTGATGCTGGGACTTGTAGTGCAGGGGGAGAGATGGTGCAGCTGAAATAATGGACCGAGGTAGTGCGGTGCAGTCATCCGAGTCTTTACTCACAGTTCTCATGTACATTCCACTGATGCACTGCGCGGGTGCCAGCCTCCCGCGTCGCGCTGCATCCACCAGATCGGGGGTTCAGCTCTTCCTCAGGTAGGTCAGGAGCACCTGACGGAACCCCGCTTTCTTATGTTCCTCACTAGACCTGACTCGCCCCCTGGGCCGTGGGGCACTCGGATCCGGGCAATAGGGAACGATGGGGGTAGTAGTAGCAACCCGGTTCCGTGGCTCAGGGTGGTCAGGCCAGTGGTAGTCCGTTATGTGCTATTGATTATGTCCGACTACGCCACCCGTGGATTTGCGGTCATTAGGAACCGCCGCTGCAGGGCAGACCGCTGGGGCTGATGATATATGCAGCTGGGATGGTGTGACTCCCCACGGGAAGTGGGCCCCAGGGCAGTGTGGTGGATGGTGGGAGTGATGGTAGTGAGAGTCCCGGTGCCGATAGTGGTGGAGGAGCAAGGAGCACACAGACAACAAGTTGCTTTCCGTGTGTTCTCACCTGTATGGCCTGCGACGTGGGTTCCTTTCTGCTCCCAGCCTTGTACGGCTTTACTGGTCCTTTCGGTTGTGGCAGGGCCTCCAGGCTTCTTAGGCCAAGGAATATACAGTCCCTTGCGGACTGGTTATCTGCTGAAGGATGTAGAATCCTCCCAGCCTCAGACACCAAAGTCTGGTAAAGTAAGTCTTTTATCTGCCAAGACAGGCTCTCTTCGCCTCTTGTCTCTGGCTTGTGGCTCTCCTCCTGCCACACTTCCTCTTAGGTGCAATACAACTTTCTGTCCCTGCTCTGCTCCGGTACACGTCTCAGTGCTGAGACAGGCCATCAAGTTCTCTCTAACCCTGCCCCCAGTACCAGCTTTTATAGGGGCAGCCTGCTCCCCCTACTGGCCTGAGACAGGAGGTACTGCATGCTAGTGTTCCCCTGACTAGAGAACCTCCCCCTTGCTCTCAGACACAGCTTTATTACATTTTGTGGCATCCAGGCCAGGGTGACACATTCCCCCCTAGTAAAATTTAGTACTCCGGGACTAAACAGTAAACAAAGACAATATGCATAACTATAAAACATTAATAGACAGACGACGCACAAATTGAGTTCTTAAGGTCACAGTGTGGTCTGTGACCGGGTGTCCATATCACCAATACAACGGGGAGCCTTAACCAGGTAGGGGTCTGTCCTACCCCAAGTCCTTTACAGTCTTAGTTCATTCCATACACGCAGTCCATACAAGGTCCCGGTTATAAAAAGTCCATAACCTTTGAGTCCTTACGGTAGCTGCAAGAAACTGAAACACAGAATTACCAAACAAGCATGTAACTTGGCAAACATTTCAACATTTGGCAACAGGGTTATTTACAGATACCCGCTCTATATTTTCCAGCGAGCGGGTATCTGCCTCTTTGTGCTCCTGGTTGATCTACGTAGCCCACTGTCTGGTGGTGGACCAACCTGGCTTTCCCCACTAGCGTTAGGGGTACAGCTACCAGCTGGGTGTACAGGTAGGGCAGGCAGCTGTCTGCGGGTCCTTTGGCTTACCGCAGGCATGGCAGGCTCACTGTCAGCAGAGGGTTGACTCTCCTGGGCTGCTGGTACAGGCTCTTCTGCTTCTGGAACTGCTTGCTCCTCTTCACCTTCCAGCTCTGGTGTTGGTTGTTGCTGGGCCGGTTGCAGGAAATGCAGGACGGGTACCACTATGGCATCATTTATGCGAGTCCAGGACTGAGGGAACTCTCCGAGAACGGTGCTGATCATTTCTTCCTTGTCCTCTGCGGGTTCAAGGTCACTCTGATCCTCTTCTGCACTATGGAGTTGCTCGGGGCATCTTTTGAGGTGGTCTCTGGAGACGGTGCTAGTGGTTTCTCCTCCGTCCTTGGTGATCACGTACACCTTCGGGTTGTCGTGATCAGACTGCAGTACGGTGTAGGGTTCCCTTTCCCACTGGTCGTCCAACTTATGTAGCCTTCTCTTCCGCTTCAGGACTTGCTCACCAGGTTCTAGGGGACCAGCAGGGGCGTGTTGGTTGAAGAGTTTTTCTTGCCTCTCTCTCACCTGGGCCAGGCTCTTCTCCACACTCTCCTGTACCTTCTTGTACTGCAGTTGCCTTTCCGTATCTCAGTCTGCATCCGGGGAGGTGTCCTCAGGTGTTAGGACTCCCATCTCCAGGTCTACGGGCAGCTTACCTGGTCTGGCTCGCATGAGGTAAGCTGGGGTGCAGTTGGTAGCATTCACCGGGATATGATTGTATAAGTCTATCAGATCCGGCAGTTTTTCTGGCCACAGGCTGCGCTCCTCCAGGGGCAACGTCTTCAGGAGATCAATGACTATATTGTTCATTTTCTCACACATCCCATTGGTTTGTGGGTGGTAAGGTGTTGTCCGAATCTTCTTACAACCATAGAGGTCGCAGAACTCCTGGAAGATTTCAGCTTCGAACGCTGGACCCTTGTCCGTCAGGACCTGTTCCGGATACCCGTTTGGACGGCAGAAGTATTGCTGGAAGGCTCTGGCCGCTGTTTGGGCTGTCAAGTCCTTTACCGGGACCACCACTAGAAAACGGGAATAGTGGTCCACGATTGTCAGGGCATAGATGTATCCTGACCGGCTGGGAGCCAATTTGACATGGTCCAGAGCTACCAGCTCAAGAGGCTGCATGGTGACGATGGGCCTCAAGGGTGTCTTCTGGCTGGTGCGGTCCTTCCTCCTTAGGTGACAAGGGCCACAGTCTCTGCACCATTTTTCTACAGCTCCTCTCATGCCGACCCAAAAGAACCTTCCTCTTAGCAGGAACTCCAGTTTCTTCCAACCGAAGTGCCCCGCTCTGTCATGGTAAGCCCCCAGGACCATAGCTGCATCCCGCCTTGGGACCACGACTTGCCAGGTCAGCTCGTGCGTCCGGTGGTTGACAATCCTTCTGCACAACTTGCCTTCGTAGAGGAACAGCTTGCTCTTCTCTTTCCATAGCTGCTTGGCTTCCTCTGAGGCATCTGGATCTAAGCGGGCGTCTTCCCGGGTCAGCAGATCTTTCACCAGGCGGATTGCAGGGTCACTATCTTGGGTCTCGGCCCAGCTGTGGTGAGGTAGGGGATTGATCATCACGGTTGTTAGATCCTCCTCCTTCACGCGGTGGGAGTATTGAGCGGCTCCATACCGGTGAAACGCGGGGAGTTCTACCTCCTCCAGCTCTTCTGGGTCTTCGTCACCTTCAGGTAAGTGAGGCATTCTTGATAGGGCGTCCGCGTTGGCATTGGTTTTGCCTGCCCGGTACTTGATCACGAAGTCATAGTTGGAGAGACGGGCCATCCACCGCTGTTCCAGGGCACCCAGTCTTGCATTGTCCAGGTGTGTCAACGGGTTGTTGTCTGTGTACACTGTGAACTTTGCGGAGGCCAGGTAATGCTTGAAGCGTTCCGTCACGGCCCACACCACAGCCAAGAATTCTAGCTTGAAGGAGCTGTAATTCTCCGGGTTCCTCTCGGTGGGCCTCAGCTTCCGGCTGGCGTACGCGATCACCCGTTCTCTGCCCTGTTGGTTTTGGGACAGTACGGCTCCCAGTCCCACATTACTTGCGTCCGTCTGGAGAATAAAAGGCTGGCCATAATCAGGGTAGGCAAGGATCTCATCCCCCGTGAGGGCCATCTTCAACTGGCGGAAGGACTCCTCTTCCGGTTTATCCCACTTGAAGGGTGGCTTTTGACTCCTGGACTTAGACTGTCCGATTAGGAGGTCCTGCATAGGAGCTGCCATCTTAGTGAACCCGGGGATGAACCTTCGGTAGTAGCCTACCAACCCGAGAAACTGTCTCACCTCTTTGATGTTCAAGGGGCTTGGCCAGCTCTTGATTGCCGTGACCTTGTTAGGGTCGGGGGCCACTCCTTCCGTGCTTACCACGTGCCCTAGGTACTGGACCTTTGGTTTCAGCAGGTGACACTTCGATGGTTTTACCTTCAGGCCATAGCCTGCCAGGGCTTCGAACACCTCAGCCAGGTGTTTGAGATGGTCCTCGTAGGTCTTCGAATAGACGATCACGTCGTCCAGGTAAAGGAGGACCGTCTCGAAGTTTCGGTGCCCTAGACAGCATTCCATCAGCCGCTGGAAGGTCCCTGGTGCATTGCAGAGCCCGAAAGGCATACAGTTGAACTCACTCAGTCCCATCGGGGTGGTGAAGGCGGTCTTCTCCTTGTCAGCCTCTGCCACAGGAACCTGCCAGTACCCGCTAGTAAGGTCCAAAGTAGAAAAGAAGTTAGCTGATTTTAGTGCGGCTAAAGACTCCTCTATTCTAGGCAGCGGATATGCATCTTTGTGGGTGATACGGTTGATTTGTCTATAGTCCACGGACATTCTCATGGTGCCGTCTTTCTTTTTGACCAGAACCAAGGGGGCTGCCCAGGGGATACAGCTGTCTCTAATGACCCCAGCTACTTTCATCTCTCTTAGCATGCCCTTTGCGTTCTGATAATGTGCAGGGGGTACAGGTCTGTGCCTCTCTTTTATTGGTGGGTGGCTCCCTGTGGGGATGTGGTGTTCTATCCCTTTTACTCTGCCGAAGTCTAGCGGGTGCTTACTAAAGACTCACTCGTACTCCTGTACCACCCGGTAGACTCCTTGTTTTTGGTGCAGGGGAGTGGAGTCAGCACCCACATGGAGTTTCTGGCACCAGTCCTCCTTTTGTTTCTGGGAGCCATTACCCTCCGCCTGTGGAGATGGAGGCAAGGGTTCCACTGCCCTGATAGCTTTGTGTTCGACAACAAACAGTTTGGCGAGTGTAGCGTACCTGGGTAAGTGTACCTCCCTCTCCCCAATGTTGAGAATGCGGACGGGCACCCTCCCATGACGGACATCAACCACCCCCAGGGCTGTCAAAATGGTGGGCCTGCTGTCTGAGTACACGGGTTCTACCATGGCTTGGTAGTCTCTACCTCTCAACCCGATTGCAGTCCGACACCAATCATCATTTCACTTTTGGGAGGCATGGAAATGGGGAATGGGTCACTCAGCCTTACGCTACCGATCTCACCACCAGACAGTTCTACCTGCTGCCGTCTCATCAGGGCTTTTATCTCCTTGTTGAGGACTCTCTGTTGGCTGGAACTAGCATTCACCGCCACCTGTTGTAGAATTACAATTACTTCTGAAAGACAATTTTCGATCACGTTAGTACCAACAGTTATTTTAGGGTGACTTTCACGACTGTCAATGTCCACAATAATCACTCCCTGTGCCGGTAGTTCAACTTTACCAATTTTAATGGTCATCTCCTTGAACCCCATCTGCGGCACGGGTAAGCCATTACTGGCGAGGATGCTTGAGTTACTGTCTGGATACCGTGTGATATCAGCATCAGTCCAATACTGCTTAAAAAGTACATAAGGGATAGTGGTTACTTGCGACCCAGTATCCAGCAAGGCGCTCATGGGGATACCGTCCAGCACCATGGGTAAAACCGGGCGCCCCCCAACGTACTTATCACGCCAATTATAAGGGCCTGGTGATCTTATGCCTGGGGGTTGGCCCTCTGCCCCAGGTTGGACTCGTTTAAATTACAGTACCTGGAAATGTGTCCGGGCTGGTTGCATCGACGGCAAATGGGCTGTCCATCCTCTGCGTAGCGGTCTGTGGGCCTCCCTCGGAACGACGGGATCCTCCTCTGTCGACGCCACGGGACATCCTCCGGACTTGAAGCCAGCTCGATGGGTCTTGACAGGTCCACTTGCAACGCCTGGACGGTCCTGGTCAACGCCACGACGCTCCTGGTCAGCTCCTGGACTTGGTGGTGCAGGTCTTTCGACGGGGCTTGGTTCAGGGCCTGTGCATCAGCCCCCACGG